>NC_058043.1:1860000-2220000 GCF_020085105.1 Siniperca chuatsi | reverse complement strand
CACACAAGCTCACGCAAGGTGAAAACAATGCCAGCCACGCCGTGACGGCTGGTAACGAATGCTCGTTTCCCCTCGCTGCTGCTGCGGCGTGAGCACGAGCTCATTGGCTGACGGAGGTGAACAGCTGGCGGAGCTGATCCTCCAGCCGCTGCCGTTAAAGCGCCGCAGAAGAAGAAGAAGATGAACGTAATTAAAAGAGCTCCAGTGGAAGCTCGGACGATGGGAAACGTGACGGAAACGTGACGCTTCTGTCGGTTTCATGTGTTCGTGTGAGGAAGGTTACCGCCTCCTCATCGCTCCACACACATCTGATGCTTTAAGTCACATGCTTCACGTACAGCCGTTGCACTTTGTCGTATTTTGTTTTAATTAATACACCAACTCTGCCCAGTTTTCTCAGCCAAGTGCAAAAAAAAACTTTTTAGCAGTATTTCAACTTTTCAAATTTACAGCATTTCCACTCAAGTACAAATGTGTGTGCGTGTATATGTACCATGTGGCTTCAGAAGCCTCTGGCTCAGACATACTTGAGTTTAGGCCAATATACACTTTCCTTTTCATCAGAAATGAGGTTTGGAAGGTCAACCTGGATTTGATATTCACAACTTCATAACACAACGCCAACGCGACGCTTCTCACATCTCACGGTCAGTCGTGCAGGAATGGAGAGAACAACAATCGTCCACTTGTTTGCTCCCTACAAGCCCCCAGTGAACTCGTTTTACATTTGAATTCATTTTCAGTAGTTTGTCTTGGCCTTTTTTCTTTGTTATATTTTATATGTGTGAGAGAGACAATGCCAGCTGTTGATTACAGCAAAATAACAGAAATGGTAAAAGCAGAGTAGGGAACCTGGACTTCCTGCTGGGCAGAGCTGAAAGTCATGTACAGAACTCAAGTTGTCGTCACTCGAAACCGCCAACCCAAAAAAACTGAATACCATTTGGGACTGAAGTACATTTGATTTATTTAAGGCATGATTTCTGACTTCATGATGTTTCAGTAATTCTTTACAACTTACACCATGAAACTCATGGTCCATGTTGCTAAAATACTGTATGTGTACTGAGATATAGTCCAGAGGTTCCCAAACGTTTCTTAGACCATGGTACCATGAGCCAACCAACCCCCAATATGCATATACGTACACAGATTCTTATTGGTTTCAACAATATTATATCGAGTAAAATAATACAGGCCAATTCTCAATCGTTCAGAATAAAAGCCAACAGGTGCTCTGCAGATTTACTGATAAATATTAAAGTATACATACAGATAACACTAAGGTAGGTTGTAGAATGGCGTCACCATGGAACTGACGCCATTCTACAACCTACCTTAGTGTTATCTGTATGCACCGGGGGTCTGAGAGTAACGCAATTTCGATTCTCTGTATGTATGTAATGTACGTGTGGAAGAATTGACAATAAAGCAGACTTGACTTGACTTGACTTGACTTAAGTGGCAATAGACGAGTTTTTTGCTTTAACTAAGATCAGAGGTCACGAACAGATGGCCGCACGTTCTCCTTCAGGAGTTTTTGGTAGACGGCAGAATTCATGGTTCCATTTATCACAGCAAGTCTTCCAGGTCCTGAAGCAGCAAACACACACACCTTCCGAAAAGTTTTGTCCTTAACTGAGGCAAGTGAGGCCTGCAGTTCTTCGGATGTTGTTGTGGGGTCTTTTGTGACCTCTTGGATGAGTCGTCGCTGCGCTCTTGGGGTAATTTTGGTCGGCCGGCCACTCCTGGGAAGGTTCGCCACTGTTCCATGTTTTCGCCATTTGTGGATAAAAGCTCTCACTGTGGTTCGCTGGAATCCCAAAGCTTTAGAAATGGCTTTATAACCTTTTCCAGTCTGCTAGATCTCAATTACTTTCTTTCTCATTTGTTCCTGAATTTCTTTGGATCTCGGCATGCTGTCTAGCTTTTGGAGATCTTTTGGTCTGTTTCATTTTGTCAGGCAGGTCCTATTTAAGTGATTTCTTGATTGAGAACAGGTGTGGCAGTAATCAGGCCTGGGTGTGGCTGGAGAAACTGAACTCAGGTGTGATAAACCACAGTTATGTTTTAACAGGTGGGGTAATTACTTCACACAGGGCCATGTAGGTTTGGATTTTGTTTTCCCTTAATAACAACCTTCATTTAAAAACTGCATTTTGTGTTTACGTGTGTTATCTTTGACTATTATTCATATTTGTTTGATGATCTGAAACATTTCAGTGTGACAAACATGCACAAAAATAAGAAATCAGGAAGGGGGCAAACACATTTTTACACCACTGTATGTACATGTACGGTCCATATATGCACACATATTGTTTTTACACACCTTCCACAAAAAACCCCACAATCTCTCTCTCTCTCACACACACACACACACACACACACACAACCTCAGGCACAGTTGGTTTCTTCAGTGTTTCCTGGCTGAGGGCAGGTCATGCCTAGGTGGGGAAACTGTGACATGTCAAAGACGCCCCTGATTATAGCCACTACGGGACAACAGCCAAAACTAACACACACACACGCACACATACAGTGCATATCACCACTTGGCCTCTGGTGTGTGTGTGTGTGTGTGTGTGTGTGTGTCAGTTGTAAAGACTCATGGGAACTAAAAGCATCTGCAGTTTGGGGCTCAGAAACAAAGGGATCGGAGAGCGCCAGTGTGGCAAATCTGGCCAACACACTTCCACTGAAGAAGGAAAACAAAATCTGCGACGACCTTAGTAGTAAACCAAACAAATGGAAAACTTCAGTTACACTTGATGAACAAGTGAACGTGTGTTTTGTCATGGTCACCCTGACAACCCAGATGCTGATGAAGGTTGCTATAATGAATGTGTATGCTGTACTTTGCAAAATGAAAACATGGCGAATGGTGACCGAAAGGTTAGAGAAGAGGCCTAAAATGTAGATATTTTGTATTTTGAGACAAATAGCAACTTTTCAACCATCAACAGTAATATTTTATTAGCCGAGCTAGCTCAGTCTGTCACTCGGTCTGCCACTTTGGTCCAGAAATATCTCAACGACTGTTTGATGGATTGCCATATCATTTTGCACATACAGTCACGAATCCTGCCGACTTTGGTGATCCTCTGACTTTTTCTCTCGCGCCACCAGTCGGTCGTCAATTTTGGGACAGAGCGAAATGTCTCGACAGCTGTTGGATGGATTGCCTTGAAATGTGGTTCATCGTTCATGTTCCCCTCAGGATGAATTGGAATAACTTTGGTGATGCTCTGACTTTTCGCCTAGCGCCACCATCAGGCCAAACTTTTATTTTGTAAAATAATAAATAATTAATAAAATTAAGTATAATTTGCTTTATGACCAAATACCTGCAACACTAATGACGTTCCCATCAGCCTCAGCTGTACTTCATCTTTTGTGCTAATTGGCAAATGTTAGCATGCTAACACACTAAGCTAAGATGGTGAACATGGTAAACATAATACCTGCTGAACATCAGCATGCTAGTATTGTCATTGTGAGCGTGCTAGCATGCTGATGTTAGCATTTAGCTTAAAGCACCGCTTTGTGTAAGTGCAGCTTTCCAGAGCCGCTAGCACGGCTGTAAACTCTTAGGTCATAATGAGAATTAGAGTTTAATGGAATGATGCGGCATCTCTCCAGCGATGATTCATGTCCCCAAAAAGTGTTTAGAAATCTGCAGCTGATGTAATTACATTTTATTAAGTGTTTTGACAGAATAACTGAAGATAGATTTAATATGAAAAGGAAACTATTTAGCTACCAGTTGAAAAAAAATTGCTGTGAAATAAAAGCAAAAATATTATTAGGATTAGTCATAGGAGGCATGAGTCATCGCAAGATGGTTTTGAAATATTCACTGATGAATTGCAGGTGATGAGTCTTTCCACAGTGGATTCTGTTTTGAAAACAAAACCTTTTACATTTATGCTTATACTTGTTCGAGTGCAGCAGTGGTTTTCCATAAAACATCTTTTTGTTTGCACTTGTTCAAGCTTTTCGTTTTCCGCCTGATGAACGTACAACACAATATTGAATTATATTGAACAACATCTCAAACCAAACCCACTGCCTGAGCCGGGATTGTCTGGGAGGGGGTCAAACGGGCAACAACACTGTTAAAAGAACTGATATTAAGCATATCCTGTCAGACATGTAACTTAATCTGGTTTGGTTTTAAAAGAAATTATGTAATCGAATGAATGAATGAAAAATAGGCCGAGGAAGTACTCCAATTTCATCAGGACTGCGTTTGTGTAGCGCTTTAATCCAAAGCGCGACACACCCTTTCACACACACTCACACACTGATGTCTGCAAGCTACCATGCAAGGCAAGGTACGGGGAGCAACTGGGGTTCAGTGCCTTACTCGAGGACACTTTGACATGTGGATCGAACCCCGCTGCTCTTTCCCTCAGCCGTCACGCCCCCCCCTCCAGGACCCTGGCACCCCTACCATTTACCCATACTGCCTGTGCCAGCAGCTTTACCAGTTTTGTTCCGGTTTGTTTCCAGTTGGCAGACTTGTGGTTAAACACCAGCTCCCTATTGAGGAAAGAAAGAAAAAATAAATCACCAAATTCCTCTCGGAAAAAAAGAATTAGTCAGTTTGAAAGAAAACCATCCAACAAAACAGAGGGAGCCGTAAAACAGCATGTACAACTGTTTACAAAGCAGTCATGCAATCAGCTCTTACATCATCCAAATAATTTGACTGAAGATCATTTAAATTTACTGAAATTTGTTATTTCTTCACAGCACACACACACATACAGCCAGAACAGTGGCAGACGTGGGCTCAAGCGCCTCGCGGTTTTGGATGCATCTTGAGCAGAAACTCATTCTACTTTTTTTTTTTTTTTATTGTTCAATAAATATGAAGGATCACCTGGAGCTTTACAACTTCCCAAACTCAAATTACAGCAAACTAAACAGAAACAGCAGGTCTGGGGGTAAATCGGAGCTGCTCTATAAATGTAAGGTAACTTTCCATCAGGAAGTATTCAGATCATTTACTTAAGTAAAAGTGTGAAAAGACTACATTACAAGTAAACGTCCTGCAGTGAAAATGTTACTTGAGTAAAAGTAAAGACGTATTATCAGCAAATAACAAAAGTAAAAGTACTAAATGCTAAACAAAAATAGCTCCTATGAGTCAGTACTATTAGATTATTAGATGCTGATACATTAATGTGTAAGCAGCATTTTACTGCTTTAACTGTTTTATAGTGTTGAGCAGTTTAATCTGTAACAATGAATCATGTTTTATAAACTGATCATATTGTTGTCTTTGTGAAATCTTTATGAAGTAACAAATAAACGTAGTGGAGTAAGAAGAAGAAAAATTCCCTCTTAATTGTAGTGGAGGAAAAGTATAAAGTGGCATTAAATGGAAATACTCAAGTACAAATACCTCAAATTTGTACTTAAGTACTTGAGTAAACATACTTGGTTACTTTCCACCACTGGTTTCTATATTGCATATTTTTTCTTTGTTAATAGTTTTATAAATGCACATTTTTTTAGCCTACTTAAAGCTAAAGTGTGGGACTTTTACACCTAAATGAACGTCCGTTACATTCAAACCCTTGTTGCCAAACGAGTTCACACGATCCTGATTAAATCACCGGCAGGTAGATCTCTACAGAGATTTACCTGCAGTATACAGAGTTTTTAAATCTGGTGTCTGTGGCGACATTCCCGCGCTAGCTCACCGGTAATGATGAGCTCCGCGATCCGCCATTGCTGTAAAAAAAAAAAAAAAGGTCCATTGGAGAGGATGTTTATTACTGAGCATTGTTTATTTTGTTTCTTATGATTGTATAGTTTGTGTTAATATGCTTTGGCAACGTTGTATTGTATGCAGTCGCGCCAATAAAGCCACTTGAACTGAAGTTGAACAGAGCTGACGCAGCTCTCTGTCTACACGGCTCTGGAGCGACCGCAGCGACGCAGCAGGCTGCAGCAGCCGGGAGGAAAACCTACGAAGCGTCCAAGAAAAGTGTCTGATGCTCCAGATAAAAAAAAAGAAACTCGGCGTTCAGAGGAAGGATTACTGTCAAAACAAGAACGCGATGGACGGCGAGGACAAACGCGGATAACCGCTGGTGTAGCTTTAGCTTTTCGTTGTTGGAGAGCGCTGAGAGACGAGACTGAGGGCAGACGCAGACGTCGCGTTACTGCTCTCGGACAGGTCGGTAAAATATTTGGAGCAGGCGCTGTAGCTGTTACATTTACTCCAGCTTTAAATCTAACCGAGGCAATAAACAGCTGATTGAATGACTGGCAGGTTTGGTTGCCTAGCAACAGCAATGCAAAGATGCAGCAGACACTTTGGTTGTGTTCAAAATCACCAGTGGTGGAGGAAGTATTCATATTCTAGGCAATATGATTTCACTATAATTTCAGTTGAAATACCTAATTTTGACCATTGCATGTCACTTACAATATTTAATTAAAGGGTTCCTTTAAAGAAAAATGCGTCTGTGGGGGCTCGTCCCTTTGTATTTAGGCTTTTTAGGAACTGTACCCGGTCTGAATCAAACATCAGGCTTAGCTAGCACGTAACGAGCCAATCACAGCAACTCTGCACAAACAACGGTCATCCGGTTTCTACGTGTCTTCCAGAGCTCTCTATTTACTATATATGTGCTACATTTACTGCCATTTTTTTATATCCACTATATAGAGCCTCAAAAAAAAAAGTAGTGTCCGTGGCATGTTCACTGCTTTGTGTACCCACAATGCAATGCTTCTCATTTTATGTGAAAATGACTGTTATATGAGTCCACAGCTGTCAGTGACGACGCAAAATAATGAAGATCAAAGTGTCCAAAACCTCAGTTCGCTCGCTCACCGTAGTACTGAGTAAACTACCGAGTGTCCGTTATATCGGGAGTAATGAATGAGTGAACAAGGGGGGCGATTTTAAATACAGCGTTTATGTTGTTCTTTTTTTACTCAAATGGCCAAAAACATAAGGATAACCGGAGGGGGACCGGTGAGGAACAAAAGGTAAAAGAGTCAGAAATGAAGGGAGTGAGTGAAGAAGGGAGGAAGGAAGGGAGGGAGGGAGGGAGGCCAGTGACAAGCCAACAGGTTGACCAGTCCAGCCAGCCCGGTGTTAGTGTTGGCAACACGTTTTGGTACACTGTCTCACACACACACACACACACACACAAATCCAGTAGAGGTGACCTCACTTCTGTAAAGTTTGTGCTAACATATAATCACCCACTGAATGGCCAGAGCTTGCTTTATAGACTCCCAGAGCTCAGGAATTGAACACACACACACACACACACACACACACACACACACATACAGACAGACACACACATAAATATGCATGTACACAACTAGGCCTACACACTCTCAAAACACACACTCTTACTAAAAGCTCACTGTAACTGCCCTCTTAAAGCTAAAAAACCACAAAACAAGCCAAACCGCAGTATTAACCTCAGACACAACCACAGAAGAAGAATTAAAAACCTGAAATGTTTGTTTCCGTGGCGATGACTACATTCGGTGGCAGCCATCTCTTTTTTTAAGACGACCGCGTTAGAGAAAAGAACATTTGACTATTTACGCTTCATCAAATGACGCTGTTTTAAAAATCACTTGAGATTTTAAGAACAAAGTTGAAATATTTAGAGAAAAGTTAAGTTGAATTTCATTACGAGAAAAAAATTACGCTTTTTTTTTTTAATCGAAACATAGTGTTTTGATAGAAAAGCTGTAATATTATGAGATTTTAATACTCCGTCGTGTTAATCATGTAAGTTAACAAGACGCCAGACATTTGCCAAACCAACCGCTAAGTCATCACCCCAAACCTCATCTCCGAAACAAGCAGTTTGAAAATACTTCCAATAAACTTCCTGGACTGGGAGTCCGTCCCAGAAACATCTTTTAACACTATGTTTTATTCGCGAAATATTATGACTTTTTTCTTGTAAAATTGTAACTTTATTCTCGAAAGACTTTTTTTCTTGAAATATTACTTCTTTTTCGAGTAAAATTACCGATTTATTCTCGAAATATTAGCCTTTTTTCTTGTAAAATTATGACTTTATTCTATAAATATTATGACATTTTTCTTGAAATATGACAGTTTTTTATAAAATTGAGATTAACTATGAGATTATTTAAACTTTTTTTAAAAATATTGACTATTTTCTCATAAAATTGCGACTTTACTCTGGAAATATACTTTTTTTTCTCAAAATATCACAACTTCTTTTCTCGTAAAATTATGACTTTTTTCTCAAAATGTAATTTTTTTTCCTCCTAATATTATGACTTTAATTAGATTCTGTGAAAACACAGATGAACAATGAGGTCTGAGACACGACAGAGCAAAAAACATTTATGTTGTGATATCGTTCAGACACTTTCCATGTTGACGGTGAAATGTTTGAACGTCAGATAGTTCAAATCATTTGCAGCAATGTTCAAAGATTTGTCTCGTATCGGTTTAGTCACGTCAGATGTTTTGCTGTGTTTGGCCGGGAACAGTGAAGGGAGCTGTTTCCTCGTTTCCTTCCTGCTGTGTCCCGATTGGCTCAGCCACATTCTTCTTCTTCTTCAGTTGTTATTCAGCTGTCAGACTCCAACGCTCACTCACTCTGTCTCCTGTCTCGTTGAATCCGTCTTTATCTTTCGCGTGTCAAAGTTTGACAAATCATCTTCGCTCTAAGACAAAGTGTCTCGCCTTTCTGTTGTTAATACTGCTACCTTAAGACCAAAGTGACGGCTCTGAACACACACACACACACACACACACACAGTAAGACAATGGTGTTGTTTTAGTTTTTATTGTTTAGTTGGGGGTAGTATTGGCAGAATAGGCCCTACCAGAGAGGGTGTGTGTGTGTGTGTTTGCATGTAGGGGGTCATGGCTGTGCTGAGTGGCTCGTTGTTTGGTTGGTATTTAATTGCTACAGCCTGGTTTTCATTGACAGTCCCATCAGGCTCTTTACACTCAGCAGCTCTCCAGTTTTATGTTCGTACACATGCAGGTCCAGCTGCTGAGAGTTTAGAGAGGATTAACACTCGCAGGAACACCAGCGCTAACTAAAGCCGTGCAGCCGCCGGGAGCCTCTCCACAACGTCACTTTTTTCAGGAGAAGAAGAGTAGTCAGATTGTGGTCGAGTGGTAATCCTCCAATTGACTGTCCGTCTCAGTAACTGTTGCTACGCCTGTCAAGGTTTCTGTTCTCACACGACACATAGCTATGCAGTTTACAATGATAACGGTGGCAGAAAAGCAGACCTCTCATGTTTAACTGATTTTTCTGAAATGACAACTGTCGCTAGCAGGTTTTATCGGCCGTAGCTAGCTAGCTAATTAAGCTAACGTTGACTTCGCCTGACCTTTTAGTGGTTTGAGTGTGCTGACTCGTTTTAAAATAAAATTACCCTGTAAAAGGGTCTTAAATATGCACTTGATGGCTGTTAACATGCTAAAAGACTGAGGCTAAAGCTAGCTGGTCTGAGGCAAAAAGTCAGCATCCTCACCACAAAGTGGCCCTTCTATCACTGAGTCCATCATTTACTTATTTCACAATACTCCAATACTTTGGTTTTATGACCCAATAGCTGTGACACAACACATGACATTCCCGTCAGCCTCAGCAGCCTCAAAAAAAGTATTGTCTGATTAATCAATAATGAAAATAACAATTAATTGGAGCCCTGAAGCACAAAGGAGGCGTGGAGGTCTCTGAGGTTGCCCACGCTCTGATTGGTTGTGTAGCAGAACCACACAATGGTAAAAATAACTCAAACTGACTGAGGAGTCTGCACTTTATTCATCCATAGATTTTGTCAAAGGGCCGTCTTTAGAACCGCACAATAAAATAACATTGCAGTAATAATTTCACCACTGAGTGAAGCCAATAAGCTGATACTGCATTGATAAGTAAGAAAACCTGGGTAGCCCAGTTAGGCCCTGTAGTAGAAAGTGAGATGATAACTAGATCTGTTTGGCCCTGTAACTCAACTTCTGATGAATGTTTATTGGCCCAGTTGGGCCCTAGTTGTGGCAAATTAGCAACTGAGTGAGCTTTGGCTAGCCTTGTTTAGCCCTGTAGTGGAAAATATTAACAGCGATTGGTCATAGCGTGTGAATAATATGTTCTGCAAAACATGAGCAGAGTGTAAAACTCCTGAACAGTGTGTATGTGTGCGTTTATTTGTGTGTGTGTGTGTGTGTGTGTGCACTCAATATACATTGTCAGTCATCTGTATGGTTCATATTTTCCACTGGTTGCATTTGTGGAGCAAATAACCTGTTAAAACACACACAAGTACACACACACACACACACACACCCAAAACACACATGCATACGCACAGAGTTGATTTACAGGTGGTGTTAAGTATGACTAATGGCGTCGTTTGTTTTGCTGTCATGTTATTTCCCTGCAGTGCTGTGGAAATAGCTGGCACGTCACCTATTAGAGCTGATAATGACTTCATCTCTCACTGCTTTTCTGTGTGTGTGTGTGTGTGTGTGTGTGTGTGTGTGTGTGTCGAGAGAGAGAGGACGAAAGGGGGAGCAAGAGAGTTTGTTTGGATGAGAGAGAGAGAGAGGAAATAAGATGCAGAGAGAATCAAAGAGAGTGAAGTTCTTTATCGTTTATTCATTCATTCATGATGAAAAGTTTCAGTTTATTATAATGTGGTGCAAATGTATACTTAAAATGATCTGTCTGATACCCCACTTTCAATAGGAAATTCAGTGGTTATAGAATAGCATGGTGTCTGCCTCCCGAACCCAAACCGGGACCTGGTTCCACAGGAGAGGAGCTTGATAGGTGACGGCTCTGGCTCCCGTTCTACTTTTGGAGACTCTAGGAACCACAAGTAACCCTGCATCCTGGGAGCACAGTGTTCTAGTCGGGTAATAAGGTATTATGAGCGCTTTAAGATGTGGTGGTTTTATGTGCTTAAGGCATGCTTGAAGTTTAGCTAACTGGTTAGTTTCATCTGGCTTGATCGATAGATATAATTGGGTATCATCCGCATAGCAATGAAGGTTTATGGAGGGCTTCCTAATAATATTGCCTAGAGGAAGCATATATAAGGTGAATAGAATCGGTCCAAACACAGAACCTTGAGGAACTCCGTGACTAACTTTGGTGGCACAGAGGACTCACCGTTAACATGTACGATCTGATAGATAGGATTTAAACCAGCTTAGTGCGGCTCCTTTAATGCCAATTACATGTTCCAGTCTCTGTAATAGGATGTGATGATCAATGGTGTCGAACGCAGCACTAAGATCTAACAAGACAAGGCCATTGTCTTCAAAGATCTTAGAGAGAAAGGGAAGGTTAGATATAGGTCTATAGTTGGCTGAAACCCCTGGATCAAGAGTGGGCTTTTTAAGAAGCAGTTTAATTACAGCTACTTTAAAGGATTCTGGTACATAGCCTGTTAATAAAGACAGACTGATCATATCCAGTAAAGAAGTTCTAACTAAGAGTAAAATCTTTTTCAGCAGCCTAGTTGGAATAGGGTCTAGGAGACAGGTTGATGGCTTAGATGAATTATTCGTCGAAGTCAGTTGAAGAAGGTTGATGGGAGAAAAGCAGTCTAAATATATATTAGGTTTTACGGCTGTTTTTTATGGTTCCTGTGTTTGAAGATAAGTCGGTACCGGTTGAGGGCAGGATGTGATGAATTTTTTCTCTAATAGTTAAAAGTTTATCATTAACACTAGAAGTGCCAGAATTCCAAACTTACTAGAATTGCCGGAAGCGGTCATTTTGACCGCTAGATTCCAAACTCTATAATCTCTAATGATAAATTACCCAAATGGGAGATTAATGCATTTATTGTGTTAGGATATCTTTTAAAAAACAAATAACACCAAATATACATTTAAAAAACTTTAATTATACATTTATCAATATTCATATCATCGCATATAGTAAACCGTAATTATTGCATACGCTATATTCACACCAGTGTCACCGACTCCCACTTTGCCTTCAGCCCATCGGTGATGCCCACGCTTGTGCGCACGGAGCTCAGCAAACATACATTCTTCCTCGGCTTTCCCTGGTAGATGGTGAACGTCGCTTCTACACATGGCACACCTTTTGTGCTGAACAGCTCCGCTTACTCTTTTGCGGAGGGGGGCGACTAGTTTTCCCCAGGGTGCCAACCAGGCTGGTCTTCCTGGCATGTAAGGCGGTTGCCAGTTTCAGAGAAGTGAAGAAATTATCTGGTAATATTTCTTCCCTTACCCAGGAATGGCTCCCCAGTTTAGCTCCACACTTTCTCCCACGAGCTGATCTTTGCTCCGCGTCTCCTCTTTTCCCAGAAACGGAGCCCCGTTCAGCATGGATTTTGAATTGACATCCGCAGCTAGCCAAAATTGTCAGGTCATGAGTTGTCACTATGGTGCTGATGTGCCTCAGCCACAGTGCAGTCCCTGATGTGCTTCAGCATGCCGTCGTCAAACACACACAAGAAGGCCGTGAGCCGTGTGTGCTGTAGGTCAGCACAATAGAACAATAGAATAGCGCGAAAGTCACTGCAGTCAATGTGACCGTGTATGGCCGAAATAGGTAAAAATTATCAGATTTTCTTTGCCTTTTGTTTAATTTATATAAAACCTATTGTAAATAAAAATACAAATACTTTTAGGAAAAGTCAGGTACCAGCAAGATTGTATTTTTTTATTCAACAAAGTTATTGCACATATAAATTTCAAAACGGTCAAAATGACCGTCGTGGCCGTTCTAGTGTTAAAGAAGCTCATGAAGTCGTTACTACTGAGGGCTATAAAAATACATGGCTCAACAGAGCTGTGATTCTCTGTCAGTCTGGCTGCAGTGCTAAAAAGAAACCTGGGGTTGTTCTTATTTTCCTCTATTAATGATGAGTAGTAGGCTGCTCTGGCATTACGGAGGGCTTTCCTATATGTTTTAAGACTATCTTGCCGGACTAAACGAGATTCTTCCAGAATGTTGGATTGCCATTTCCTTTCAAGTTTTCGCGATGTTTGCTTTAATTTGCGGGTTTGGGGGTTATACCATGGAATATAAATGTCTGTACAAAATTTCATGGTAATCCATCCAATAGTTAATAGTAATAGAGATATTTCAGTCTGGAAAGAAGACTGACATTGCCGTCCATAGAGCCATGCTGTTAGCGTGGCTGAAAATTATCCAATTTTTTTTGCTTTCTTATAGAGGATCAATGCATCTTAAGTGTTAAAATATGTCAGACGAACACACTTATAGCAAACTGCCACAGTTGCAGCTGCAGTGAAAAGACTCCTCAGACTGCTGCAGTCCAACTGACTGATGGGTAATTTCCGAGCCAAAAGTTGTGTCACTTTGCAAACAGCTCGAGCGTCATGGCTCAGTCTGACTAGATGATTCAAGTCATCTGAAGACCCATTAAAAATCTGTATTGGGGATCACTCACTGGATACATACAGTAGTATTTCTCCTAGTCTGGTGATTATAGTCGACTTTGGCTGTGAATAGAGACCAGGGTTCAAATCCCATTCAGTCAATAAATATTACACGTTCCTCCATTTGTCCTCCAGCTCAGAGCAACATCATTTTTATGTGTGTGTGTTTGTAAATGGTAAATGTGCACAGGCTCTGTACATGAGCATGGGTGTTTGTGGGAGTGTTTTTGTGGGTGTGAGCAAGCAAGTGCAAGCATGAATGCTCCTGCATGTCGACATAAAGTCAATGTGTTGATGTGGTGTGTGTGTGTGTGTGTGTGTGTGTGTGTGTGTGTTCCTCCTGTCCAGAAGGTGAGGAAACAGTAGGTGGCAGGTATAATATGTAGTGGAGCACAGAGGTTAGACCGGCCGCCGAGGGAAGCAGTGTGTGAGTGAGAGAAAAGAGAAACCTCATCCAGGTTATTGTAGAGAGCTTGTCAGGATTTATTAGGCTAGGTAAGCACCCTGAGCCCCTGGCCTGTCATAAAACACACACACACACACATAATCTCTCTCTCCCTTCTCACTCGACGACACACACTCTCTGCCTCTCAGCTGAAACACACACATTCGAGTCATAAAGCGGCTCCAGATAACTTAAGCTGAGTAGAGGGACTCAATGACATCATGACAGCTACAGGGCAGCGCTGCCTTTTCCATGTTTTCCTTTGCCGGAGCGAAAGTTTACCTTCCACACAACGAAGGAGGAGGAGGAGGAGGAAGAGGAGGGAAAAGGAGAAAAGAAGACGTGATAGGACGGTCAGAAGGAAGGAGAAAGATAGAAAGTGAAAAGAAGGCTGAGCTGAAAGCATATTATTGTGCTAGTTTATCAAAAATGAAGACCACATTTCCATTTAACCGCAATGGAGTCTTGTGGTAGTTCATTGTGGTGTTCCATACACCATCTTCCTATCTCTCCATGCAAACATTTAGCACTCTTTCAGTCTGCACGCAATAACACTAACTTTCACACCTAACTTGTTTAATTTTCTTTACTGTAATTTTGCTGTTTTGGTCTATTCTGTACACACGACATTTATCGCATGTCTGTTCCTCGTGGAAGAGGGATCCCTCCTCTGCTGCTCTTCCTGAGGTTTCTTCCATTTTTCCCCACAGTTGTTTTGGGAAATTTTTCGTTATCCGAATCGAGAGTCTGGGGATAGAGGGTGTCGTATGCTGTGCAGATTGTGAAGCCCAAATTTGTGAAAACGAACTCTGACGTGTTTGCCAGTTTAGTTCGGTTCTTTTGGGCTGGTGTGAAAGCTGTCAGTCAAACTCAGGTGCAAATCAAACAACCTTTCACTTCCAAGTGAACTCTGCTCCGGTTTGTTTGTGGTGTGAAAGCAAACCGACTTTATGACAGTAGAGATGTGTTTTTAGCATGATTTCAAAAGCGAAACTACTATTAAATCCATTTGCTGATAGTGAACTGGTCGGGAAGCCATCTTATAATACGCTCATGTTGTCTTCTTCACCACCACTGCGTCACTGCAGTCAGCTTCTCCCTGTTAGGATTCCTTCAATGTTCAGCATTCAGGAGGTTTTTCACCAAATTATCCGCAAAGGTCTCCACCTCTCCAAAACAAACGGACCAGGTGATTTCTCCAGCGCTGTTCGGCGGACACAGGACGTCCCAGAGAGGCTGCGAGCCGAGAGCCTGCGAGCCGAGCTGCCGCTAACGTTTGCTCAGCTTGTTTCTCTGATAATTTAAGTGTCACAGGACTGTTTTCTGAACCCAGATGCAGAAACACACTGAACAGGGCATATATGGGTATAGTTGGACGGTTTTTATTGTGCAGATAATTGTAGGCGTATGAAGAATCCGGCGTGGCCCGTGGCCTCCCCGAGGACTCGACCGGACCGGGTCGGAGACGAGACTGGCGGCGCTCCGGACAGAG
Organism: Siniperca chuatsi; assembly: GCF_020085105.1. Classification (NCBI taxonomy): domain Eukaryota; kingdom Metazoa; phylum Chordata; class Actinopteri; order Centrarchiformes; family Sinipercidae; genus Siniperca; species Siniperca chuatsi. Next base: position 2,204,625 of record NC_058043.1, on the reverse strand, counting down.
ACGAGCTGAGCTGGCTCTGGACTGGCGAGCGTAGTGGGATGGGCTGAGCCGACCGAGCGGTGGACACTTGAAGCCTGGAGTTTGGTCCTGGAAGACGGCAGGCTCCGGAGGCGAATTCGGCCGGATGGCTTGGGTGGCGTGGTAACTGGTGTGGTCACAGATATGCAGGAGACCCAAGGACAGACTGAGGCTGCGATCATCGGCAGAGCGAGAGTCAAAGACAAAACGAAGTTACCACCAAGGCAAGAAACAAGAATGAATCTTCACTTAACTTAAAGTGTAGCGTGAGCCGTTACGAGGTGCGCGTACACATGTACGGAGACGATCTGGCACTGGTAGTGTGGTAGAGCCAGATAGATTACAGATTAGATAAGCAATGTAGATTGATGATGAAGTCAGGTGTGCCGGTGATCAGCAGCAGACAGGAGACCGGGAAGCCAGACCAGAACACACACACACAAGAAACACAGGTACACTGAAGCACGCAAGGATCAGTAGATCATAGAGGCTCACGATGACATTAAGATCCAGATGTCAGATGACTAAGATCTTAAAAGTGTATCGTAAAAATGTGGCTTAAAACTGGATAAAAAATCATTTTATAATAATAATAATAATAATAAAACTTTATTTATAGAGCGCTTATCAAAACAAAGTACAAAGTGCTTCACAACAAGAGAAATAAAATACACAAAAGCAATAAAATAAACAGTTCAGGTAAAATCAGGATCTGCTTTCAGATAAAAATGTGTTTTGAGACGAGACTTAAACGAAGACTCAGACAGCCTGATGTCTTCGGGCAGGTTGTTCCAGAGCCTCGGGGCCCTGATGGCCAAAGCTCTGCCCCCCTTAGTTTCCATCCTGGACTCAGGAACAGACAGGAGACCCCTGCCCGAAGATCTCAGACTACGTGAAGGTTCATAAGGGATTACAAGGTCTAAAATAAAGTCTGGAGCCATGAAGAGCCTTAAAAGTAATCAACAAGATCTTAAAATCAATCCTGAAACCAACAGGGAGCCGATGTAAAGAGGCTGAACCAGGTGTGATGTGGTCGCACCTCTCGGTCCTGGTTTACAGCCGAGCAGCCGAGTCCTGTACAGTCTGCAGTCTGTCAGAGTTTTTAGATTAAGACGAGTGAACGGGCCGTTACAGTAATCGAGGCGTGAGGCGTTATGACAGCTTCTGGCAGGCAGCCACAACGCTGACGCATGCATGAAGGGGATTTGATGCCATCGCTTGATTCAAATTATGGATTAAAATTTCTCTAGGTTTGAAAATTGTTGGAAACTTTTGGAATAATGTAAGTACCCAACTCAACAAAATAAGTAACATAGGTCTAGTTGTGTTTAGACTAGTTTAATGAGTCCATTCGAAAGCGTGTGAAGCCAGCGATCCCACAGTGTAAAAAACCGGTAATGCTGAGAATCACTTATTTCTTTGTAGCGCTTCGTGACACCAGAGAAGATGAACAAGCACATCAGGTTCAGTGAAATGCAGCATGACCTGCTGTCAGTCGCCTGAATTTGATTTCCCCACGTGGGTCCATGTGGCGCTGATGATGCAGGATGACATCAACAAAACGGTCCAATCCTGGTCACCTTTCAGCCCAGATGACTTCATGTCTAGTCCTCTTAGTTTGTTTGTAAAAAGCCAGCGTGAAGACGAAACAGAGCAGGACTGATTGTGCGTCTTTGGTGTGAAAGCACCGTGACCCTTGCGTCCTCTCTGCTACACTGCTGCCTGCCTTCAGAAATGCAAACTAAATGTGTATCGTTGCAGTAAATGGTTAAAACTTTGGCGTGAGTGTCTGAAGTACATTTTTTCGCTGAGATTATTCTGGTGCTTGCTTTTCACAGGAAGAACAGTGGCCTTCTTCCTTTGTGCCATTAAGTCCTTTCTGTTTGTGCTGTGAAGCACTTTGGCAGATTTCCAGTTGAGACTGCACATACTCCTGTTGATAGCAGTGGTGGAAAGTAAGTATATTTGCTCAAGTACTATACTTAAGTACAATGTTATAATATATACAATATTATAATGTCTCAACACCAACAGGGGACGTTCTCTTGCATAATGAGTACTTTTACTTTAAATACTTAAAGCACATTTTGATGATAATACTTTATTTGAATGACGTTTTGAATGCAGGACTTACTTGTAATGGAGTATTTTCACAGTGTGGTATCACCACTAACTGAAGGGAAGGAACTGGATACTTCTTCCACCACTGGCAGTGACGTCTCAAAACGAACGTGCCGTCAGTTTAAACGAGCAACGCTTTTTTAACAGTCAAGATTGAGACTATGTCACATGAAGAAAAAAGAAACGTGACAAAGCTGCAAAGAGAGAAAGAGGGAGACTGTCTTGCGCTGTGTGATTTATTAAAGAAGAAATGCAGGCTGAGTGACAGATAAGTGGAAGTGAGACAGACAGAAAGAGCTCTTATCGTTTTATTGAAGCTGGATACAAACCCCCACAGTCTGTCCTCACGTAACGAGCCTATACGACCCCCTCAAGCTGTCAACACTCGGCTCATATTAACACGCTCACCTTTGCTCGGCTTCCCAAAGGCTTCTTACATTAACGCAGTGCTATTGTACGGCAGGTCAGAGGGGGTAAGTGAATATCGGAGTTGTGCGTTTGGGAAATTGCGCTATAGGTTAGTGAGTTTGGCTTATTGTGGGATATAAAGGCCATTTTATGACCATTAGTCCACTCATAGGAGAGTGTTGACATTACAGCCGCACTGACAAGGCGGCACGAGAGGCGTCACTCTGACTGCATTTTCCAAATTTCAAGATTATTTTTTGGCATTTTATGGATTTTATTTGACAGTGGAGAGAGACGGGAGCACAGGTCAACAGTGTACATTTGGTCTCTATTCAAAACACCTAAATGGCCTTTTTCAAAACGTATTTTAATCATCTTACAAGCTGTGAACATGAATGCTCCTATTCATCTATATAAATCACATAATATCATCAGGCACAGTGATGGTAGCTGTGTCCCCACAATGACCAGTGTGCTGACCAGTGTTGTAATTTGATTTCTTTTTTAGTAACGGAGTAATTTAACGCATTATAATTTTGAAAATAGTAATTAGAGTATATTTACAGGCCCAGGTCAATTTGCGTTACAGCTGCGTTATATCGTTGCTGACAGAATGCAACGTTTTATCATCTAGATTGTAAAAAGAAAAATAGCTTTTTTTTCAAAGTAAGCGTCAGGCGTCGTCCCTGCCTGTCATTTACCTGAGACCTACCGGACAGGTAAGCGCCTGAGTGGCGATTACTATCAAAACAATCTAAGCATGGAGAGCGAAAGGTTCGCGTTCTGTAGCTGGAAATACAGTCATTATTTTGAGTTTATTTCGGTCAAAGGCAAGAACATTATTGTGCGTCGTGAATTATGCGGGGGGGGGACGAAAACCTTTTCGACCGCGAAAAACTCCACATCTTATTTATTAAAACACCCGAAAGGGCGGCACAGCACGGGAAAACTTGTCAAGAAAGCACCGAGTGATGAGAACAATGCATCAGCTTGTACTGTCGAGTCCAGCGCCAGTGGACGTCCTTCTGCAGCCAAACAACAGAAGTTGGATTTCTCCCGTCCAACACCAACCGTAAGTGGAGAAGAACTGAACAAGCTCGTCACTGGGTTTGTCGTGGATGATATGCCACCTGTTTCCACTGTGGACTCACCTTCATTTCGCCGCATCATTGAGAAAATACCCACACGCAACAATGTAAGGCTCCCAATAAAGTTTATTCATGAGCGGGCCATAAGGTTATTCTGTTGTTTTTTTGGGTGGGGGCAAGTAACGTAACTAGTAACGTAACTAATTACTTTTGAAAATCAGAAAAGTAACTTGATTACTTTCAAAAGGAGTAATCAGTAATCTAAGTACATTCCCAGAGTAACTTGCACAACACTGGTGCTGACACAGGTGGGTGTTTCAGGAAGAGAGAGCTGGTTAAGTCAGATATGTTTTTGTCAAAGCGGTAACAGTTGTTTCTTTAAAAGCTTTTCAGTCGTTCTTGCTTCCCCCCCAAAGTAGTTTAATACAGTTCTACAGCAAAACTATTCTACAGTTACTTTACTATGTGAAATACTACAAGGAATACTCTACACAAAATCTATCTTTTGAGTTTAAAATATGCACCCCTTCAGCATTGAAAGGTGGCTCTGCAAAGTTTGTAGGTTGCTCCGTTACAGAGGACAGAACCTATAAAAGATGGATGCACATAACGACCAAGAGTCACGACAAAAAGCCCATCAGACAGTCCAGAGAAGCTTCTCCTGCAGCGTAACGCAGCCCCACACCGACTCAGTGCAGTCTCTCTCCTTCGTCCTCTTGTCTGTGTCTTGTCTGTACATGCAAATACTTTTTCTCAAGATGAAATGGTTTCAACTCACGTGGACATCGAATCGCGCGCACTCGTGTCTTTCCATCGGCTTTATATGCCTTGCGTTTTAGCTGAACACGCGGTAAGAACTGTGAAGAAACTAGTTCCCTGTATTTACAGCCGACACAGGATCAGCATCCAGTCAAGGATGATGGAGACATCAAACCTTTACACGAATCACTAGAACTTGTTGAGTGTGCTTTTGGTTTTGTTTAATACTCAGCAATAGCAAAGGAGACCTGCGACACACAGAACAAAGGTAATGAGTTCTGACTGGTTAACAGAAAATATAATGAACCAATCAGAGAGCACGATGTTAAAACTGCAGCGTCAGTTCATTAAGGGGCAAGCATTTTTAACAGCTGAATTACTTATTTCGTAATGTCCTCAAAAACATTCAAATCCAGGAAAAACTTAATTAATGGCAGATACGAGAGTACTCGTAATGAGGTGCTGCACATGTCTGCAGAAGTCGGTCTTGACAGTTTGTTTACGTGTGTGAAAAGACAGAAGTGGTCAGTCTTGAACTGATTACAGCACAAGTTTGATTCCTCTCATCTCTCTGTCCGGCTCTAAATCGAGTTTGATACAAACAACTCGTACACGCACATACAGATGCACCTTTGTTCCTTCCAAAACTGTTTCTGGGAAGAGTGGAAGTGACTCTGAGCCAGCATATTGAACATTTGGCACTACAACACTGAAATCAATAACAACGGTCCAGAACAGACAGCTCCTCAGCAGGGTGGTCCACCACACCTTGTCATCACCAGGAGAAACACTGGTACGCTTCACACACACACACACACACACACACACCGAACCCGACACACACACACGTACTAGTTTACCTCTCATTGTCCAGGTTTTAAGTGTGTTTGACAGGAGGGCTGGATTACACCGCTATTGTCTTTCTTGGCATCTCCATCCCATAATAATATTATGACACTTTTGTTCAAACACTGGAGCACACACACACGCACGTGCAGACCAATACATAATGGATGCACACAAGCTGAGCCTGAAGGTCATTTACACCCATCGTTTTATTCATTCCCAACACGTGACTCGATTCACATCGGCAGACGATTTTCTTGTGAAATCAGACGAACCTGCCGCCCGCGTCCGCAAAGCAATGAATTCTGACAAAGCCTCGCCCGAGGTGCTGCTAACTCATCGTGAGGCACCGAAGACATTGTAACCACGTTACCGCGTACATAATCGATGAGAACAAGGAAGCAGAAGCAGCTTTATGTCGGTTCCAGGACCGGCTCAGTTAATGTCGCTGTAAACCTTCCTACCCAAGTAATTAGCAATCATCCACAAAGTGCTGAAACACAGCACACGATCGGTCAGAAGTATGGGAGTGAGTACAGTCAGCAGTAGAAAACTGTGGTTGCAATATGATGCTCCAGTAATCTCGCACAATACCATGAGATGAAACTCTGAAACACAAATCACATGTTGTGGACTCGAATAATGTGAAAATTATATTCCTCTGCCCAAGAGCGAAGATTTGATTTCAGCCATGAGGGGACACAATTAGGCAAAAAAAAAAAACAACAAATAAATAAATGTTATTGTGCAGGAAAAGGCCTTAATTAGTAAAAGTTATGACTCAACTTCAAGATTAGAGTCACAGAAGAGACAGAGACGTGTTTAGAAATCACTGCTCCAAGCATTAAAACATGTTATAGTCGACCCAATGAGTCCCATTCATTTAGGATTAGTCATGGTTAAAATCTGCTGAAGTTTGAATGGGTTTTGCCGCAGAAAGCCAAATTACTCATTCCTGTTTCACATGGTCATTCATGCCAAAGAACCATCACGGAGTCAGATGCAAAGAAAACACGGGAATTATCCTCAAACCCCACGAAGAGTTCATTACTGAATGGAAAATCCAGTGATCATGTGTTCTCCTCCAGCTGAAACTTCATCGTCTTCTTCAGCACATGCGTACCATTTTGCAGTCAAAAATAATGTCAGTGTAATTTTGAATTTATTGAAAATCATTTTTTTTATTATTAAAAGGAATTTTAAAGAAAAATAAAGGTGGTGCCTGAGTTTAACAGCAGCAGCAAACTGTGTCGAGTGTTTTAAATCTCTACTTCTTCTCAAAGGCCTTTCAGTGATTTTATTTTTATTTATTTATTCCTTGCCCTGATTTGCTCTTATTCTCCAACAACCTTCGCTCGTCTTTGACTCAAATATTAACCCAGATGCTTTTTATCGTCTTTTTTGTAACTGAAGCACTTTTTTTTTTTTCTAATTACCACATAAAGATTTACTTACTTTTTTTTACTTTACTTGGCACTTTGGAAAATGGTGGACATCCCAGTTTTGCTAATCACACACCGAGTTCAAGCTGCCCTATAATGAGAACAAGGTCCAGTTAAAGCTGCCCCGCGGAGGTTTCTTGTAAACAAAAAAAAAGTTCTGTTTACATTCACCGAAACTCACTCTGTGTGTTCCTGAGGTCTGACAAACGTGTTGAACGCATTTCCAGCTGATTTTTTAAACATTTTAAATCCTGCATTGCTGACATCCATGTTTTTCTAGCTTTCGGTCTTCTTCTTCTTCTTCTCCGCCTTTGTTGGTGCATCACCTGTCAGTGGCAGAGCTGCGTGTCGTGTCATCAGAATCAGAAATACTTTATTGATCCCCGAAGGGAAACTCGTGCACGAGAACACACAAGACAAACACAACGGAGACCGTTACATTCTTAATGATATCTTAAATTACAGCTCCATATCGCTACAAAGGGGTAAAAAAACTTTAACTTTAACAAACAGAAATATCTGTCGAGATAATGGAAAACAGGACATACGTGCTGGAAGCTTGAACACTCCTCATCTTTTTGTTCTCTGTGCTGCTGAGAAAGAGAGCAGGAGAGAAACAGAGAGGCATTTCTGTGGCAACCGATGGAGCACAAACTCATTTCATCTTACTCTTAAAACCAAAGAATGCTGGTGCGAGCCTCTGTTTTGAATTGTTCCGCTTGTGTTTTCATTGGAAACAAATGCCTGTGTTTTGTTTGGGTAAAAGTCAAGGGGTCATATTCAGTAGGAATCAACAACAGAGAATGTTTTGAAACCAAGGACAGGCGATCCAACATTACTGGGAGGACGAGGAGTGATCAGCATTTGAAGGCCTTTCTGCTCGGCTCCGGACCCCAACAGTATGTGGCTGTTTCAACCTGCGTTGCACTGAACCAGACTCAATAAATCTGTTGATGCGAAAATCATTTATTCAATTAAAATGAATTGTGATGTTTTGTACAGACATTCTTCTTCTCCAAGAGGATGAATCCTGACCTTTCCTGTAGCGCCACCAGCAGGTTCACATTTTAGTTTTTTAGTAAAATGCCATGACAACTATACAATGGATTGCCATGAAATTTGGTAAAGACATTCATGGTGCCCAGAGGATGAATCTTAATGACTTCAGTGATCCCTGACTTTTCCTGTAGTAGTTTTCACTTACTCTGTGAAATATCTCAACATCTACTGGATGGATTGGAACAAAATTTGGTACAGACCTTCATGGTGCCCAGAGGATGAATCTTACTTACTTTAGTGATCTCCTGACTTTTCCTGCAGTGCCATAATCAGGTCAAACTTTTATTTTGTCCGATACTTTGACCAAATACCTGCAAAACTAATTTTCATCAGCCTCAGCTGTACTTTGTTTAGCGCAAATGTTAGCATGCTAACGCGCTAAACTAAGATGCTATACACGCTGAACATGAGCGTGTTGGCATGCTGACATTAACATTTAGCTCAAACTGTATAAACAGCCTCACAGAGCTGCTAGCATGACTGCAGACTCTCAGTCTTGTAACAAACTGAGCAGTTTGAAACGTTTCAGTGGTGCTGTGAATCCGAGCTGACTACAGACGCTGCGCTCGACCAAGGAGCAAACTTTCCCCTTTTTATATCTTTTCCTTTCTAACTTCCCGTTGCTTTCTTTGCCTCCCACTTTCTCATCGTGACTTTCTCTTCTGTCTTATCTCTCTGTGTCTCACCTTTCTTTCTGTCGTGCCTTCATCCTCCTGCACCCCTCACCCTCTTCCTCCCTCTCCCAGCCCTCCAGGTGAAAGAGCTCCTTTCTTCGGGCATCTCTCGTGCAGCTGCTGCCTCCAGTAAACACCTCAGGGTGCTAGGGCCTCTCGTGGCTCCAGCACCTCCAAACAAAGACAGCGGTTATGTGTTTGGCCTGGCTTTTATGCGACCTGGCAGCAGGTTAGAGAGTCTGCCCCATAATCAAAACATCACAGGTTCAATCCTTGCAGCAGCGAGTGTGTTTACGCGAAAATGTCGACATGCTCGCTGACTGTACCACTGTTAAATGTGCTACATGTAGTGTTCGAATTAGTCATTACCACCTTTATTTTGACATGTTATTATTATTACCTGAAACAAACAAGGCAGCAAGAGACTTAAAAGACACCAAGCAACATAGTGATGGGAATTACGGCTCTTTGAAGGGAGCCGGATCTCTCGGCTCCCAAACGGATCTTCATTTAGTGGCACTTCTGCTGGTCGCTGCCTCCGTTACTTTCTTATTCGTTGTAAGAAATAAATATGCAAGATTCTTCATCTGCAATAAATTGAAATATTCTGTCACACTGATGGATAAAAAGTGGGACATGTCAAGAATAACTGTCCCTAGTTGTCTAACAAAACATGTCAGACGGAAGGAAATGAACAAGTATTGGACTGGACCTGGTTTAGCTCTGTGCAATCCGTCCATGCTGAAGAGGCTCCATGTTGCTCACAATATAAATGTTTTTAATTGACTTTATTTATCGAATTTATACTCATTTCATTAAAGTTTCAGCATTCAAACACCAAACCCTACCAGCGTTTCTTGCGTGTGACCCAGCTGGTGTAATTCAGCGTCAATCAACACGTCAGAATGATCGTGAGCAAATGAGCTGTGACGCTCGGTTGTAACCTTTCCTTACGTGTTGTTTTGGCGAGTCTTTGGTCCGGGTTAACATTTCTACTTTGTTAAGGTTAGATGACCTTTGTCGTCATGGTTACAATACAACAATGGTCACGTTGACTGTCAGTGGGAAACAGGGAACGAACTGTGGTCTCTGGTGTTAAAGTATGACAATTCCTATGGCCACTAGAGGGCTTTGTCATGTAGATGTAAACAAATGTTGTTTTGCTGCAATAACTTTTCTTGGGGGGGACAGTCTCTGAACGGAAATAAACTAAATGTGTTTTAAGTTGGTCTGTGTGTGTGTACCAGCTAAGCACCACTGCTGTAGGCTACCAAATCATCAACTTACTGCATTGCGCTGATACTTCTGCAGTATTTTTCAGTGTCATATTACGTAGCTGAATCCTCATACTTTGTTTGACTGACTGGTTATTGTTGTTTTTATTGGTGTAGTTGTCATTTGTGTGCTCTTCTGTGCGTTACTCTGGTGGTCTTGGCGAGGGCAAAGGGGGGCTGGCAATGATAGATGACCAGGAAGTAGACCTGACTGTATTCACAAGCAGGTGCGAGGCTTCGTGGAAGTCCCCTGGGAACGGTAGAGCAAACCTCAAACCTGAACATCTGTCTGCAAGAACGGTATGTGTGTGTGTGTGTGTGTGTGTGTGTGTGTGCATGCGTTTGGCAGGGTGGCCCGTGATGATGGTGTGTGTTTGGCAGGGTGGCTTAGCAACAATCAGGTAAAATGCCCCATTATAAGCATTCCTTAGTTCTTAGATCTTAGAAGTTGTTTATCCAGTCGCAGACATTATTACACTGCGGTCCAGCGTGGATAAATTTAGCATAAGACTCAACAACGATTTAGACCCATTGTTATTGGAAAGTCTGTAGTGTGATTCCAAATTGATACATCCACTGTGGAAAACAAATTGCTGGCATTAAAGCAAAGCACATTACGGCTTACAGTTAATGCAGCGAGTTATCCTAAAAGCCGTAGTTCAGAGGATAAAATTGCCTTTACGTGCTTAATTACTTTCAGCGTCATGCGGGCTGGAACCTATCAGAGCGTGGATTAGCCAGAAGATGAACCAGGCTGGACAGGTTGCAGGTCCATCAAAGGGTTACAAAGATAAATCTGCACTGCAGAGTCTCCAGCCCGCCTGAAACTCACGTAAACAATCTCAAATTGGTGCAACTGTGCTAACCGTTGAGCCGCCGTGCCATACTGTGGGAAAACAAGACCCTGGAAAGAGCTCAAACCCTGGATTTTGCCTTTCCTCAGTCCATGGCCAACTGGCAACACCAAGACTTCAGTGTTGCCCTGCAGTACCACAATGTTAGGATACAGTGGGAGACAACGTGAGGTCGGGGAAAAGCTGGAGTTCATCGACTACTGCATTTGATGTCACTTTGGGGAACATTTATGGTTCTTTAAAAGAGACAACCAGTCAGTGAGGTTTTATTTTGAACCCAGACCAATCATACCGCTCTCTTTCTCTTAGGTCGCTTTCACACCTGTAGTTCGGTTCATTTGTCCCGGACCGAGCAAAACCAGTCCACAGCCATGCTAGCGGCTCTGTGAGGCTGCACTTTAGCGCTTTGAGCTAAATGCTAACATAAGCATGCTAACATGCTCACAAAAGGTTTTCGTAACATTATATTTCGGGGGGGACAGTTACTGTCGGCCGCTACATTGCACTCACTTGGGACGGAGTAGGACGCAAGCTCAACACGCCTGCACTCACGTGGTGACGTGCATATGTGTTACCATGGTTACCAAATCGTCCTGTATAAATATAGGCCATACATCGCCTGTACAAATCAGGAGATTGCTTTCCAAACAGTTCCCTATCAGCAGATGGATTTAATAGTAGTTTAGCCTTCAAATGAATGCTAAACCCTGTAGTTGGTCTGTTTTGCTTTCACACTGTACACGAACCGCACCAGGCAGGAGTGTTTCGAGTCCGAGTTTAACTCGCGATCAAATCCTTCCTCTGAGTGATTCTGAGATGATAAATACAGGCCCTGATGTCACATGGTGTCTGATCATAATTTCCTTCAAGGATTTAAAACGGTCACGGTCTCATCTTATCCAGCTAGCGTGTACACATGGACACAAACACATGGACACAAACACATAACTGTTCATATCCGAATACATCTGCAGTCCGTTAGGTGCAAACAAACAGACAGCGCTGTCGAAGTAACAAGCCACTTTTCGCTCTCAGCCCTTTTCTCAGCTCATGTCTCTCTGTACTGACAAATAACAACCGTCAATCAAACTCTCCCTCACCAGAAATCATTTTAGAAAAGGCTCTTTCTCTTTCCTTCTGTCTCACCGTTTGCAGAACATGGGGGCAAGGTGAGGTGACTGAGGCATTCGAGGAAAACTCTGCTGAAGGAAATTGCCTTGGAGGGAACTGATATTTTCTTATTTGGCGGCGGCTGTGTTTGCCCAGCACCTTGCAGAGAGAGGAACACTGTTTTCTTAATGACGAGCAATCGGTGAAAAAGTCAACGGGATCGGGATCGCCAGGAGGCCCCTCCACTCCCTCCAGAGGTACTGGTAGGAGTAGAAAGAGAAATTGAGAGGAGGAAAAAGAGAGAGATTTTAATTTATTTGAGACTGAGTGAGAGAAATAAAAGAACGGAGAAGAGAGAGATTGAAAAGCCAGAAGAAAGAGCTGATTTTGATTTTGAGATTGGTAAGAAGAATGAAAAGAGGGAAAAGGGAAACTGAGAAAGGTGATTACAAATGAGAGACTAAGTGCAGATGAAAGATGAGATGAAGAGAGATGAATCCATCCATCCAATTCTTAATTTGGTCTAAGTTACATGTGGGAGCTGACTAAGCAGAGACGCCCGAATTTCTATTTCCCAACGTACGTCTTCCAGCTCCTCCTCATCTGAGAGCTCACCAAGCTAATCGGGGTCTACAGGGAGCTTTGCATTCGGCTAATGTGGCTCTTCGCTTCCCTCACTCGTGTCCCCCTTCCTCTCATCACATCTCCTCCCAGCAGGCGATGCGAGAGAGAGACACGAGGAATTCAATTCATCAGACATCCAGCATCAATGTGAGGAGACGGCAGTGACTCGTGATGCACAGAATCAGATGTGTAGAAATAGTTTAACAACAGTAACAGTTTAAAAGACAAAACACCTGAACTCCATAGAAATTGTGTGTTGTAGTATTTAGCAAAAATATTCCTTAGAAACAAATTGGAAATAATTAACACTCGCGGTCATGACATAAACATATATGGAAAGTAACTGACGATTAAGGTATGGTTAGGGTAAGGCAACTGAAACACGGTTAGGGATAAATCATGCGAACGTTAATCGCAGGTCTGTGATGCGAGGTGAACTCTGGTTTCCTGCGTGAAAGTCAGTACTTCCTTTCCGCCGTGCGACATATAGGACACACTGCTTGCTGCTTTGCCACTGAATGTCGGCTTTGGACTTAAATCGCGACGAGTCTAAGCGTCTAACAGAATTTCGAGGGACGCTGGGCTGTTATTTGGGCCTGTGTGTTATTCCTGCTGGCAACTGCATTGTATTTTGACTGTAGGATTTTAGTCTGACAACAATACAACGTTATATAGCACAGAGAAAAAAGGTCGTTGATGCAGAAGGACAAGGTGGGTTTTGTTGGGCTCTGAGCACTGCAGCAAAATCTAAATGTTATAATGAGTTCACTATTCAGTATCTCTAAATATCAAAAATCCAGGCTGTAAAAGCAGTGAGTGAGAGCAGGTGCAACACTGTATTCACCCCACGTATTTCATTTTGAAATTGAACTCATTACTTTCCTTTAAAGCTGACCGTGCTGTTGGAGGTCTGAATTTAACAATACAACACTATGTTACTGAAGTGGGGGTAACGTTGTTGACAGGAGTGGATAAAGCGGGCTTTGTTGAGGCAAAGCTCTGAGGAACAGCAGCCAAGGTTCAGATGAACAGATAAAAACACACTTAGCCTGCACTTTAACAGTTACCCTGCGATGGGTGGGCTGAGGGCCACTGTGCAGAGGCCTCCCCTTCATAACAACAGCCATTTCACTTTACTGTGTGAGGCGCAGGTTCGCTGCAGCGCACTCTGAAAAGTTACCGGTTCATCCCGGGTTCTCCGGAGGTGCAAATACAGCCAGCTGCATGATTCAAGGAGATAAGACATGTGCGTCAATGAGAGGGACCCAGGTGGGACGGTGAGGTTACAGGGAGCAGAGGTGAAGAAGGTGCAGGACTTTAAGTACTTAGGGTCAACGGTTCAGAGCGATGGAGACTGTGGGAAAGAGGTGAAGAGGCGAGTGCGAGCAGGTTGGAGCGGGTGGAGAAAAGTGTCAGGTGTGTTGTGTGATAAAAGAGTATCAGCAAGAATGAAAGGAAAGGTGTTGAAGACGGTGGTGAGACCAGCGATGTTGGACAGCTTAGAGACAGCGGCGCTGAAGAAAAGACAAGAGGCAGAGCTGGAGGCAGCAGAGCTTAAGATGCTGAGGTTCTCTTTGGGAGGGACGAGGACGGACAGGATCAGGAATGAGTACATCAGAGGGACAGCTCATGTTAGACGTTTCGGAGATAAAGTCAGAGAGGCCAGATCGAGGTGGTTTGGACGTGTTCAGAGGAGAGACTGTGAATATATTGGTAGAAGGATGCTGAGGGTGGAGCTGCCAGGCAGGAGGTCTAGAGGAAGACCAGAGAGGAGATTTATGGATGTAGTGAGAGAGGACATGAAGCTAATTGGTGCGAGTGAAGAGGACGCAGAGGACAGGGTTAGATGGAGGCACATGATTCGCTGTGGCGACCCCTGAAAGGGAACAGCCGAAAGGAAAAGAAGAAGGAGATGTAAGAGATTATTAATGAAGAGGAAGAACAAAACAGCAAGAAATTCTTGGGAGACGGTGTCGAGGTGCAAGCACAATTTTAGGTGAGCTCGCACCCCGACACCCGCCCTCCTCCGTCCGCAGGCCGTGCCATCGCTGCTGCTGTATTGCCACGCAGTTCCTCGTGCTTGCGAAGCGGCAGCTGGTGCGTCTTCACTGTGCTTCATAACTGGCCAGATGGTGGCGCTGTTGGTAACGTCTTTGAAGAGCTTGTCTTAATCATCAGTGGAATCAAAAGAAAAAATGCGTTTTTCTTCTGTGGATCATGAGTTACCAGCCATAATGCAAAGTGCTTAGTAAGAGGCCACATGGTGGCGCTGTTGGTAACTTGTGTGAACATGTCAAACAGATGCCAAGTATGAAGCCTTCACAGACCGAGTAATACACACACACACACACTTTTACATCTGCGAGGGATCTTTTTATCAAAGCTGTGACTGATTTCAAAAGTGTGTAGGAGTTTATTTGAATATATACAGCACGAACACACATTCCCATTAGTTTTCAATGCGTGCACGAGTGTATGTAAGTGTGTGTGTGTGTGTGTGTGTGTGTGTGTGTGCGTGTGTGTGTGTGTGCTAGCTCCACTTTATACCTGTGCCTGTGTGTCTGTGTAGTTGGATATGTTTACTCATGTAATTTCTCCCCTTTCCTCTCTATGTTTTTCAAAACATTCGAGGCCATAAATCACATAATCTCGCTGTAAGTAACAGACAAGTTTGTCTTGGTTCACTTGAGACAAGTCGGTGGATTTATACTCGCACAAAGTCATTCATAACGATCAGGAAAAGACTTTTTTTTTTCTTCTTGGGTTTTAAAAACCTTTTCCCACAATCCACCATCTTTCCTGGTGTTTCCTTAAGCCAGAGTTCATTCAGTTTAACCATCATTCACTCAAATCTGAGTTATTGTAGCTCGATTGGTTCTGCTTTACGCAGAAATGCATGCGGTGTATACAGTCACAGTTACAGATGGAGCCTGTTTGGACGTCGCTGTAGCCACTGCAGACCTTTAGTTGTTTCCTTTACAGCCTGCTTGTGTTGAACTTTTAGCCTTTAGCTCCTTCCTGACGTTCTGGGTTTTTTTTAAAGCCGCTGTAGCGGCAGAAAAAGATCTGCTACCGCTGTACGAAACGGTGAAGTCGAGGACGTTCATCAATATTTCGTTGACTGAGTTGAACTGTGAGGCTCGGGGGCACGCAGTCACATTTTATGCAGGAAGTGACATAATTGTGTACATGGACTTTGGGCAGTTATTCAGCCGGTAACGGGAGGGCATTGTTGAAAATGGCATAACTCTGTATTTACCCACTGGGCTTAGGTTTCACGCAAGGGCCACATGCAATAAAATTTAACAAAACATACCTGTTTTCTGTTTAAGTCCCAATATGAGCGGCACTGGAGTTCATTTGACAGTTGATACTGCTGCCAACGCTCCCAGAGGAAGTGATTTTGTTTCTTTTCGTTGCTTTCTGTCCTCGCTGAAATACAGGAAGTTATCGTGTCGGTGCCGCAGCGGTCTCATGTTTAATATAGTTCCCTATGCTGGTACTAAGGGTGATCCCCGGTGACATATTGTAGAATTTAGCACCATTAAAATGATATGAATGAAATATCTGCTGCCAGTCCTTCATTTTAAAACAAATCCATCCAGAAAATGTAATGTTAATGACATTATATATCCTGGAGAGAACAGTATATATTGTGTGCTGCAGATATAGAGACGTACGACTCTACAAACATCAGCCATCATTGGCAAAAAGGGGAAGGCGGGTTTTCACCTCATCAGACATCCTCTATTTTTCTATGTAAGCTGTGAGCGCTCTAGAGCAGTTTAGTGGACCGAAAAGACAATGCTGCGTTAAACACAAATGCAACGGGCTGCGTTGGCGGGGGCGTGTTGCTTCAGGTACTAGTGAGACAGTTAAAAACGATCCAGGAAGTTCAGCTTGAGTAACAGATTTATGAGTTTGAAGGTTTATCAGATGCCAAAACACTGCAACAAGGTTTCTAACATTATGAGCAAGCTTTGGAAATGTATTACAGAAGCAATACTTTTATTGTCACGGATACGCCAGGCTCCACTCTCACCCAGTCACGACGCACGCCTTCAGCTGAGTTCTAATTACACACCTGGTCTCAATCCCACACCTGAAACCCATCACCTCCCCAGCAGTATCAAGACTCCACACTCACATCAGTCAGTGTCCGGTCTCGTTGATACATGGATTCAGACTCCAGACAAACTAGACATCGTTGGACTCCCGAATTACTAAGCCGCTATCCTCGTCTCCAATACTCCCCGTCTCTCAGACCTGCTACACCAGTAATCTGGTGTGAGATTCTCCAGCTCCTGATCCGTAACTGCAGCCGATTAAGGACGGTATCCACACTCCGGTGTGTCTATTCATTTGCCTGCTGCTTGCCTCATTGCTGTGTCGTGAAATAAACCCTGCTTTCTCCATCTGTCTGTGTGTATATATATATATATATATATATATATATATATATAATGAAGCATCTAGAATCAATATTCTTATAATAATAAGCAAATGACAAAGTGAAAGTTGTCTCTGGTAGTGATGAACCTCCAGAGAATCACCAGCTGAACCTGCAGCTCCGCTCGGCTTTACAGAGCTTCATAGAGACTTTCAGCTCGTTGTTTATCCGTCCGGCTGCAGCTTCACTGCTCTGGTTCCCTCTCAGCTCTCAGAGCGTCGCTTCCAGAGAAGAAGAAGCTGTAAAAAGCCTCTGAACGCTTCCTGCTGAGCGGCAAACAGCAGACAGACGCAGTCAGAGTCCAGCTGGTGAACATAGCGGAGCATCTAGCTGCTAAAGAGCCAGATGTTTCCCTCAGCAGCTGCTGGAGACCGAACACAGAGCGGACAGAGAGAAGACCGGACTGACGTCCATCAGGAGACACAGACACGCCTCCTGATGAAGCATCATGTCGCTCTGTAGCTGCTGGAGGCGGAAATTACCGTTAGCAGATACAAACCTTTAAGAAAGGTGGTCTAAAAACGTGAAATTGAGAGTATTGCATGTTTGTGCTGTATTTACTGATGTTGTAGCTGATAAACAGTGTAGGCCTGTGACATCTTCAGCCTAACTGGATCAACTCAGGAATCTACTAACACACCTGGCATTGATAAGTTGTTTCCTGACACCTCTACCTGCTCCTGATGAAAGCTTAAAACAGCAACTATGCCTCTGTCTCTTATATCTACTTTTGAGTTCCAGTAATATTATAAATAGTAATAACATTCTGAGACTCCACGTGATGCATTTAAACGACTTCATATGTACTCTGTTGTGTGTTCGCAGCTTCAGTCGACTTTCCAGAAGCTTAGACAAATCTTTTCATGTTGACACTCAAGGGCTTTTAGTGTTATACAACTTTTTGTTTGGTGGTTTTGGGGGATCTTAAGGGTTATACAAAAATTGAGCAATGAGTAAAGAAGATACGTACAATATGGTTGAAAATAAAAAGCTGGAAAACATTATCGTGAAATTATATTATCAAGAAATGGTCACATTTCAGCTGAGAGAGACAAAAAACTGCGGTTCAGTTACACAAACCAGAGATGGAATCCCTTGATGAGGTTAAAGGTCAGCTAATGAAGAGTGCATGTGGGTAGATGTAGCCAGAGCACTGCGTTTCATTTCTTAATCAGAGTTTCATGTTACGCAACGAGGAGAGAACAGGACTCTGGAAATAAAAAGTGACATCCAATGACTTCTTTGTGTGTGTGTGTTTATGTCGAATCAAATGTCTCTACTTACGAGCAATTTAAGAGAATTGGTGGAATTCAGTCAACTCTTCTTGTGCTTAGTGTTTTCTCTTAGGCTCAAATGAAATTCACAAGTAGACCTGTCATGCAAGCCGTGCAGTACAAATAGTCTGCCTTTCTCCAAAGAACTTAAGAGTTACGTGAATTTAAATATCCCCGTCACGTATAAAACCACTCTGCTTGGGTTGATCATTTGTGTCTGATACAGTTTTTCACACAAAAAAAAGTTCAATTGCATTACTGAAAATTCTTAAAATTACATCAACTATGCTAAGCTATGAATGTGCAAATATTGTTCATTTCAAAACTTTAACTGCTGGACACAAGATCTCTCCTGTTTCACCGAAAAGCCCCATTTTCAGTGGATGTGCATATCGTCGCACTTGTGTAAGTTGCATATTGGACCACGATTGGCTCCAGACTAGTTGTAACGTCACATCTCATACGTCCACATCAAAAACTCCGAGAGGAGAGGGGCTTTAAAGTTTAAATATGTTCCCGAAATCAACCAGAATTAAAGTAAATAACTGAAATTATACTGAATAAATATTCTGTTGACCATATCAGGGTGATGTGCGTAACTTGCCAACATACTTACTTACTATACAATGGTTTTTTTTAAACATGTTATGATTTTATTGGCATGGCGACTTACACAGTTCAGTAGTTGTTGTCTCACAGCCCAGCTGCTGCCTCGGGGTCTTTATGTCGGTTGAACGTCCTCTGTTATGACATCTGACAGTGTTACATCACCTGCTGTACAATATTGTCTCGTCTAATATCTCCGTGACGTCACGTGTCCTCGGACTCTGCCGGAGCGAGATGTTTCTTTAGCATCAACATAATGTCGAGCTACTCCCTCTTTATTTCTGTCACAGCACGGCTCCGCTCTGATTACACGTCTTTTTGCTCTCGGGTGACGTCTTTGTGAATAAAACTCGCCCAGACACAGAGCGAAACAGGTAGCTTTATAAAGCAATTACTGGGCATCGATTCCGAACATGCACCTGCACAAGCAGAGGTGGTATTCACCTGCCTCGAATCGAGTGATTTACAAGTTTGTCCAGTTAAGAGTTTGGTGAATCTGACTTGGAACAGGAGAGATTTGCAATAAAAACACGTAAAGTGCTCTTGCATGAGGCCCAATGTCCTCACAAGGACTGAAAGATGAGGACAGACCTTCCGTCTTTTGCATTTGTGTTAGGATTTAGTAGGGTCAGTTTTAGGTTAATGTCAGTTTTTGAGGTTAGGGAATAACTGATCATAGACAGTCTGCAGTTATGTATGCATGTATTTAATGTAAGTGTGTGTGTATAAAAGCGTGTGCTCGCAGGGCAGCAGTCTAATCCTAACCTGTATATACTGTAGAAACCTCAGGATACTGGACACGGCCTTTTGATCTGCCTGCACACTTCAGCGCTCTGCTTAAACAAGGAAAAAGTCTGAAATATACTGCGGTAACGTGCAGGACTGTGACACCGCGGCCCACACGCCAGATGGCTGGAGAGGCCAGTGGAAGTGCAAATTATAGGTGTGATTATCCACCTTTAAATAAGACCATGATTAGGAGTCTCCCAGTGACTCAGCGGGTTATGGTGCGTGTCGTGTACGTCAGTTGTCTGAGCTCGAAACCCTTTACTGCGTGTCATGTTTTTTTGTCAACACACTCATCTATTTAAAGGAGTAGTTCCACATTTTGGGAAATACACTCATTCTCGCTGAGCGTTGGATGACGAGGTTGATGCCACTCCCCCGTCTGTATGCTGAAGATTATAGTCCAGCCAGTAGACGTTCAGCACAAAGACTGGAAACTAATTAACACGTTATATCTTGTTTGTTTAACTGCAAAAAAACAAACAAGTAGATGAATTGATGAATAATTATTTCATTATTAGTTCTCTCTCTCTCTCACTTTGTAAAAGTTGCTCTCAGCAGGTTTGTGGAAAAGTCTTAAGAGGAAACTCTTTGCTGGAAACTTTTAGTGCCGTTCAGGACTCCTAGTGGAGAGAGTACTTTTTAAGTACAGCCCCAGATTTTTAGCAGTGCTAGCAGTACGGATCCAGGGATGGCAGCCTCGCTCTGCCTGTCGGTCAGTCGGACATACAGTAAGTCTCACACAGAAATATCTCAACGACTATTGGATGGCTTTGTTTGAAATGTGGCACAGATTTCACTGTAATAACTTTGGTGATCTTCTGACTAGCGCCGTCATCAGGTCAACATTTTACGTCGCCCAATTTAACATGCTAACATGCTAACCTGAACATGGTAAACATTATACTTGCTACACATCAACACGTTAGCATGCAGAAGCAGCCTCACAGAGCTGCTAGCATGACTGTAGGCTATTGTTGTTATGTAATATGAAACGATATTTTTCGTTTGAAAATAAGCACCGCAGATCAATTATTCATGAAATATAAGGTCAGAGAGCTGTTGAACTTCAAACACACACACACACACACACACACACACACACACACAGGTAGACAAACATATACACACACTTAGTTACGTACTGTAGACGCATATAAACAGGTAGAGGAGCACAAAAACAGAAATACTAAAAACACACAAGCGAGGTACCTTTAAAAAGACATATACACACAGACAGACCTGTGGAAATACACACTTAAAGTAACACAGAGATGTGAGTATGCATGTAAGACACACACACACACCTTCCCTCTCCTGCCGTTCTCAGTGAAAACCTGTTTCTCATAATATTTGCAGGCCACCCTGTGGCGATATTTATTTTGTCGTTTATGTGGTTTCATTGCGTTTATCGTAGCGCGCCAGCTCCACATGGTTTAACGTTGGAGTAGCAGTGTTTATGAAGAGGCTTCGAGTGGGAGAGAGGCATTCAGTTCTGTCCAAAGCTGGCTCTGCGTGGGTGTGTACAGTCTGTGTTTGTGTATCTAATTGTGCGTTTTGCTGGCGAGAAGGTCCAACAGCGAGGGTGTCCAAGTTGGCTGCTGTACTGCATTCATGGGATGTTTGACAGAAAAAGACCAACGCGAGCATCCTGAAGTTTGACGAGTGATTCTAACAAACTACATGCAAACAAACAGATAAAGCTGAAGATGTGTATAAGGTAAACTGTATATGTTGTCTTAATGCTGGCTGTCATTAAAACTAAATTGTCCCACTATTTAGAAGGTTAAAGCTTATCACTGTACCACTGCTTGGAAAAGCTTCTTTTACATCCATCCAGAGGAGAGCAGAGCATTTGTAACTCTACGGATTTAAAATATGTTCCTTTCTTTGGTCTTTTCTGAAAAGCTGAAACATTTTTCTGGAATTTCTTGTCCAATTTCAAAGTCTGGTCGATCGGAAAGGGTCACTGGGGGGGTCCACGACCTGTCGACCTGAGCTGAACGCGGTTTGGACATTATATATATTAGGGATGGAAACTTAAAAGGCAACTTAACACCCAGTTTTAGCTTGAACATGTCCTCTTCACAAATTCAGATAAGTTCTGTCGTGGTTTGGGGTTTTTGTCCTGTTATTTCCTGTTTTATTTTGTAACGTTCTCCCTCCCTCTTGTGTCTGGTAGTTTTGCTTCCTGTCTTTGATTGCTTTGATTGGTTTCACCTGTGTCTCGTTGTCTCCCCTACCTGAGTCGTCGGACCACGTGTCCTGCGTTTGTCCCCACCAGTTCAGCGTGTTGGCGTCAGTCCTGTATTTTCCCGTGTGGCTTTACGTTTGTCGGGCTCCTGTTATTTTATTGTGTTGGTTTTTTCTCAGCCGCTCTACACCGTGTTGCCGTTTAAATAAAGAATAAACTCGTCTTTTGTTCTTGAACCTGCCTGCCTGAGTCCTCTTTGGGTCCTCTTTTCAGAAATACTTTATTGATCCCCGAGGGGAAACTCTTTTGAACTGAACGTGACAAGTACATTCAAACCCTGATACACATCATTGAGTAACATTTGCTAAAAACTTCACTGACCAGCTGTTTTAGGAAATTACTGAGCCTTTTTAAGAATGAAACTATATAGTGACACCTTTCAAAGATTTAGGTCTTCAAGTTCCACGGTCGCGGTAGGGAAGCACAAATAAGAGGAAGGGAAGGAAGAACAGTAATGAAAATATAGATTAATGTCAGCCTTGTCCTTTAATTGAATGTTATTGTGAGAATGCATGACTCCATCGTCATTGTGTCCACGGTGCTTTTGTTCAGACAGCCACAAATTAAACTCTGTGTACGCAGTGGCACATTAATGCATGTGAGTAAATGAATACATGAAAAGGATGTTAAGTGTACAAAGTCACCCGTCAGCTGTGTGGAGACGAGTTAGACAGGGTGACGGGTAAAATGTGGGTGCATCGTATCCGGTGTAGACGACACTTGAGAGCGCGTTTCTCTGCACATCTTTAGTAGGTGTGTGTGTGTGTATTTGTATTTGTATGTGTGTGTGTGTGTGTGTGTTTGTGTGTGTGTATTTGTATGTGTGTGTGTGTGTGTGTGTGTGTGTGTGTGTGTCTGCACTGCTTCTGCAGGTGCTGGCCATATTGAGAAAGAGAAGACAAAGAGGGAAGGCGAAGTCGAGGCGACAGGTACTTGGCAGCTCACGAGCAGAGTAATGCTGCTTAAATAGCCCTTTCTCCCACACGCATGGACACACTTACAAGAGCCAGACGACGCAGTGAGGCACACACACACACACACACACACACACACACACACACACACACGTACCGTTGTGCAACAGAAACATATAGCATATCTCAGCATGCAAGTAAACATACATGTATGTTGGGATACTTGGAAAGAGACTCGCACAAATTTGCACTTATACATGCTAAGTTGCTGTTTATTCACACGCACGCACACACACACACACACACACACACACACACACACACACACACACAGACCCCACCTCACTCCACACAGATGGGAATCCCAGATTTATAACAGTCTGAAACATCTCCACTAATGTGTCTGCCGGTGACACAGCGAGCACTGCGTTACCCTGCTGTTGCTCTCTCGCTCTCTCTCTAACACGCACACACACACAGACACACACACACACGGACACACACACACACGGACACACACACAAACCCAAAAAATATGTGACTATGCCCTCACATACGTACTCCTCCTGCACATGTAACACTCACACTTTCTGTCTCTTAAGCATGTGCTCCGACATACACTAACACACAAATACACACACACACACACATATTATTACACAAATACACACACACACACATCCACACACACACACACACACAGAGAGAGAGAGAGAGGCAGTGTGGCGGTTCAGGATGCAAATAGGAGGAAACAGACAAATTATCTGTCTCTCCTGGAATGCCTTGATGGAGAAGCGCGTCGGCCAAATGCAGCGACTGGAGACTGTTAAAGAATTCGTACCACCCGTGTTTTCTCTCTGCCCTCGTCCTCGAGGAGGGGGCTCGACATGCTAACTTTCTGAATGAAAACAGCTTGTGTGTGTGTGTGTGTGTGTGTGTGTGTGTGTGTGTGTGTGTGTGTGTGCTAAGCAGCGTGAAACCTGGACTCGGTGGAGTCTGGGCCCGTCTTTTTCCTCTTCTCTATACGCTGACTATGATAAATAGAGCGGTCAGCCGTAGCACCGCAGAGTGTAGGAGACAGACGTGGTGGTGAAGTGGCATAAGTAATTATCTGTAACATTTTCATATAAATAAACGTCTGTTTTGCGACTCTGTGTTTCCGAATTGAAAAGTGATTTGCAGCCCACTGATTGATTAACAGGTTGTCTTTGGAGGGTGCAGCGCAGAGACATCACAGCAGGAAGAGCTCAGCTCTAAATTTGTCACCAAGAAATACTGTGTGAGGAATAGTTTTTATTTCTGTGTCATGCCAAACATGAGTTTTATCAGAAATAAACATAACATGCATCTTTTACAAAACCAAACGGAAATAAAAACATCAGTTACAACATCTTACGTGCTTCTATATTCTTTCAAATAACACATTTATGTGACATATTTCCAATGAACTGAAGCAGTGAAGGCTTTCCCCAACTAACTAATGTGAACAGCCAACTCAAGTCTATACTTACAAAATCAATTTCTCTTTTTATCTCATTAAACAAAGTATTGCACAGTTCCCAGTAAAAAGAACAATAAGAAATAAAGTGGAAATAATTTGATTTATCAGTGAGATGCTGATAAAGCAAATCTGCTTTTCTTCCTCCAGACGGACAGACGGGTTTCGGTAAGTAAACGAGTTAGATGCTCTGATTGACACCACTCACATGCCTGTACGCTAAATCTGAAGCTGCAGCCGGCAGCCAGTTAGCTTAGCTTAGCATAAAGAATGGAAACAGGGGGAAACAGCTAGCCTGGCTCTGTTTTTACTCTTTGGTTTATGTACAGATTAAAAAAACGAGATATGACGTGTTAATT
The DNA here is from genome assembly GCF_020085105.1 of Siniperca chuatsi. Lineage (NCBI taxonomy): Eukaryota > Metazoa > Chordata > Actinopteri > Centrarchiformes > Sinipercidae > Siniperca > Siniperca chuatsi. The sequence continues at coordinate 2,180,207 of NC_058043.1, read as the reverse complement.
GGTGAGCTTTAGAGATCCTATTAGGTGGGTTTTGTTGCCTTTGGACAGAGCCAGGCTCGCTGAATTTCTGAATATTGATTTAAAACTATCTACACCTCCATGTTTTTAGCCTAAAGCATATTTGTTTACATTTTGGCAAACCTGCATCATGCTGCTCCGGCTGCCAGCAGCTCCTGTTCTTACCGTACAGACAACCAATCACCTGGATTACTTTTGATCCTGAAGGAAAAAGTCAGAATCTGACGATTAAGAGGAAGATCTGTAGGAGCAGCTTTTCTCTGTGCTTTCTAAACAGATTTATGGACGTTTGTCCCTGATGGATATTGGAGATGAGACGAAACCTCTGTAAACGATGAGTTCAGCTGATTGATACGAGATGAGTCTGATGTCTGTGTGTTTAGATTGAACTCAGTTATGAAAAGATGTGGTGGGACGTTCGTGGCAAGTTCGTGCCGCTCCGATGCAGGCCAGTGTGGGGAGGAGGGGTCGGCATACAGTTTGTACCTGATCAGAGCACATTATCTGTTCATATCCGAATAATACATTCGTTCTTGTTTGCACCCCTAACACAACGACTGCTAACCGTTTAAAACTGAGATGATCCGTCACTGCGGACATCACGTCCCGGACGGTCTGAAGCTTCTGACAACATTTAGTTTGCTCTCTGTTCATTTTGTTGCGGTAAATTTTTCCATTCGTAAGTAACGGCTGGGCATCAGACGTCATGATTTCTTTCCTCTTACCCATAAAATGTCGCGGTACCTTAACGTGGTCATTTCCTGCACTTGCTTCAGGTTACCTTCTCACTTCTGACAACCCACGCTCGGAGGTTTTTCAGTTGGTCAGATGTACCAAAGTTTGAATAAACTGCCGGAAACGTGGCTGATGGTTTAGACGTGTTGTGTGTCTACTTGGAATAACCCGTTCAGCCGAAAAAATAATCACTTTCACACTATCAGAGTACTGAAATCTACTAAATAAAAGAAATACCACGGTGTCGAAATGAGAGTATTATCATCAAAATATACTTGAAGTACAAAAAGTAAAAGTACTTATTATGCAGAATGGCTCATTTCAGAATAATGTGTATTATATTATTGGATTATAATTAATGATGCATTAAAATGTACAGTACTTTAATGTTGCAGCAGGTAAAGGTGGGGCTTATTTTTTACTATATATACTGCCGGGTAGCTTGTGATTTCACCGAGGGATCAATAAAGTCTTATCTTTATCCATATCCCCTGATTATATTTTGTATTATTAATCTGAATCTGCAAAGTAACTAGCAACTTAAGGTATTAAATAGTATATAATAACGCTTACAGGTCTCTTGACTTTCAAACTGAAGCTTTGTCATGACCTTTCACACAAAAAGTAAAAAATGCTGTAACCTCCGGTTCAACGCTTCCCCTCTCTCCGACAAAAACTCATGTCCTAATATTCATCTTTTTCCTGACGTTTTTGGAAAAGTTAAAAATTTGCTTGGGCCGCATCGAGCCAAAGTGCACAGGTGGTCAAAATGTTTTACATCTTAAATTTAAAAAAAAAAATAAAAAAAAACTTCTGGCAACTGGAGGCACACACGAGGGGAGTCGTGGTGATTGATGAATCACTAGCAATGATATCTCTTCTTTTTAACACCTGGTAATGATAATGGTTCACAGAGTGAGGCGTCCCGGATGATTGTGTGTGTGTGTGTGTGTGTGCGAGGGTATGTGGGTGTGTATCTCCAGTATCTATCGAGCTCTGTGTGTGGCCATGAAAGCCTGTATGAGACAGTGAGCGTGAACGAGAGAAAGCCGTCCCATCCTTCAGTGATAGTTTATGGTTAAAGTTCAGTTTATTGGCTCATGAAACATAAAAAGCAGTGGTTGGAAAAGGAACATTATATCCTTTACTGTACTGTAAGTAGAATTAAGTATATTTTAAAATTCACTGTAAATAAAAGTCCTGTTAAATGCTCACGAAGACCCAACTGATGATTGGTTTCCTATTTAACTTAATAAATAGAAATAGTGCGCATGCTGCTTGTTGCCGTAGCTCCGTCTCAATATCCTGTGTTAATACTCCTGTGCAATGTACTCTTTCAGTTTAAAATTCCCTATTTATTGATATTGATATTTATTCATACCTCCATTACTGCTGTGCAATATCCTCCATCTCATTATAAATAAGCTACACTTAACTTGGCAGTTCATGCACTATTACCTTACACCGTATTATCATCATCGACCGGTAAACCCACTTTGTACTTAACTTATTTTCTGACCTGTATTATAGTGTATTATTATATTTTTTTTGCCTAGTACTTCCTGTGTGCACTGACGTGACAGTGAGCTGCTGTAACAAAGAGTTTCCCCTCGGGGATCAATAAAGTATTTCTGATTCTGATAACTAGTGATGATGATGCTTTTAGCGATGGCTAAACATAGTCTAGGTTTTCTGTTGTCACTTGATGTATTCATGTCTTTTATAAAGTTTTTTGTCCGTGTGCCTTCGTCCCTGTGTGTTCTGTGTTTTACCTGGCTGCGAGACAAATTTCACCTCCGGGACAATAGTGTCGGAGTTGCCAATTTAACTTCAGTAACATCAGCTTAAGGATCTAAAGTAAAAGTGATTGTAATGAAGAAGACGAGAGTTTAGTTTCACTGTCGGGTGAAAGTCCTGGATCTGTTGATTTTTGTCTTATCGGATCAGTTTAAGAATGCAAAAATGAAGGATGGAAAGGGCGGAAAACAAGAAATAAAGAAGGAAACATTATAAGCAGCTGTTACTGTTGAAGTTATGTATTTGACTCTTTTTAGCCACACGGCCGGTTGCTCAGTCGGTCGATCCACCACTGAAATATCTCAACAACTATTTGATGGATTGACATGAAATTTCAATCAAGTATTAATTGTACAGGCCTTGGTCCCAGGAGGATGAATCCTACTGACTTTGGTGATTGTCCGATTTTTCCTCCAGCGCCACCAGCAGGTCAAAATTTAAATTTGTCCAATACTGCAAAACTAATGACGTTCCCATCAGCCTCGGCTGTACTTTGTGTTTAGTGTTAATTGGCAAATGTTAGACCGCTAACACGTTAAACTAAGATGGCGAACATGGCGAACATTATAACTGCAAAACATCAGCATGTTAGCATTGTTGCTGTGAGCATGTTAGCGTGCAGATGTTAGCATTTAGCTCAACGCCGTGCCCCAGTACAGCCTCACGGAGCTGCGAGCATCGCCGTAGACTCTCAGTCTTGTTAATACAAAAGTCTTTCGTAGGTTTCATACTTTCCATCGCTAGTCAGTTGTGGTTTTCTCTCCCAAACCTTCACAGTGTTTTGATTGCAGTCGACTTCGCTAAGTTGTAGTGTGAGTAGAGATGGCGCAACTGAACAAAGTGCAAAACTAACTAGTTGCAACAGTTAGCGTTGACTTACAGTTTGTGCAAAAGGCCGCTGAACCCTCAAACGGTACTTAAGTACAGTATTTGACTAAATGACAGGAACTGGTAAAAGAGAGGAGAAAGAAATCCAAGCTGCTTAAATGAAAGTACTGAAAGCAGAAACATGAGGAAAAAGGATCAAGATGCAGCTGTTGACACTGCCATGGAAACTAGTCTCTTCCTCAAAGGTAACAACATACTGCGGCGCGCTTCTGCTCTTACACTCAACAAGTGAATAGAAATGAATAGACCTACTGTATCTTAACACGAAACATGTACGCCTCAATCAAATGCTTTCCAGGCCGGGGTTTGCGCTGAAAAGAGAGCTATGTTTTCACAGCAGAACAGAAATTGTGGCTTTTTTTGAGCGATTCCTGGAGGAGGAGGAGGAGGAGGAGGAGGAGGAGGGCGAAGCAGCAGCGCGGCACTAACTCTTGATAAAAAGTTGGAGGTTAAAACTGAACTGAAAATGTACTCAGCTGCTCTTCTGCCAAGGCTCCGAGATGTTGAACTCTGAAGAAAAATACCCCCCTTCTGGGCTGTACATTTAGACTGTAACCTGGTCTGTGTGCTTTAAAAATCCACCCTGTGCAAGTGCACACACACACACACACACACACACACACTCTTAAACACACAAAATCATTTAAGTGCAAACAAATCAAGAAAATGTGCAAGTTCGCAGATAATATGCAAATAAAAACCATTTACCCACACATACATACGCATGTACACACAGGTATACACACACACATACACACCCACATGCATGCTGGGAAAGACATACACAGCTGTGAACGTAGGTGTCATACACGCCGTGCCAGATAAAACGGCTCTGTTTTTCTTTCAGCAGCTATTGGCGCGGCCACATGATAAAATTCCTCTCTAACATCTGTCAAGGAAAACCACGACCGCATTTACTAAAAAGTTAAACACCGGTCAGCTCGGCCAAGCCAGATCTGATAGCAATAAAAACCCGGCGAAAGAGGTTTGGGAGGAGATGTGGTGCAAAGCACAGCGGGGCAGAAAGAAGGATCCAGAGGTCGCAGGGTAGAGGGACACATATTACAGGATGATTGTTATTATCAGATTACAAAACTGCTAATCATCTGGTAATCTGCTGCGCTTAATTAAATGAAAAGCAACGAAACAAAGCATCTTTCAGAGCTCTGTGGAAGAATGTAAATATGTCTTATATAAGCCCCAGTGCATGACAAGGAATCAAGGAACGTTTTAGAGATTTGCTCTTTTTTAATTGGGCGCCAACGCCGACTTCCTGACGAGGAAGTCGGCGTGTCACACAGTCGCCCACACAAAGGCTGTATGTAACACAGCTCTGACAGTGTCACACAAAGTGACATACAACCTCAGGAAACGACACATAAAATTTGTAAACAGACCTTTATAAAATACCACACAGAAATCGGTTTTAGATAAAAGCAAAAAAATTTAGAATAATGCTCAAGGTAACCAATGACCTCCTTTCAGCAGCCGACGGGGGAGAGCGCAATTTTAAATCATTTGGACCTAAGTGCAGCTTTTGACACAGTAGGTCATGCCATTTTAAGTGACCGTCTCAAAACCTGGGTTGGCATCAAGGACACAGCACTTTGTTGGTTTTATTCTCACCTTTTAGAAAGAACCTACGCGGTCACCACGGGTAACTACTCATCCTCAGCCCACAACTCACACTACCTGTGGCGTACCGCAAGGATCAAGTTTAGGTCCACTTTCATTTTCTATCTCCAACGTCACAACGTCTCTTTTCATTGCTGCGCAGACGACACGCAGATATACCGCCTGCTGAGACCTGATGACACAAAAAGCCTAGCTGCTATTTTAGACTGTCTCAGTGATGTCAACTGTTGGATGGCACAACATTTTCTTCGACTCAATAACTCAAAATCAGAAATCATACTGTTCAAAACCCCCCCTCCCCCCCAAACCCCATCAGTCTCATTGAGCGTGGCCTCGGCCCCCTGTCTGCTAATGTGAAGCCCACTGCCAGAAATTTGGGAGTACTGATTAGGATCTCAGCTTTGAAGCACAGATCAAAAGAGTTGTCCGGGCCTGCTTCCCCCAAATAAGAACCATCTCCAGAATCAAACCGACGCTCTCACACTCTGACCGGGATATTATGTTTATATTATTTGATAGGAATTATTTTGAAGCGAGACAGCCGCTGCGGTAAGTCTACCAGGGCGCCCCAGGATCTGTGACTTTGTTTAAATCACTTCTTAAAACCCATTTTTATAGACTTGCTTTTATGTGATGTCGTCTCTACTTTCTTCTTCTTGTTTTAACTTTATCGTAATTTTGTCTTGCTTTTGTTTGGCTTTCTGTTGCTATATTGCCTCCTGAGTTTGCTGCTTTGTCTGTCAAAGCACTTTGTAAACGTTTTTAAAGGTGCGATATAAATAAAGTTGTTATTATAAGGTGGAAACCTACAGTGAGTCTCAGCTTTTATCTTGTGTTGTTTTGGGGAAAATGGAGGGGAAAAAACTATTGAATGAGAGCTGTTTGACAAATCATTCACGGATATTTATGGCGATAGCCATTCAGTGTATTTAAATTTGTAATTACTTCTCTATATAGTTGTTTAGTGTTATTTTATTTTTAAATTGTTAGTGGCAGAGTCCGCCATTCCCGCGCTGGATAAAACTTGCCTTCACACTCACTAGAGATTCACAGGAAACAATGCAGCATGTAATCAGCGTTACTGTTTGATGTCGCTGATATCAGCCTCACTGTCGTCGCCATCTGCTGGACTGGACCGGTGGAGCTGGAAACGGCTAATTATGTGGTCGCGACTATATGTAGGTGTGTCCTTCCAGACTGCTGTACTACGCCGACATGTAAACAGGAAGAAACTGAATAGTCGTTCTATTGGTGTTTTTACACCCATTGACTTGCATTAGATGGAGGCGGGATCAGGAGGTATTAGTGTGTATTTCGCGTCTGGGACAGCGGCCATTAGTTGTCTGACGTCACACAACAATGGCAGCACCATGGAAACGCACATTAGGCTAGATGTTTCCGAGTATAAAAGAGCCGTAAAATAATATGTATAATGACGTCTGTTCATGCATCGTCGTTTCCTCCTCTGTTTCGTTTATATATATATATATATATATATATATATATATATATATATATATATATATATATATATATATATATATATATAGGAGGCTGCACTGCTGAGAGTTCAGTTGTGTGTACACTTGCCAAAGAAACATCAGTTTGTCACGGTCAGCCGTGTTTTTTTGTTTACGTCTGTTTGACGTCGTGCACTTGGAGGTCGGAAGTCGGAGATTTCAACCGGGAAATTCCCGACTTCCGACTTTGACTGGAATTCAGCATAACAGCCCCTCACAGCTGACAGCGCCTAATGATGCAAACCTGCTTTCACTATCAGTGATTTAGCGGCGGATCTATACCAACAGATGCATACATGTGGCCAGTGGTGGAACGTCACTAAGTACATTTACTCAAGTGCTGTACTTAAGAACATATTCAAGGTACTTGTACTGTACATGAGTATTTCCATTTAATGCAGTATTATACTTTTTACTGCACTACATTTGTCTGACAGCTTTAGTTACTAGTTATTTTTCAGATTACAATTTTGCACACCCTTCCTGTCCGGTGAAAGCCTCGTATCTCCAGGTGTTTGTGACGAGCTGAAGGATGAAGAGTTTCCTTCATGTGCTGAGGAAACTCTCCTCCTCCTGAAGCTGAATAAACTCTTTAACCCCCCCTCGGATCAGCTGGGAAACGCATCGTCACAGAGCTGAAAACAGGCTGTTTCTCTGATACGTGGTTCTCTGAGGACGGCAACGCCGCAAACACGTGATGACCTTATAGACCATGATGCATTGCTGCAGATTAAACTACCCAACAGGATATAAAGCAGTTAAAATGAGCTCAACCTGAAACATCTGCAGCAGTAAAATGCAACACACACATTAATGCAGCAGGAATATGAATCCAGAAACATCAGATATTATGGAAAAATACCATTTGAATGAGTACTTTTACTTTTGATACTTTAAGTACATTTTGCTGATAATACTTACATACTTTTACTTAAGTTAACTATCTGAATACTTTGTAATACTAAGTGTGAACGAAAGTGAAGTAAATCTCACTTAGATTTTATCTGGATACGAGACGCACTTGACATCACAAGTGTAAATCAGAAATCTGCTTTTTGTTGTCTTACAGTAAAAAAAAAAATTATTAGAAAGATGATTATTCCAACCAAAGCTACTTACTAAACCAAACAATAATCAGATTACAGATAAAGTGGAAGAAAATACGTGATTATCAAAATGCAGCACTCCATAAAATTGGAGGAGGTGTGTGTGTGTGACGGAGATGTGGAACACTAACCTTGGACAAAGTTGTTCAGGTCTGGAGCTCTCGGTGGGAACACAAGCCTTCCGGGTGTGTACAGTCCTCTCCTGGGACACACACACACACACACACACACACACACACACACAAAACGCTTTTGCAAGCCTTCCCGAAACATCATTGTTAAATCGTGTAATAGGGGCGACCATTAAAGTTGTATTCAATGAAGTTAAGCCCTGTTAAAAAAGCCTCTCTTTTCAGCGTTGAAGATGGAGAGCATATGTTTCTGATTAGATCCGAGCAGCGAAACACAATGGCCCTCTTCAACCGGGTTCTTGATCCTGTTCTCTTGGATTCGGCCTGACACTTTGCCACAATTCCCGGCCACAAACAGCGACAAGGAAACCCGAAACCCGTAAACAATCCATGTTTCTGCTTTACTACAGATTTCTGGGCTTGAGAAGGCGAACCGCAGAGTTCACTACGACGTAATCTGATTATGGGCTCTGTGGGCCAAAGGCCGGGTGGGGACGGCCGTGGCACGGGGCCAATGGAGCTGCATTATGGAATAATATGGAGAGTCCGTTTCCATAATGTCCAGGAAAAGTACTTTAGATTCATCATTAATTTCCTCAAAAACCATTCATCCAAACAATGACTTCAAGGTACCACTTTATCGTTTTTGATCAACATGTTGCTTCACCAGGTGCTGAGTTTTCTCACCTTTTATATTCTTTATTCTGTTTGCAAATGAAATCTTTCATTTCCGGTTCTTAAGTGCTCAACAACAAGCCGTGGCCAAAAGAAACACGCAAAAAAACAAAAACAAAACGCTATTGTTGAACCTATTACTTATTATGCTTTCTCGAGATGTTTCTGTTGGATCGCTGCTCTGATGAGCTGGTGTACTCGTTCAGTTGCTGTTGTTGTTGCAGTACCTGGTCATAGAGGGAGACTGTCCTCCCAAGAACAACGACAGCATCAGTCGCTTCAGCGAATGCCCAAAACCAAGCGGCTGTAGGAATTATGACTTTCATCCGTCTGGAGCAAAGGAGGAAATACTGTGACGTTGCCATAGAGCCGCAAAGTCTGACGGAGGAAGACGGAGGTCGAGGCGGATGGATGGGTCAACTAAACGTCGATCTTTAACACAGGAGACCTTCCTTCCAACAATCAATGTTAACTTCTTACCATGCCCGCGATCATTCCCCAATCCTAACCTTAAAGTGAAGTGAAACTGAGCGTAATGTTGCTTCCCTAACCTTGAAGGAACAGTTCCGAATTTTGGGAAATATGTTTATTTGCTTTGTTGCAGAGTGTTAGATGACAAGATTGATACCACTCTCATGTCTGTACGGTAAATATAAAGCTACAGCTAGCAGCAGGTTAGCTTAGCTTAGCACAAAGACTGGAAACAGGGGGAAACAGCTAGCCTGGCTCTGACCGAAGGTAACAAAATCCACCTACCAGCACGTCTCATTTGTTAAACCCGAAGCCACTATTTGTACTATTAGAGGTTTTACGGGAGGTTATGTGCCGGACTGTTTCTTGGCCGGGAGAAGTGACTTCCTGGAATCTCGTCGTCACCGTGAGGTTGCCAAGCAACCAGCGCCTGGCCAAGAAATACAGAGCCAATCTAGCTATTTCCCCATTCGTTTCCTGTTTTTGTGCTAAGCTAAGCTAACCGCCTGATCATAGTAGCTTCATATTTACATACAGACGTGAGCGTGGTTTCGATCCTCTCATCTAGATTTAGAAACATTTTAAATTATTACTATGACTAGATAGTTGTTTCAAACCAAACCATGATCTTTCCCTAACCAATACATTTTTGTGACTCAAACCAAAACTTAACTATACGTGTGTATGTAATTAATTTGGAGGGCTTGTTGGATAGTCCGTGTTTCTTTAGGTTAGTAAAAACTTTAAAAGCACGGTCATCATTTTATTAGAAGGTATAAAAAAGATAATATTTAAAAAAAAAAAGAGCTTATTGTTAATTTAGGAAACAACAGGTTTTCTTAAGGCACATGTGTCTTTACAGAAACAATTATGTAAATGTTGAGTGAGAACTAAGACAAATGTAAAACTGAAGATATGAGAGCGGTAACATTATACCCGACTGAAAGAGCCTAGCTTCCAGGCCATTGTGTTTCTCCTTAAACAATCCCATCCCGTGATAAGAGGAAAAAACATACAAGAAAGCATACCGTGAAGTCAATTTCCCAATTATGCTTCATTTCCTGTCGAGCCAACACACTTTTACACCGTCATAAATCATAGGAAATATCAGTCACCATAAATCATACATGGAGATTTAAATCAGCTGTTTGTATAATCCAGTGCCTGTATCTCAGATGGGCTAATGTGTGGAAATGTGTGATAATTAAAGCCAGGCGCTCTCTCTGTGGGGAATACAGTTTCCCAATTTCCATTTAACAGCGCTCTACTCGATACCTCCTTCAACTTGTTAGTGACTCCAGGATTTTCTGAACTTGGCTCTTTGAAGGATTTTGACAAAGATTGTCGAGAATTTTTTTAAAATTAAACAGAGACAAATGTAAAGTACATCGAAAAGTCACGATTGCAGCTCATCTTCAATGTGTTTGCAGCTTTCTGTTTTTGAGTATTTTAATGAAAAGGTTTCTTGTGGCGGAGCTACATTTTTAGCCATGCTAGCGGCGGTGTCGGTCTGTCGGTCCGCCACTTTGGTCCAGACTGAAATGTCTCAACAACCACTGAATGGATTGCCATGAAATATGGGTCAGACATGCAGGTTCCTCTCAGGAGAAATTGTATTAACTTTGGCGATCTTCTGACTTTTCAGTTTATTTGCATCATCAAAATGTTAATTTGTCCAACACTTTGGTTTAATGACCAAAAACCTGCAAAACTAATGACGTTCCCATCAGACTCGGCTGTGCTTTGCGTTTTGTGCCAATTGGCGAATGTTAGCATGCTAAAATGCTAAACTTAGATGGTGAATATGGCAAACATTATACCTGCTGGGCATCACCATGTTAGCATTGTCACTGTGTATGTTATCTCGCCGATGTTAGCATTTAGCTCAAAGCACAGCTGGGCCTCAGTACGGCCTCACAGAGCTGCAGACTCTCAGTCTTGTTATACAAAAGTACAAGTTACACATGAGGACTAAGTGTAGTGCTGTGCCTATGGTATATCTCATATCTTTCTAAATAAAGTTGGTTCTTTTTTAAACATACTAAAAGAAGCAATGTGTTTACATGGATATTCACCCCAAGGTTAGGCCTTGAATTTTTAAAGCGGGTCTCAGGCTGGGAAACAATAACACTGTGAATGCCTCTTATCTGTAACTGGCATTTGTTGTACGCAGCTAAATTTAGGCCTGTCAAGTCTGGGTGAATGGGTTCCTTCCCGCATCTGAAAAGAATGAGCTGATTGTTAACCGACACACAAATCACAAGCACTGTAAATCACTACCTTCGAAACAAGCGTATTTTTCTTTTAAATGACGATAAACAAAATGTAAATCTGACGTTTGCATCTCTAAAAAAATGATAATGGAAACTGCAGCAGCAGCAGCGTGACTTAAAATATGTAGTTTTTATTATGTGCTAATGAGAAAAAAGGGGCTCCGCAGCTGCTGCTGCTGCTGCTGCATGACACATTACCTCCTGGACAGTTGCAATAAGTGCTTTCCAAACTCAACTTGCATCCTGAGCACAAACGAGCTGCTCTGGCACTAAAACACAAACTGAACAATGCTGATATTCCCAAGCTCCTGTCTTCAAAGTCTGTCTTAATACATCTAGCTGTAACATTTCCTAAATAATACATTTTAATCCAAGATTGCTGGTTTGGAGCTGCAAGCTAGCAGCTAAATTATATGAAGTTGTTTTTAACTCCAGTCCTGCTCAGCCTCTCCCCACCTTATGCCTTGTCAGTTCAGGTTTTGAGCGAGGGGGCAATAACACTGGCATGCCTCAGCTTTGATTAAAGGAAATGCTTACATCACTCCGTCTCCAAGAGAAAACAAGCCGTTCGCTCGGCACAGATGGCTTCATCCAATGGCTGAGGAGCTTTACGAGGGGCAGGCAGACAGGTGCGCTCGCTGCTGACAGGGACGTGTTGCTGCTGTTTTATGTGTTACATAGCAACAGTAAAGCTGGAGCTGTCTATACAAAACAGGCCGTGACGTTGTGTGTGATGGGTCGTGACTTCAGGAGTGTGATGGTATGTTTTAAACAGACTGTGTCCAGGTCAAAATTAAATTTACTTTTCTGGGCTGTAAAAGGTTAAAGGGAAAAAAAAGCAAAGGGGCCTGACGTTTGCGAAAGAGTTGCCGTCTCTATGACACTTTAAGCTGCACATAATTTTATGTAAAAAAAAACAAAAAAACAATACAAATATCTGAATCATATTTACAGAGTAGTTCTGCGACACTTTGTCCTCCTTTTGAATCGAGCTTCGTAGACCAGCCAGGTTGGAAAACGTTAACGCTGTGTACAATTTACAGACATTACATTACATAATTTTTTAGGTTAGTTCAAATATCCTTCAAACATTTATTGCAGTTTAGTTTAGAGTCGCCTAGTGCAGCTTTACTTTAAAGTCATATTCAACCAAACATCTTTAAGTCTCTAACAGTCTCCCCTGTAGACTTTAATGCAGATGTTTCATCCTTCATGAAGCTCAGCAGCTGTGGTGAGCTTCAGTTCACATCACTTACAGTTTCTGTAAGAAAATTATCAAAAACGTCAATAAAAAACGTATCACACCACTCCTGCAGCATATTCCACTTCTCAGCTAACCATTCGTATGCTAACGTTATTCTAAAATCACACAAATTTTGATAGAAATCCACATTTGTTGTAACTAGTGCAGTGCTGACTGCCGGTATTTCTGCTTGCAGCTTTCTCAATACCATCGACCTGCAGAGCCGGAGAGCGCCCGCAGGTCTAGACGCAGCAGCTCCAGACGCACCGATTTAGACGTACGTATGCGCCACTGTTTTGTTTTTTTTATCTTTTTTAAACTTTATTAACAACACGGTGATATAATACATCCATGCACCAGTTTTAGACAGTTCCCCAAAGCCTTGTTTGAGCCACGTTTCTCAGCTTTCTCGAGAACTGCTCATCCACACTCGGTCCTCAGTAACACACCCGCCAAGTCGATCGGATGGACAGTTGTCAAGAAAATCAGAGAACAGACAGACAGACAGACAGACAGACAGAGACTCCATCCATTATAGTTAGATTGTTAGTTTTAAGACTGTCGATGCAGATAGGAAGAAATCTGAAACTGTAATTATCGACGATTTTAAGAAATGTCATTTAATTGAATTTTTTTGTGTGTTTTTGTGTGTCAGTGTTGTCAGTGTGTTTTCTTCACTTGTGGAAGTGTCACTGCTGTATTGTTAGCATACTTTTAATCACATTCTTAGTGTTTGTTTGCTGCGTTTAAGATCTATTTTTGTCCTATTTTGAACATATTTGAAATTCTACCTCTTTTTTTTTTTATTTATATGGACAACATTTTTTGCACTATCTTTGGAAGCCATTTTCTTTTGTACACAGATATTTCATTTTGTTTTTAAACAACAGGCAAACTAAGCAATGAAGACCCCACAAATAGCATCTGAAGGCTTCATATACTGCTGTGCGTCGGTTAGCACAGTCCTCACGCGCTTCCCTTGGTCAGAACTGCTCTGTCCTATCTGTATCTCATTTCTCTTACTCATTTCTTGGTCTTAATTTCTATTAGAGCTTTCTGATTGGCTCCCAGGCATGCCACTTACTTAATACTCAAGATTCAACCACCTTCTTCTGTCCAGTGGAAGAGCAAATTAATAGTCATGCATGAGGATTGAGACCAAAAACACTGTATTTTGCAATATTTTGCTGAAAGATAATAAGCATGTGAACTGACAGCAGACAAGGTTAATATGCTGCAGGAGTGGTTTGAGACGTTTCCAGGAACACTTTGCCGGGAATTCGAGCTGACCACCGCGCTTGTGGAGGACAAAACTACAAAGTTCACAGCTACCTTTCCGGCCTACGGGGAATGGGAGTGTTTGATACAGATCCTGGGTAATGATCACATTAACCGAGATGTAGAACATGACAGACAGAAATCCAAGTTCCTGGTTGCAATTCATTAGCAGACAGTAACTGAGAAAGAAACGCCTTTTTAATACCTGTTAACTAATCTTTATCACCTGACTCCTTGTAACTTTCAAGTTGCAGCAGTTTGAACAGAAACACTTATGTTCCAAATCAAACACAGTCATTCTCGGGTTAAATTGTGACTTGGCATCTAACGATCTTATAAATTCCTCTGATAGTTTAGTCTACAGAGCCTGGGGGGGCAGAGGTTCAGACTGATAGGAGTTTGGAGCTCAGTCAATTAGACATTTTTTATTGAAGAGTAGTTCATGCAACTTTCCCACATTTGGAGCAGGTCAGATTAGCACTTCATCACTGGCCTGTATTTATACATCAGGAATTCTTTACATGCTTCATAAAAACGTCCTGTACAAGGCACACAAATGACTCTTCGTCGTACATCTGAATGGGCAAAGGCACAATGGCAGAGAAGTGCTGGAAAAAAGGGCATTTCTGAGTATAATTCACTAATGTTTCAATATTCTGTTACACACAAACTTTTTACACCAATCAGGACATAGACACAAATCTGAAGAGAGAAAACAAAAGCAGTAAAAATCGGTTTGAGTCTAACTCGAGAGCAGTCTCTTTTTTTTTAATCAGAACCTTTAACCAAAAAAGTGTCTCTGTTATCTGGTTGTTTTTGGCTTCTCTCAGATGCATCTTGCTCATCGCCACCAACATCAACATTACACACAAGTTTTAGTGAGTGGGCGTTAAAGAGCATCACCTCCATGAGTTTATCTTTCTCTGTTTAGTCTTTAACAGTGTGTAACAGTCTTTGGTATGCAGTCTGATAGTCCACTTGAGTGTGAAGAGTAATGGCTGTTGCATAGCAGTGAGTTCGGTCGCAGTCAACTCAAATGAGAACTGTTCTCAGTGTTGATCTTCCCATTTTAGGTTTGATTATAATATTAACAAACAAATCCATCTTTTCTCAAAGTGAAAGGCAGACACCGTCTTTCTTTCTCTTTCTCTCAACTTTCTTTGCTACCTGCAACCACACGACTCCACCACCATGTCCTCATACTGCTTGTAGACGACGTTGTTGGCAGAGTCGATGTAGAGTATGCTGATTGGGCTGAGTCGTGTCGGGACGCAGCAGGTGGGCGGCGTCGACTCTGGGTCCATGGAGTTCATCAGGGTCTGTATGATGGCGTGGTTGGTCGGCTCGAGGTGCGAGCGGATGGGGAAGTCGCAGACGCCGTCGCAGTGAAAGGCCTCGTAATCCAGCGGCGCGATGATCCAGTCGTCCCAGCCCATCTCCTTGAAGTTCACATGGAGTCGTCTCCGGTGACACCGCGGCCTCGTCTGCGTCTTCACCACCTGATGTTGGGGGAGGGACTGTGGCGGCTGCTGCAGTGGTTTTTTAGCGCCCCTTGCAGCAGGAGCCCGGCGCATTCGTCGCTGCGTGAACAGGTATTCGTAGACGGTTTTGTTGTCATGGCCTGACCGCGCTTTGATCTCGTTGTAGAAAAGGTCACGCTTCTTGCTTTTGCCAAACGCCAGGAAGAAGGCCTTTTCCTTGTTGGTCCTGCCGGGTCGGGCGAACCCCAGAGTGCGCAGGTCCATGGGGCGACCGCCTCTGTGCTCCAGGGCCTCAAGTTCAAAGCACAGCTGCTGGGAATGCTGGTTCTGCTGGTTTTTAAAGCCTTTGAAGACCTTCCAAATGTCAAACACTTCCCATTTGCTGCTGAATTCGCCTCCGCTGAGCAGATCCTCCACGGTTTTCGTCTGGAGCAGAACAGCCTGTTGTTTACCTGAAGAGCAGGTGTATAGCTTCAGGCATGGGGACAAGCCTCCTCCACCCCCTCCGTCAGTGGCTGTGGATCCCATTGAGGCTCTGCGAGGGTCAGACAGACGCTTCCTCAGGATGCGTAGTTCGGCCCCCAGGAGCCCGTCTCGTTCCAAAGAGCTGACGTTGAAGTGATACCTCTGCCGTCTCAGCTGGGGCCCACGCTCATCTGCGAGGGAGGACAGAAATACAAAGACGCAGAAATAAGAGTTCAAACTGACAGAAAGGCAAAAACACACGGACGTGGGCAAAAGTAAAATTACTTGTAGACACATAAAAAGCGCAGGTGCAAACACGACCGGGGTGAAAGAAGTGTTGTTCATGTGCATGTTCAAAGACTCAAACATGTAAATACACACACGCATGCACATATAGCTGTACAGACATACACACACAAAGGCAGACATATGAAGACTTACATACACACTAGAGCTGCAGCTGCAGAAAACTAATCTGTAATTTCTTTTAAACAAATAATCGTTTATAATAATGTCATTTTTGCTGGTTCCAGATTCTCAGATGTGAGGATTTCATGCTTTTCTTTGTCATACATGATAGTAAACTAAATATCTTATAATATCACCTTGGGCTGTGGTAAGTTATAATGGACGCCCATTCTTCACTGTTTTCTGACATTTTAAAGACAAAAAGATTAATTGATTAAACGAGAAAAATACTTTGTGGATTAACTGGTAATTAAAGTAATCGTTAGTTGCAGCCCTAATGCACACACATACCACAAGCAGAAATGTGAGATCAACACAATCAAGGGCAGGAATAACAAAAATATTTACACGTTTCCTTACAGCATGACAATATCGCTTCTGCAGGTAGACGCTAACACACACACACACACACACACACGCTTACGCACACACACACACAGACGTCACACACTCATACATAAGCACAGAAACATCAGGAGGAATGAACTGAATGGTATGGTGTGTAAAGTTTTCTTTTATTGTCAGTGAGGGAAACCAGTGAACTTCCATGTCCAAATGAAATCCAGCAACGAAATCCACTAAAGCACACACACACACACACACACACAGACACACACACAGCAGCAGCAGATCTCTCCACTCTGCTCACTTCTTCTCACGTCATTCCCCCTCTTTCCTATCCAGGACTTTAGCATGCATTGAAAAGTACATTAGAACCAGACAGGGAGACCACATTGGACTGTAAACAGGCCTGTTATTATGGACCTGCAGCTATTCACTGCCGATAGACAGTTAACCAGCATCTGCTGTAGAGGAAACAAACCGTCGACAACACACACACACATCCTGGCGCTTCTCTGTGGAAGATCTGATTAAAGCTCAAACTGAGAGGAATGTGATTTCACAAACTGTCACATACTTTTAAAACAGTAAACATTAAACTGTTTGCAAGACGTGAGTTTACATGAACTCTCAGGTGCAGTCTTTAAAGTCAAACTGAAATTAAAATTTGCTTTTGCTAAGTAATCAGTATATACACTCAGTTATTAGGTACACCTAGCTAAGACAAATGCAGTCTAATACAACAGTCCTGCAATACATCCTCCCTTCAGGAAGGTTTTACATTAACATTTATTCATTTGGCAGATGCTTTTATCCAAAGCGACAAACAAGTGAGATGCAATCCAACAGTAGATCAAGGAGAAGCCTTCGAGAACAAGAACCTCAACACTCGGTTCATGTTCCACCTGACTCAAGTTCCACAAGACTTGCAGGTGCATGAAGTAACATCTAAGTGCCCAACAAATTACTTTTATTGGAAAAAGAGCTAGAGAAGGATTGAGAGATGGAGAGAGAGAAAGAGTGTATTAGCTGAGTAAGTACTCTCAGAAGATATAGGTCTTCGGGTTATTTTCAAGACAGAAAGTGATTCTGCTGACCACCACCGAGGGAGCACACAGGAGAAGAGGCTGGATTGCTTCACAGTGAAGGTAGGACTAGTCGTCGTTCATTTGCAGATCGTAGTGAACGAGAATGCTCATAACCCTGAATGAGGGAGTTCAGCTGGGTAGGTAATGTGCTGGTGGCCACTCTGTAGGTGAGCATTAGTGATATGAACTTAATGCGAGCAGCAACAGGGAGCCAGTGGAGGGTAATGAAAAGTGGAGTGACACGAGCTGTCTTTGGCTGGTTGAAGACCAGACACACTTCTGCATTTTGGACCATTCACAGAGGTTTTACTGTGCATGCTGGCAGCCCTGCCAGAAGTGTGTTACAGTAGTCAAGCTGAGAGATAACCAGTGACTGCATGAGGAGTTGAGCGGCATACTCAGGCAGATAGGGCCTGATCTTTCTGAAGCTACATAGTGTGACGTGACATGACAGACGCAACATGCTCAGTGAAAGTTTTCAGATTTCGTTGTTGAGAGCAAGGCTGAGCTGAGCTGGATACTAATGTTGTGCCGAACAGAAGGACTGGCAGGGATCAGCAGGAGTTCAATCTGAGAGAGATTTTAGTAGAAGGTGACGTCCCATCATTTAGTTTGAGATAACCTTAAGGCAGGCTGAGATCCGTGCTGAGACAGTCAGGTCGTCTGGCGGGAAGGACAGAGCTGGGTATCATCAGCATAGCAGTGGTAAGAAAAACCATGTGAGCGGAAAATCAGACGAAGGGAGGTGGTGTATATTGAGAAGAGTAGGGGACCAAGGACAGATCCTTGTGGTACCCCAGTAGAAAGACAGTGATGCTTGGACTCTTCTCCTTGCCATCCCACTTTGAGTGATCGCTCTGTCAGGTAGGACTCAAACCACGGTTGTGCTGTACCAGAGATGCCTCGTTCGGATAGGGTGGACAGGAGGATTTGGTGATTCACGGTACCAAAGGCTGACGACGGGTCCAGCGAGATGAGAACTGATGACTGGGCATCCCTTCTCGCTGACCTGACTGATAGCTGTGCAGTTTAAGTGGAATGGCTGCTCTTGGTACCAGATTGGTTTGGATCAAGTAGATTATTTTGAGAGAGGAAGTCTGAGACTTGGGTGAAACCTGCCTGATCTAAAACTTTGGATAGGAAGGGTAGTAGTGAGAGCGGCCTGTAGTTTTCAACTTTTCGGGTTGGCTTTTTCAACAACAGGGTGACTTGGGCCTGCCATCATGTGCGTGATCACAGGCGTGATTGTGGGTGAGATGGCTTGAAAGAACTTGGAGGGAACAAGGTCCGGAGGACAAGTGGTGGGAAGACTCGAGAGCAGAAGTTCGGAGACGTCTGCCTCAGTGAGAGGGAGAAATCAGAAATCAGAAATACTTTATTGATCCCCGAGGGGAAACTCCTCTCAAATGCAGTAAGTGACGCACCCTTAATCGGAGGAGATGCATCGTGGTTAGGCGTCATATAAATCAGCCGAGAGAGAGGTCACTGGTGGAGGAGGTGGGGGGTAAAGGGGGCTTTTGAAGGTGGAAAATAATTTTGTAGTGTCTGTAGCAGAGCTGATCTTGTCACGATAAAAAGCCGGTTGGAGGCAAAGGATGATGGAAGAGTCTGGTACCCAGTGAGGTCTGTAGGATCTCTGTAGGTGTGAATAGCCATGGTGGGGATGGAATAGCCCAAGCAGGTCCAATGGACAGAGTGTGTCCTTAGCATCATTTACCATTAGTGAGGAGAATAGGGGTGCATAGGGGTGGTAGGGTGGAAGTGACTCGTGTGAAGAAGTGAGCGGGCATAAGGTTGCAGAGATGTGAACCATCAGCATGTGAAATTCAAGAAGTTGTAAGTTATAATGTTCCGTTTTTGTTGATTTAGAGAGCTGTTGATTCACCTGTGTGATCATTTCGGAGGATGTGTTCGTGGTGATGTCCTTCCTTCGTTTTGTTTCCGGTTTCTTTCCTTCTAAACTCAAAGCATGAAAATCCCCCAAACTAAAGATTAAAAAACACCTTTTCAGACTCTTGTACAGAGGATGCCTTTGTTGAAAGATATAAGACCATTCAATAAATCCACCGCGCTATTAAAGCATTCTTAAAACTCTTTTTCCTGTTTTGTGCTAAAAAAACACTACAGTCTACAGTCTTTAAGTGCATAGAAATACATGCACAGATGTAAGTTTTATTGTTTATGTGTTTCATTTGACTACCATGTAACTGTAATGTGTAATATGAGATTTAGCTGGCATCTTAGCAACATGTGGCAAATGAGGGGAGAGGAAGAAAGGCAAAGAAAGAGACAGAAAGACAGAAAGAAAAGGGGAAATGAGTTCATGTGAACAAGTGAGGGGGAAGAGATGTGTCAGGCCATCAGTTACACCTTCGCTCACCCCCTCAACATGCGGAGGAGGTCACCGGCGATTTGCTGAGGACACACTAAACAAATAAAGCCCAAATTAAAAGTACATTAAGTGCTTGAAATGTAAACCTTTAGCAGGGCTAGAAATATTAAACTCTGGTCATTTAAACATTGTTTTAAACAGTTTTACACCGTAAAGATAACATTACACAGGGGGGCCACCCTACTTGTGGCTGTGAGGAGTGTTTATTTACCCTCCTGAGGCCGTATATCACCGAAAGCAGCAGTGCTGCCAATGACCAACCAGATGGTTAGAAATGCACACACACACACAGACACATATGCACATACAGAAACCAAAATGCAACAGCACACACACATAAATCCATAAGTATAAATATACACACCTACATGCATTTGCACGGGCATGCCCCAGAGATTAAAGCCCCCGGACACTTGGTTTCAAATTCAAAATATTTCTCTCTAATATTAAATATTTGTGGCTGAATAAGAAGCAGTCAAGGTTAAAAATCCTGAGGTTGAAGAGTTTAACAGTCAAAACCTCAGCTAATCTTCTTAATCAGGACAGCGCAGATGGCTGGAAATTGAGAAAATAGGTTTACAGGGCCTTTAAAGGAATACGCCAAGAGTTGCTGAGAGTTACATGAGAAGCTTGATCGATGCCACTCTCGTGTTTGTATGGCAAATATGAAGCTATGGCCGGCAGCCTGTTAGCTTAGCTTAGCATAAAGACTGGAAACAGGGGGAAACAGCTAGCTCGGCTCTACCCAAAAGTAATAAATTCCACCTGGCAGCACCTCTAAAGCTCACTAATTAACACGTTAGCGTACATCTCGTTTTTTAATCTGTTCAAAAATTTAACAGATTAAAAATGTAGAGTTTCGGTATGTAGTTAGAAATAGTCCGGGACACAGCTCCCCTATAAAACCACAACTTGACATATTTACACTTTGGTTTTGCATGGATTAAACAAACCACATATAATGTGTTAATTAGTGAGTGTTACAGGTGTTAAATGGTGGATTTTGTTGCATTAGGACAGAGCCAGGCTAGCTGTTTCCCCCCGTCTTTACGCTAAGCTAAGCTAAGCTGAGCTAACTGGCTGCTGGCTCCAGCTACATATATATATATATATATATATATATATATATACATATTTAGATTGGCAGCAATCTTCTCATCTAACTCTCGGGCAAGAAAGCCAATGAGCATATTTCCCAAAATGTTGAACTGCTCCTTTAACACACACACACTAGTGACATTTAGATGTGTGATAGCTCACTCAGCTTGCAGAAGCTTCCTGCAGCTTTGAAGTCAGCTCCAGCACAGTTATGAGTAACAGAGTCATATCTTTTCCCATCATTCGTGTATACGAGTGGCTGACCTCCCTGACTCCCCCTCCAGATGCTCTAACTCTCTTACCTCATGGACTCCCGAACACAGGCATGTGTACATTTAGACAATTTACAGCCCTGTTTCCAGCGCCGCCCTCCTCCAGTAACCTCCAGACTGGTGTTTGACCTCCAGTCCCCTCCCTCAGATCTCCCAGCCCTCTCCACACTCAGCAGCCCTGTCTTCCACACTCCCGGTCCAGAAACCACACATCACGTCCTCTATAGTTCCTCCTCATTCACGGGCTTTGGTTCCTCTCGCTCAGCACTCTCCTCTCACATGGGCTCTTTCCCTGGATCCTGCACCAGCTCCTGTTGTGCACCTTCTTTTGTCAAACTTTCTGATTAATACTTCAGTTAATCAGCACTACTGCGTCTCTGCACCTTGTAGCCTACTCCAAATAACATCAATGGCCAACATTGATTTCAAACCCAAGGAAAAATAATCATTAAGTGATATACTGCTTCACTGTTGTCTGTAATGCTGCCAAATGTCCTGGGGGGAAATATTAGTATATACATATACTATTAACATGGATTTCCTTTAATGCTGAGGCAGTGGAGATATGATTGACTGCAGCAAAGAGTCCATCGACATTAAACAGGGTTTATATCTGTATATCACCAGAAAGGGTTTGTACTTCAGTAATATTCCGAATTAGTGATATTTAAAGATATTTTTTGAGAATTCAATCTGCTGTGCCTTGTTTTTCCTTAAACAAAAAAAGATCTCTCACATTGTCTTTGTAGGTTCAATGAATTTCAACACGAATTATTTTCATTTCTGTTCAGTTGAAGTTGGAAGATTTTAAAATTCAGAATAACTACAGAAGCGTGTGTTGTTTGTGGGAGTTAAACGTGATTTAAAACGCTGCATCTCTGGAGTCACGCGGCGTCAGGAACAGAACTGAACGCGCATGGAAAGAGAGAAGACCTGGTTCAGAGCAGGTCGTGTTTACCTTGTCCTTTATCCACGAAGCTGGTGATGGTGTTGGCCAGACCGGCTTCATGCAGAGCGCTGCTGTTGAGGTCCCCGGTGGAGAGAGACCAGTACAGCGACAGCATGTAGTCGTGAGGAGTAACCAGCGGCTGTTTGTGATGCGCTTCCCGGTCGCTCAGTTTCGGGGCCTTGTTGCTGGCTCCCCGCTGCGCCACCGGACCCGCGTGCTGCTGCTGCTGCTGCTGCTGCTGCTGCTGCTGCTTTTGCGCACCGATGGCCCTGTGGGGAGGCCCGGTGCGCACCGGAGCAGCTGCACTCGCTCTGGAAGCAACTTTCTCAAAATGTTTCCCCGGTGAGCCGCCCCTTCCACCAGCAGCCGCAGTCCCGACTCCTTTCCCCGCTGCATGTGCGCTAAAAGCCGCGGGAGCGTGCGCGTTAATGTGAACATCCCCGCCGGGCAGCCAGGAGCGCGCAGCCTCTTTGCGCCCTAGGCTGACTGCTCTGTCCCGTTGCTGCTGCTGCAGCTGTGCACGGTTTACCGGCACGGCCCCGCTGCGCAGTGCCAGGGATGAGGACGCAGATGTTGCTGCGGTAAGTTTGCTTTTAACAACAGTCGTTTCACCCTTGATTAACGGCGGACCTGCGCGGATCCGAGTAATCCTCGCCGGACTCACCGGTGAGGGTTTCCACGTCCCAGAAGCGGTCGCCGGTTGCCTGCCCGCGGCTGGTGTGGACCCACCGATTCCTCCGCCGGTTCTCCCGTGGGTTTGCTCTCCTTCGCCGCCGCCTGCCGTGCGCTCCGCTGCCTCTCCAAGCCGGTGGTGGTGGGGCTCGGTTGGTCTGGTCCGGCTGAGTGAACCCAGGACGGGATGCAGGTAAATGAGAGTCCAGAAGCTCAGCAGAAGAGAAAGACGCTTCACAACTTTCATCCTAAAGCCCTTTTGCCTTTTGCCAGGCCGTCATTGTAATAAACCGCAGTCTGTTCAGAATGAATTGACCTGTTTGTTTAAAAAAAGAAGAGGCAGCAGTCCTGTTCGGTCCGAGTCTTTCATCCTCTGAGTTTACTCTGCGCTCTGCCAGAGGAGAAATGAATAAAAAGTGCCTCTCCCGTCTGAAATAGACTATAGACATATGCGAGGTTGTAAAAGCAAAGATGTGGACTATAACTGAGTTTTATAAGTTGAAGAAACAAATCCTGCAAAGCCTTATCCTCCCATCCGTCATCTGTAAGAACCATAGTGCCGCAGAGATCCTGTCTGTGATAGAAGTGCAGAAATCCAAGAAAAGGCTGAGAAACAGTGGACTTGCGTTAAACCCTCCACGGCACGATTCTGCTGGATATCTTGTAAGAAACTTCTTTAAATCCCACTTTTTTCCAAGAGAGGCAAGAATGGCGTAATGCCGCTGCCTCCGTCTCTCTCTCTCTCTCTCTCTCTCTCTCTCTCTCTCTCTCTCTCTCTCTCTCTTTCCCTTCAAAGTTTGAACTCCGTCCAGTGAAAATATTTCACTCACACACCAACCTGCAGGTGTTTGAAAAAAAATAAAATCCTCCAGCAGCAAACCTGAGCGCAGGAATTGGAAACGGAATTCCAGAAAGCTGCGTTTTAATTACCCCGTGATGTCATGCTGTCCAAACTCATTTAACAGCAATATTTCTTCTCAAATCTTCCTCCCCTCTTTTCCACCAATGACTCACTCAAGCTGTGACACAAAATGGCACAAAACAAAACAGCCCCCCCCCAGAAAAGAAAAGAGAAAAGAAAACCTTTGCATTATGTCATTTGAAGCAGTTTTTCTAGGCTTCCACTTTCTCCACACAAAAAGGTGAGAGGGGTGTCAGGTGATGTCAGGGTAGCCACACAGGTACCAAACTCAAGTGTTGGAAGAAGTATTCAGATACTTTATTTAGGTGAAAGTAGCAATACCACACTTTAAAAACAAGTAAATGTCCTGCACTGAAAAGGTTATTAAAAGTACGGAATTAACTTTGCTTATCAGAAGTAAAAGCACTCATCGTTATGAGGTCATGCCCTCTTTAGCAACCTGAGGGGAGTTTAATTTTAAAAAAAATTACACATGATGGGTATTTTAAAGGCTGATTCCAGTATTTTTATACTTAATATATTTAAATTTGACTACTAAAAATCACTGGATCGATATAACACCAACGCACCCGAGGCAATGGGTTGTTTTCAGAATCAGAATCAGAAATACTTTATTGATCCCCGAGGGGAAACCCTTCTGCTACAGCAGCTCGCTGTCACGTCACTGCACACAGGAAGAGAAGTACTGAGCAAAACATATAACACATTATAATACAGGTCAGATACATTAAGTACCAGGTGGGTATAAGTATAAAATAAAATAAGTGT
Source organism: Siniperca chuatsi (assembly GCF_020085105.1). Classification (NCBI taxonomy): domain Eukaryota; kingdom Metazoa; phylum Chordata; class Actinopteri; order Centrarchiformes; family Sinipercidae; genus Siniperca; species Siniperca chuatsi. The sequence goes on along the minus strand of NC_058043.1, from coordinate 2,155,520 downwards.
GAAGTACAAAGTGGGTTTACCGGTTGATGATGATAATACGGTATAAGGTAATAATGCATGAACTGTCAAGTTAAATGTAGCTTAGTTTTGACCCAGTGTTAGTATTACTTTTATATTACTGTTAATTTATTTACCCAAACTAAAAAATACGGTTACGGCCTGTTACGCATCACTTTTTGTCGCTGATTGTTAATAATATATGTATCCTTTGCTGCTTTGAATCTCGTATAGTTTTGTGTGGCAGGTGAAAGATTGCTGTGTCTAACACTGGCTCAAAATGATTTAATTTGGGTAAACAACCCAACAGCAATGTAATAAAATAGCACTAACATTGGACCATAACAAGCCATTCGTACTGGGTCAGGTCAGCATTGCATCAGTGCTGCAGTATATTCACCCAAACCGGGTCAGTTTTGGATTTTAGTTAAAGTATAGTTTTAGACCAATAAACGATTTAGTGATTTAATGATTGACCAAAAGTTTAGGCTTTGAAACACAGCAAAACGTTTTTAAAATAAAAATAAAATATAGGCCTAAATATAATTCAACTGTCAAGTTAATAGATAAAATGATAAGCGGCATTATTTATAAACTGTGCGAGTGTGTCTTACACGGTTGGTTAATGTTAGGGAAAGATCACGATCACGGTTAAAAGGAAACCAACGTCGGTTTGCAACTTGAAATGAACAGCGGCCTGCCGTGTTAAAGCACCGTGCATCCACCCTCGACCTCCGACCTCTGTGGACTTTGTGCCTCTGTGACGTCACCCGACCTCCTCCTTTGCTCCTCATGGACATAACTACTGCGGCCGCTAGAGGGCGCTGTCACGTGAACGTATGTCGTGCTGCTGTCGTGTTTCCTGGGAGGACAATCTCAACCTCATCTGCTAGAAACGGAGAGACGGGTCAGTCAGAGGGTCGGCCCTGTGAACATCCACGTTTACATTCTCCACTTCTGTACTTTCCTTCCTTCGCTAGAGGACAGGGGGCCTTGGTTTTGATTCTAAAACTCTTTGCCAGTTTAATTTATGATGCCGCAAGGAGCGCCAGCTTGGTGTCATAAATTTAGTTTAGACTCAGCTCTAGGAATAATTAGCAGCCAGAACGCTTGGGTTCAAATTTGGAGATTTTGGCAGTCGAGGAGGGTCTCTGGGGGTTTGTAACAAGAGCTGGTGTTCTGGTACAGTGTTTCTCTTTCCCTCTCTGTCTCTCTCAACCTTCTCCGTTTTGCTCTCGATCCGTCTTTCACCGCGCAGCTCGGTACGAGGGCATGATGGATGAACAGAAGTGATTGGATAATATGAGGCTGTCGTGGATCACACATAAAATCAACCTGATCCAGTCAATTCGACTAAACAGCCGAAGGACGTGAGTAACGGTGACTGGCCAAGTAGCTGCAGCACAGACGAGGCTCAGTAACAGCTTTATGTTTGCTTTAATTGTAAAATAAGCCCCGGTGTAATACATCTCTGCTGCAGCAACAGAGTATACTGTTGTTTTTCTCTCAGAACTTTCAATTTGTAGTTGTAATTTCAGCCCGAGTTCGCCAGACTGACTTTATGTGCAGATAATTGTGGCTAAAACACATTAGGAACCACAAGTCAAAGCATCAACTGTCTCTGACTTTAATTTGAGTTTAAAGTTTACAGCTACACAAGCAGCTGTGTGATGCTTTAATGCTTTTTACACAGCAGAAAACTAAAAACTGTTGACTCTATGAAAGGTGGACAGACAGCTTTGCTTTTCTTAGTCCCTTGATGGCAAAAAAAAAGTAAACTTTGGCCTGAAGGTGGTGCTAGAGAAAAGGCCACGTTGTTTCCTAAACCAAAAGGTTTATTCCTTATTTCCTGCACAGTGGCCATCTCACACCTTCTGCACACTGGTCACGCAGTGAAAGTAGCCTGTCAGCAGCAGCTTTGAGCTTCATTTATTCTTCTGCTACGTGGATAGGCTCGTTAGTTATGCCAAAGTTGACACGCACCTCCTCAAAACTGTATCTACACACCGGGGCTGTGGTGAGAGAAGTATCACATGTGCTGGTAGAGGTTGTCGAGAGTGAAGACAACATGAAGGGAAAGGCTCAGTTGTCTGCTCCTTTTCAGTAACACAAATCTAACAAAGACATCTCCACTGCAAACCTGACCTCTATTACAGCGAATGTAACAATGTGGTACAAGCAGAGCGGGTCATACACCAACCGCAGGGTTGGCGGTACAATCCCAGCATCATCTCCTCTGTCCACGTGTCCTTGGATGAGACACTGAACGTCGTCGATGTGTGAGATGCTTCATACCGTTCCCAGCAAAACTTAATACGTGAGCTTTCCCTCATATCTCCGTGTGTGATTTAAATGTATTCTGCACATTTCGTTCTTTGAAATCGGGGTGAATGACCCTTTAGCTTCAGGGTTGAAGCTATTTTGGTTATTGCATATATTTCTGTTTTGGTTGTGAGTGGTTTCTGTCATTTGTGACACGCTCTGCTGAGGGTTTTTGCGATTTGACATCCCTCCTGCTGCTACTCGTCTTTGGCCTGTTTTTGGACATATTAGTAGACTCAGTTTAGAATCTGGCTGAATTTCTGTTGTTTGACGCTCAGTTTGAGGTCACGACGGCTCGTGAATCACCTGAACGGTGAACGATCTGGCTCTTGGATGATCGGATGGATTTCGGATGGAACAGGTTGGAAATTTTGGTCTTCTTGCAGTTTGAGCCTTTGAACAGCCCGATTTCCAACATGGCTGCTGACAAAAGATCCATTATAAACTGAAGGGAGCTTGTTTTAATATCACTGCAGTAGTATTTAACATGTTGTGGCTAAAACTGTCTTCACCGAGACTGCTGTGATATAAAACCGAACTTCATACTGTACCCCGTATTCAAATAGGTAACTGGTAGTTAAAAATACCTGCAGTATAAAGTATTTTTAAGTTCCCACATAACTTCACATCTTGTTCCCTTGTACCTATCTGAACGTACTGTACTAGTACACTGTTGGTACGAAACATTACACTGTAAACTGGGAAGAATTACGCTGTATTCCAACATGCTGATGTTAGCACGTATAATGTTTACCATGTTCGCCATCTTAATTTCACACGTTAACATGCTAACGCTAGTTAGCACTAAACACAAAGTACACCTGAGGTTTTAATTCTATAATTCTTAATGTGGATCCCCGTCGCCTTCCACAAAGTCATCGCTAGTCTTCCTGGGATCCACACAAAAACGACAACAATGAAAACAAACAGCAATTTAAAATCATGCTGATCAGTTAAACAGGAATTCCCCGGTACCGCTTCCACACCAGAATCTGAATCAGGGCTATTGGCTTCAGGTCGTTATTGTCATTTCTCAGCATTTACATACATTGAAAATGTGTCCTTTGCATTCGGCCCCTCCTACACACTAGGAGCAGCGGGCAGCCGTGGGCACACTTTGACACGTGGATCAGGGAGAGCCAGGACTCGAACCACCAACCCTGCAGTTGGTGGATCGAGTCCTGGCACATGGTACCCTTAAGGTATATGGTACCCCTTACCTAAAATGTTCCATGGTACACTTTACATATAATATTCCTGGGCACCCATTTCATATAATACTCTATGTTACCCACTACCTACATCATATTCCATGGTATCTCTTACATACATCATTCCATGCGACCCCTTAAGGTGTGTTCACACAGGAGGCGAGATTTTCGGGGAGCTCCGAGGAGCGAGCTGGTGGGCAGAACCGTAAGCTTCTGGAGGAACAAACACCTGGAGTCACACCGGATTCTGCTCTGTTCTCATTGTTTTATGTTTTTTTTTAAACTTTTGGGATTAAAAAGCGGATTCATCTTCACTGTCACTTCTCAACCTGTCTGCACCAGCGAGCGGAGATGCCGACCTCTGCTGTCACTGTTGTAGCCGTCTGTGGGCACGCAGAGCTCGATGATAGCTACTACTTCATATTTATACAGAGACCGAATAAAAAAAAGGAGATTGCTTGGAGAAAAGTAAGTAAGGAAGTTGGACTACCTGGTAAGTTCTGAAAATATGTGTCTGTTACTTGATCGATCCAAACTCCATTAAAAAAACAAACATTTTAAAAGTTGTCTGCTTGTGGTCTTGCGGACAGACCTGACAAAGCATGAATTCAGACTTTTTTAAAATCGGCGTCATGATGTAGTTATTTCTGCATCCTTTTGATATGTTTATTGCAAATAGTAATGTGAATATTCGCAGGTTGTGTAAACACAAATGGTCAAACTCACACAAATAATGTTCCATGGTCCCCCATTTCCAGAAGTTATATTTTAGCTCCCCCAAAACATTCAAACTACATTAAAACTACTTCTGAACATGAACATAGCTGTTGCAGCAGCCTGCTGCACACTATCAGTCGACATTTCCAGCAATGAATCAATACTTTGGAATGAAACGCACCCCTGTCTTACATTAGTGATGTGTCCTACAGAATGAGCCGGCTCCTTTAAGTGAACGGTGGGAGTCGTCTCTCGGAAAGGAACGGAGCCATAAGAGCCGGCTCACTTCAAAGAGCCATTACTATTTTACATGTGAAGCAACAGCAGAGGAGCTCTGACAAAGCTCCGCCCCTCACATGACTCACCTGAGACAAACCAGGAAACAGTTTGTTATTCTTCCTCGCTACAGAGAGACACTCAGACTGAAACACAGACGACCAGATTCACCTTCAGACCAAACTAACAGCTTCCTCTGAGTGAGTTCAGCTACAGGAGAGAAACGTGGAAAACAAACCGCTGCTTCAGCCTGCGGACACTCCACACACTGGATGTGAGTTTGACTACAAACAGGACTCAAAGTGAAAGTTAGTGGAGGAGGGAGGGGAGCCGTGACTGACTGTACTTTCTGTCTGCTGTGTTTTCAGCTTCACTCGGAGACAAAATGGCTTCCAGATCAGAGGAGGATTTCTGCTGTCCGGTCTGTCATGAGGTCTTTAGAGATCCTGTTGTTCTGTCGTGTAGCCACAGCTTCTGTAAAGACTGTCTGCAGAGCTGGTGGAGAGAGAATCCAGCACACGAGTGTCCAGTTTGTAAGAGAAGGTCTTCAAAGTCAGAACCACCTTTAAACCGGGTGTTAAAGAACCTGTGTGAGGCCTTCTTAAAGGAGAGAGATCAGAGACCTTCAGAGGCTCTCTGCAGTCTGCACTCTGAGAAACTCAAACTCTTCTGTCTGGACCATCAGCAGCTAGTGTGTCTCGTCTGCAGAGATTCAGAAAAACACAGCGACCACAGATTCAGACCCATCGATGAAGCTGCAAGACAACACAAGGAGGAACTTCAGGAAACTCTGGAGCCCTTAAAGAAGAAGTTAAAGGTTTCTGAACAAGTTAAAGTGAAGTTTGGTCAAACAGCAGAACACCTGAAGGTCCAGGCCCGACACACAGAGAGGCAGATTAAGGAGCAGTTTAAGAAGCTTCACCAGTTTCTAGAAGAGGAAGAGGAGGCCAGGGTGGCTGCACTGAGGGAGGAAGAGGAGCAGAAGAGTCAGATGCTGAAGGAGAAGATGGAGGCTCTGAGCAGAGACATAGCAGCTCTTTCAGACACAGTCAGAGCCACAGAGGAGCAGCTGAGAGCTGAAGACGTCTCATTCCTGCTCAACTACAAGGCTGCAGTGGAAAGAGTCCGGCAGCGCCCCCTGCTGGAGGATCCACAGCTGCCCTCAGGAGCTCTGATAGACCAGGCCAAACACCTGGGCAACCTGACCTTCAACATCTGGAACAAGATGAAGGACATGGTCTCCCACACTCCTGTGATCCTGGACCCAAACACTGCTCATCCAGGACTCATCCTGTCTGAAGATCTGACCAGTGTGAGACGAGGAGACGAGCAGCAGCTTCCTGACAATCCAGAGAGGTTTGATTACTTTCCCATTGTCCTGGGCTCGGAGGGCTTCAGCTCAGGGACTCACAGCTGGGAGGTCGAGGTTGGAGACAGTACACACTGGTTTCTGGGTGTGTTAGCAGAGTCTCTCCAGAGGAAGGGACGCATACGGTCTGGATTATGGGGAATAGGGTTATATAAAGGTGAATACTCAGCACGGTCACCATCAGCTCTACCCACTGCTCTCCGAGTGCCGAAGAAGCTCCAGAGGATCAGAGTGAATCTGGACTGGAACAGAGGAAAGCTGTCGTTCACAGATCCTGATACTAACACACACATACACACCTTCACACACACTTTCACTGAGAGGATGTTTCCATTCATTAACACTGGGGATAAACTGCAGATATCAGCAGAGAAGGTCTGTGTGACAGTGGAGCAGAGCAGTTAGAGATAAAGAGGATGATTATATTTATGATGATGTTTATTTCTTAAAGGGAAAAGTCTCTGAATTGAACCTGTGAAGCTGCACCTGTCCTCCTGCTTCCTCATTATTCCAAAGATATGTTAGTTTCTGATCTAAATGTTTGGTTTGTTTCACCTTTTCTTTTTTATCAATACTGTGTCATTTTAAATTCTCATTTTAAATCACGTTTTATTATTTGGACTCGTTTGTGTGTGGAGCCATGAGGACCAGCAGCCACTTTGTGAAGCCGATGAGGATCCAAATAAAGAAAAAATTACCAGTTTATCAAAAAGTGTACATGTATTAAATGTTTAAAATATATATATGATTATAAATATATTATAAATATGTTTTAAATCAACCAAAATATATATTTTTGGGGGAGGGGGGGGCTTTGCCTTTATTTGATAGGAACAGCTGAAGAGAGACGAGAAATTGGGGGGGGGCAAAGGGCCGCAGGTTGGACTCGAACCGAGGCCGCTGTAGAAAGGACTCTGCCTTGTACATTAAAGTGTTTTCATTCAGTTTCCACCAGTTGAATTCTGCTGTTATTCATTTAGTCAGAGAAGTCGTTTTATTTAAGGTGAACATCTCAGTTTGGGTTCAGACTTCATGTAATGTTGGTGATTTAAGAATATTAACATTAACGCAATAATGCTAAATGTGCATTTATTCTTGTTTTTCATCAACATAATAATATGTTGTCTTTTCTTTTCTTGGTTGTCATTAATAGAAATAATAATTTTATTTATATAGCACTTTTCAAGCTTAAACACAAAGTGCTTTTCAGATTAAAAGATTCACAGGAAAAATGTAAAAAAAAAAACCATGCACCCCCCCATATGACGTACAAAATTAGGAACATGAAAGCATTGTATTATATTGTTTGCTAGTACTTTCTCCTGTGTGCACTGATGTAAAGGCGAGCTGCTGTAACAAAGAGTTTCCCTTCGGGGATCAATAAAGGATTTCTGATTGTGATTGTGATTCTGATCTCATATAAAGCAGATCGAATACCAATAGAAAAACAAACTCTTGAATTTAAAACAGATAAAAGTGCAAAATATATGGAAGTGCATATAAAAATACTAAAATGATACTAAAACAAGCACAATTAGAATATGTTAAAATATTAATAAAAAATAGTAATATAAATAGCAGATATGAAAGTGATGCAATAATGGAAAAGGAAAACATTGTTAAGTGTAGGCCATCTTGTAAAAGTGAGTTTTAAGGAGGCACTGCAGTGGAGTCTGCAGAACTCGCACTGAAAGGCTGAAACCGAAAACGCACGGTCACCCTTGGTTTTCATTCTGAAATGTTTTGATCAGCTGATCTTAGGGGCCTGGCTGGGCTGTAAGGGGTTAAACGTTCTTTAATATAATCTGGAGCCAGGCCATGGATGGCCTTGTAGGTAATTAATAACATTTTAAAACATATTCTAAACGTAATGGGCAACCAGTGCAGTTAGTGTGATGCTAAAATTGGAGTGATATAACAGAACCTCATAGATTTAATTAATAATCTGGCTGCGGAGTTCTGGGTAAATTGTAATTGTGAGAGTGAGTGGGAGTTTAAACAGGTGAAAAGAGAGTTACAGTAGTCCAGGTGTGATTATATAAAAGCATGTATGACCTTTTTTGTGTCATTAAAATTGAGCATGTGTCTTATCTTGGAGATGTTTCTTAAGTGATAAAAACAAGCTTGAATGATACTTCTGGTATGCTGCTCAAAAGGATAAGTGGCCATCAGAAGTTACTCCAAGGTTATTTTGTTGTTGTTTGAGGTTTTGTCACTTCCTGTTTTATTTTGTAGTGTGTTCCTCACCTTGTGTGTCTTGTGGGTTTACTTCCTGTCTTTGTTTGCTTTCCCTCCAGTTTTGATTGTTGGCCCTTCCTTGATTGTTTACACCTGTGTCTCGTCGTCTCACCTCCCTTAGGGTATTTAGTCCAGGTCTTTTCCTTTGTTCAGTGTCGGATCATTGTTATTCCTGTCTTGTGTGTGTTCATGACATTTGGGTGTGTTGCCGTTTGGGGCACTTTTCGTTGTACCTTGTTCCCGCGCCCAGTTCCCCGGCATTCTTACCGTGAGTTCTGTTTTGGATTCTTTGTCTCCCTTGGACCGTGTCTGGATTCTGGACTTTGAACTTTGCCTGCTCCCTTTTGGATTTGTTTAGCCTCATTGGACTCACTTCCTTGGTTCCCCCACTGCCAGCCGGTAACCCATTTCCCTGTACCTGGACCTGTATCTGCCTATTTGCCTGTTACCTGTTTGTTGCCTGTCTGCCTGCCTGTACCTGCCTGTAAATCACATCACCCCCCAATAAACACTGTAGCCATCCGGCTACTTCACCCTCATACCACTTCCTGGTCATCTGTATTTGGGTCGACATACCACACCACATACGACATATTTGCCACGGACTTAACATTGGCAGTAAATGAACCCAGGGAGGACTGCATCTGTAATTTGTGATGTCTGGACCAAAGATCAAAACCTCTGTTTTATTGCTATTAAATTGTAGGAAGTTAGCTGCCATCCAGTCCTTGACGTTGGATAAAGAGGAATACAGTATGGTTAGATTGTTCAGTTTATCTGGTTTAAATGAGAGGTATAACTGTGTATCAACAGTGTAACACTGAAACGAAATGTTGTGTTGCCGAATGATATGTCCAATTTTACAGTGAGAATAAAATTGATCCCAGAATAGATCCTTGGGGCACTCCATAGGTGATGCTAGCAGTTAAATAATTTAAAATCCTGGATGGAGACAAAAAATGTCCTGTTTTCCAGGTAAGAGGAGATCCACTTCAGTGATTCCTGCCCATTTCCTCAGTCTCTCAATAAGAATTTTGTGCTCTATGGTGTCGAAGGCTGCGCTTAAGTCCAGCAGCATTAGGACAGAGCAGAGTCTGCAGCCAGTAATAAGTCATTTGTCACATGAAGGAGAGCTGTTTTCGTACTGTGTAGCTTTTCAAAAACCACTCTGGAATTTTTCAAAGGTGTTATTTTTTCTTAGTGCCTCTAAGAGCTACTCTCCAATATTTTTTAAATAAATGAAAACTTAGAAATTGGCCAAAGGTTTTGTATGTCAGCCGGATCCAGAAGCGGCTGAACGTATGCTATCTTAAAAAGATCAGGCACACATTCCAGAGGAAAGGGAACTGTTTATAATATTGAGCAAATGAGGTATCGATGGCGTCTCTTTCAAAAGTTTTGTGGGGAGAGGGTCAAGTGGGCATGATGACATGCCCATATGTGGCAGTGTCGAGAAGGTCCTGTAGTGATATGGGAATAAAACAATTCAATAATTCTAAGTAAAGGCCGGGTATATACCCAGATGTTGCAGGAGGAGTTATGTGCTCTAACGTTATTTATCTTATGAATAGAGAAAGTAAGGAACTTTTCACACTCTGCTGGAGACGAGGCGGTTGTGGTTGTTTGTGGGGGGGATTGACAAGGTTATTGATGGTATTGAATAAAGTGTGAGGATTATGCTGATTCACAGAGATTAACTGTGAAAAGTAGTGGCCTTTCTTATTATAACGTAATGAATCTTTTAATGATTTATAGTGCACTTATAATTTCCACTTTCTGAGCATGGGCTCAGTGGATTGCTGCAGCACCGGAACAGAAGACAGGTGCAACTCAGGAACTGTTGACGGCTGCTGCTCAGGAACAGGCGTCGGCCGGGCCGCTGATTGGGAACCAGCTGCAGGCGTTGGCTGGGCCGCCGACTGGGACCAGACAGGACTGGTGGCAGCTCTGTGGCAGGTAGCTGTGTCTCTGTGATGTTGGGCAGCTGAGGATCTGGGGCGCTGGGCAACTGAGGATCTGGGGTGCTGGGCAGCTGAGACTGCCAATAAGGTCGGGAGCCATGGCGACCTTGCCTGTGAAAATTGCCAGGCAAGTTCCCTCAAAAGGACATTATCAGATGTCAGGGTGGCTCCTCGAAAACAGTTCATTAAGCCGGCAAGGGGGTTGCTGGTTCAGGACAGGAAGGCTGCAGGCTCACAAACCCAAACCCAAAGCTAATCGACAGGAGTGCAGGCTGACTGCTTGCAGACTGGGAAGCCGGCTGGAGGCTAGCAGGGAGTGGTGCATAGCTAGCATGCTGGGGGCTAGCCGGGCAGGGTATGGGCCGAAGGCTAACATGCTGGTGGCTAGCATGCTGGAGGCCAGCAGACTGGGGGCTAGCAGGCTGGAGGCTTGGAGACTGGAGGCTAGCTAATTGGATGCTATCAGGTCGAGAATCAGACTGGTGGCTTTCAGACTGGATGCTAGCTGACTGGGATGGTAGCTGGACACTGGCTGGCTGAAAGCTATCAAACTGGAAGCTAGCTGGCTGAAAGCTATCAGACTGGAGACTAGCTGAAAGCTATCAGACTTGGGCTGAAAATTGGGAACCTGGGGCTGAGACTTAGGCTGATAGCTAGGGCTGGTTGCTAGCAGGCTGTGAATCTGGCTGGCGGTTAGCAGGGATTGGAGCAGGACTAGCGTGTAGCTTCCACTTGACAAATGCCAACTCCTGGGCCCATTCAGGGTCCCAAATCCAGACTCCAATGAGGAGCCACAGGAACTCTGGTTTCATAAAAAATATTGTGTGTCACTCCAAAGTCGTGCCAGGAAAAAGGCAAGCAGGGCTGGTGTCTGTGTTTGCTGAGTCCATGTTTGGCCAGATCATTCTGTAAAAGTGTTGCAGGTTGGAACCAAACGCAGGACACAGACACAGAAGTGAGGTGTAGTTATGAGGATTTATTGCAAGGTACCAGGGAATGGAGGTGAAGTGAGAGGGAAGATAGCTGGCTGGCAGAGGGCAGGAGGGCAGTGCGGAACGGCAGGACCAGCTGGGCAGGGTGGATGAACATGGGCAGGCTGGAGTTGCAAAGGGGTCAGTGGGCAAGCAGGCAAACAGGTAAGCAGGCAATCAGGCAGGCAGATGAAGGATGATCCTGAGGCACAAGGGTAGACAGTTAGTGACAGGCTAGGAAATAACATAAGCTGCGTTTCGACTGCAGGAACTTTCCCCTGGGACTGGGAACCTTTAGAGGGACTTTGGAGGAACTCCAAAGGTTGCTGGTCCCTGGGGACCCTTGGGGCCCTGGGGTACTAAATTAAGTACCAGGGACATTTTTAACTCTTCCATTACATTCAACCTACTTTCAAACAACTGTTGTACATAAACATAGCTTCTGCAACGGCCTACTACACATGAGTCTACATATTGTTAGAAGAAGTTTAGGTAACTGCCAAAAACACCAAGAAGAGTTCTGCATTTTAACAGCTTAGTTACAACAATAACAGTTTAGCTAGCGTTAGCAAGCTAACAACTATACACTAAGACAAACGCATGGATATGAACTACAAGCGAGATAAAGGTTTTATCATTCAGTGGTTTAGCACAACTCCAGACTCAACACCCGAGTGCACTCATATTAATCTCGGGTGACTTCAACCATGTCAGTGTTTCAACAACACTGACTAACTTCACCCAGTATGTGAATTGTCCTACTAGAGAGGAGAGGACACTGGACCTGCTGTATACTAATGTTAAGGACGCATAAAGCTCTTCCCCCCTCCCCCCCTGGGTAGGTCAGACCACAACCTGGTTTACCTTAAACCCTGCTATGTGCCTCTGGTTAAAAGGCAGCCTGTGACCACAAGGACAGTGAGGAGATGGTCAGAGGAGGCCTACGAGACACTGCAGGAATGTTTTGAGGCGACAAACTGGGATGCACTCTGTGAGCCTCATGGAGAGGACATTGACGGGCTCACTGAGTGCATCACTGGCTACATTAACTTCTGTGTGGACTGCAATGTCCCAACTAAGATGGTCCATTGTTACCCAAATAACAAACCGTGGGTAACAAAGGACATCAAGGACATCCTGAATGCCAAGAGGAGGGCCTTTACTGATGGTAATAGGGAGGAGGTGAGGGCTATCCAGGCCAACCTGAAGGTGAAGATCAGGGAGGCCAAGGAGAAGTACAGGAGGAAGCTGGAGCGGAAACTCCAGCAGAACAGCATGAGAGAGGTCTGGAGCGGCATGAAGACCATCACTGGCTTCAGACCGACTGGCAGCAGAGGAGTTGAAGGCAGCTTGGACAGGGCCCACGAACTTAATCTGTTCTTTAACAGATTCGACACACCGGCTCCTGCTCATCCCCCCTCTAACTCAGCTGCTGTCGGCCCTCAAGCTCCTCTGAGTACTCTGCTCCCCCCTCCCCATCAGGCTAACGGCCCTCTCCAGACTGACGACTCCCCCCCTCCCCCAACTGTAACTTCTGCTGTGGGCCTGACTGCTGACCAGGTGAGAGGACAGCTGATGAAACTCCACTCAAACAAGGCTGCAGGCCCCGATGGAGTTAGCCCCGGGATGCTAAGCCTGTGCCCCCCAGCTATGTGGAATCCTTCAACATGTCTTCAACCTGAGCCTGAGTCTTCAAAGGGTCCCTGTTCAGTTGAGGACGCCATCATCTTCCTGCTGAACCGCATCCACACCCACCTGGACAAGTTGGCAAGCACGGTGAGGATCATGTTTTTTGACTTCTCCAGTGCTTTCAACACCATCCGGCCTGCCCTGCTTGGGGAGAAGCTGGCAGCGATGCAGGTGGATGCCCCCCTCGTGTCCTGGATTGTGGACTACCTGACTGGCAGACCACAGCACGTGCGCCGGCAGCACTGTGTGTCGGACAGCGTGGTCAGCAACACTGGGGCCCCTCAGGGGACTGTCCTTTCTCCCTTCCTCTTCACCATCTACACCACGGACTTCAGCCACCACACAGAGTCCTGCCACCTTCAGAAGTTTTCTGATGACTCTGCTGTGGTGGGATGTATCAGCGGTGGTGATGAGACGGAGTACAGGGCTGTGGTGGGGAACTTTGTCTCATGGTGTGAGCAGAACCATCTGCAGCTCATTGCGACAAAGTCTAAGGAGCTGGTTGTGGATCTACAAAGGGCCAAGGCACCAGTGACTCCGGTTTCCATCCAGGGGGTCAGTGTGGACATTGTAGAGGATTACAAGTACCTGGGAGTACACAAGAACACTCAAGCCCTCTATAGGAAGGGCCAGAGCCGCCTCTGTTTTCTGAGGAGGCGGAGGTCCTTCAACATCTGCTGGACAATGCTGAGGATGTTTTATCTGTGGCGGCCAGTGCTATCCTGTATGCTGTTGCATGCTGGGGCAGCAGGCTGAGGGTAGCGGACGCCAACAGACTCAACAAACTGATCCGTAAGGCCAGTGACATTGTGGGGGTGGAGCTGGACTCCCTGGCGGTGGTGTCAGAGAGGAGGATGCTGGCCAAACTACATGCCATCTTGGACAGTGTCTCCCACCCGCTCCATGATGTGCTGGTCAAACAAAGGAGCGCCTTCAGCGGAAGACTCATCCCCCCACAATGCACCACAGAGCGCCACAGGAAGTCATTCCTGCCTGTGGCCATCAAACTCTTTAACTCCTCCCTCTGTCAGTCTGTATGACCCTAAGTCACTAAACTGGACATTGATCATTAACATCATTGCAATACTTGACATAATTGTGCAATATTCTGTGTTAATACCGCTGTGCAATATACTCTTTTCAGTTTAAAATTCCCTATTTATTGATATTGATATTTTTACTGCTGTGCAATATCCTCCGTCTCATTATAATCCTAATAAGCTACATTTAACTTGACAGTTCATGCACTATTACCTTATACCGTATTATTATCATCAACAGGTAAAAAGCACTTCACACTTATTTTATTTTATACTCATACCCACTTGGTACTTAACTTATTTTCTGACCTGTATTATAGTGTATTATATTTTTTGCTATTCCTGTGTGCACTGACGTTAGCAATCAGATTCAAATTCTTCTTGGATGCATTGAAACTTTTTTGATAGCTCCAAGACACAAGTGTAAATGGTGTTATATATGAGGCTATGATTGTTTCATTGTGGATTGGTGGATTGATTTTTCAGTAATCATAAGTTATTGTGTTGGGTTTTTTTTGCTTACATTGTTGCAGGAATTGAATACTTAACCTTCAGAACAAAGATAATTCTGTGCAATAAATGGTTAAAGCCATATTCTGTGCCTTAGTTTGAATGTGCCACTGTGCTTTCCTGTCTGGCCCCAGGGCTTTGCCATGCAACGACAATAATATATCAGTGAGGGAGACGGGTGTGTAGGCTGCGCTGCTGATATTTAGACAGACAGGGGTGAGTGACACTGCTAAAACCGCACAGCGAGACAGCGTCTGCCGTGAGGTTAGACCAATAAAATAAAGAGTCAATTTGCTACCCTCCTTCCATGACTGTGAGCCAGTGCTTGGAGACGCGTCCTGTTGTCGCTGAGACTGTGTTTATAAAACATCACACCATAAGGGAAAAAAATTCGTTTAGATGGCAGGAAATATAGAATATTCATGGTTTGGCTGGTCAGATGTGTTTTATTGTGTCTTTTATTATATAATTGGAAATATTAGTCACATTGCCCACAAATGTAATGGTTGCACTATAATTAAAGTTACAAAAATAGTTGTAGTGTAGAATGGGTGCGAATGTGTTTGTATCCATGTATATGTTTCTGATATTCGCTGATGTACAGAAATCTTCCACTGGCAGTTTGGGCTCTTCATTGATGTATTTAAGCAGTCCTGTCTGTGCAGCAGTGTCAGACAAGAAGGTTAACCCGGTAGTGTATCGTCTGTCCGACAGGATCATTGTGTATTTTGATGTAGTCATAAAGGTATTTTATCCCAGCGGTGGGTTTCCATGGAAAGTTGTCATTTTAACAAGACTACTAACAAGACTCCACAGCCATGCTAGTGGCACAGCGGTGCTCTGAGCTAAAGCTAACATCAGCATGCTAACATAGTCACAATGACATTGCTAACATGTTAATGTTTAGTACGTATAATGTTTACCATGTTCCACATATTAGTTTAGCATGTTAGCATGCTAACATTTGCTAATTAGCACAAAACACAAAATACAGCTGAGGGTGATAGGAATGTCTTAAAACAAAGTATTGGACAAATTAAACATTTTATACCTGATGGCGTTAAACGAAAAGTCAGATGATCACCAAGGTAATTGCCGTTCATCCTGAGGGGAACATAAATGTCTGTACAAAATTTCATGGCAATCCATCAAGTACTTGTTGAGATATTTCAGTCTGGACCAAAGTAAAACAATAAAAAGTAATAATAATAATAATAAAAGTCTGTCAAATAAAGCTTTTCATGTGTTTCCTGCCTGTCTGACCTGGCAGACTTGTATCCACCTTAAGGAGGTTTTGGAACAGCAGCTGAAAGAAGAAAACCTCCAACAGATTTCTTTGTTTACAGCTCGTTTACAGCTTGTTTTGGTGAATTGTCCCTTTAGGACCCGAATAATTGTCCCTGGTTGCTTCACGTCGGTTTCCCCTGACTTCAGCCCCACGTCATCTGCTCTGAGTTATGACTGTGTGTACATGCATGTATGCGTGTGTGTGTTTGTGTAAATGTAATCCTGTGCATGTTCACCAGGTGTCACACTGTTAAACATGGCTTTGATCAAACTAGAAGAAGATGGGTTTTGTGCATCAGGATGTTGGTTTGTGTGAGAGGTATTGCGTGACAGTGTGTGTCGCCAGGTGGTTTAATTATTCACATAAACAAGAAGTTGCAGGCAAAGGTTAGAAGTAAGTACTTGTACTTTACTTGAGTATTTCCATTTTCTACTTTATCCTTCTACTCCACTACATTTTAGAGGGAAATATTGTACCTTTTACTCCACTACATTTATTTGATAACTTAAGCTAGTTTGCAGATTAAGTTTTTACATTACAATCATATTATGCTTATAAAATACAATGCATTATTAAAGATTAAAGGACCAGTGTGTAATATTTAGGGGGATCTATTGGCCGAATATAATATAGAATAAGGCCTTTATATCTACACAGGGAGCGGGTCCTCTTCCACAGAGTTCGCCATGTTACACCGCTATGTTCACAGTAGCCCAGAATGGACAAACCAAACACCGGCTCTAGATAGGGCCTTTCGCGTTTTTCGCGTGGAAGGTGAGGGTGAGGTGAGGGGTATTCAGTTGGTTGCAATCTGCAATTTCACCGTTAGACGCCACTAAATCCTACACACTGCTCCTTTAAAGCAGTGAGCAAACCTTTTTGGCTTGAGACCCGGTACAAAACAGCAGGGTCTATGAGCTGTTGGCAGTTCCACCAAAAAGACATTTCCCCTAATTAAACTTCTCTGATGGTTTTATTTAGCTGTTTGGGACCCAAAGAGGTCAAATTATCCTTCTTCTTTTTTTTTTTAAAGAAGCAAGGATTAGAGAAAAGTTTATATAAATTTGTGTATCAGAACTTTCTTTTTTCTTCTTTCCCTTTAATAATCTCATCCCCTTAGAGTTTTATCTGGTGACCCTTTGGAGGGGCCCGACCCCTAGGTTGGGAGCCACTGGACTAAACTAGCTAACTCTATATAAAGCAGTTAAAACTAGCTAACTGTATACAAAGCAGTTAAAACTAGCTAACTATATATAAAACAGTTAAAACTAGCTAACTGTATATAAAGTAGTTAAAACCAGCTAACTGTATATAAAGCAGTTAAAACTAGCTAACTGTATATAAAGTAGTTAAAACCAGCTAACTGTATATAAAGCAGTTAAAACTAGCTAACTGTATACAAAGCAGTTAAAACTAGCTAACTGTATATAGAGTAGTTAAAACCAGCTAACTGTATATAAAGCAGTTAAAACTAGCTAACTGTATATAAAGTAGTTAAAACCAGCTAACTGTATATAAAGCAGTTAAAACTAGCTAACTGTATACAAAGCAGTTAAAACTAGCTAACTGTATATAGAGTAGTTAAAACCAGCTAACTATATATAAAGCAGTTAAAACTAGCTAACTATATATAAAACAGTTAAAACTAGCTAACTGTATATAAAGCAGTTAAAACTAGCTAACTGTATATAAAGCAGTTAAAACTAGCTAACTGTATATAAAGCAGTTAAAACTAGCTAACTGTATATAAAGCAGTTAAAACTAGCTAACTATATATAAAACAGTTAAAACTAGCTAACTGTATATAAAGCAGTTAAAACTAGCTAACTGTATATTAAGTAGTTCAAACTAGCTCACGTACGTAAAGCAGTTAAAACTAGCTAACTGTATCTAAAGTAGTTAAAACTAGCTAACTGTATATTAAGCAGTTAAAACTAGCTAACTGTATAAAGTAGTTTTAACAATCTAATAATGTCTGTTAGAATCAGATATTAGTCACGGGAGACATTTTACTGCAGAAGAAGTACCTTTACTACTGATACTTAAGTACATTTTGCTTCTTATACTTATATAGCTGCGTAGACATTTAAATTCAGAACTTTTAACTTGTAATGGTGTATTCTTACATTAAAGTACTGGTACTTTTATTTAAGTAAAGGATCTGAATACATCTCCAACCACGTCTTTCTTATTTAACATGAACTAAGCACCCCACTTCTTGGAAATGACTCCAACAAGCTTTTAGCTCCAGCACTCGAAATGTTCAAGCACTTAAAACCTTCGCCGTGCCCCGATCTGCCCTGCTCTCCGACAGAAGTTCTGCTCCCCGTCTTGTGGTTTTTCTGGGGCTCGTTAATTGACTCGAAACTGAACCCAGAGCCGGCGAGCGTGCTGCTGTATTTACTGCATGCCGCTCGGACCAGATGCTCTTCCAGTGCCCCCTTTAGGCTAATATAAGCCGGGGCCTCCTCGTGGAACAAACTGAGAACATCCAGTCCGTGGTGAGGAGTTTACAGGCTGCAGGTGGGCCAAACAATGTGACACGGATCACTGCGAGAGTCTGTTTATTCGTTTCTTCATCGCTCACAGAAAACGCTCCCCGGGGTGGAGGAGCTGGTGGTGGTGGTGCTGGTGATTGGCTGGAGACTGAGTTAACTCCAGCGCAGGGCCAAGGCTCCTCTGACACGGCAGAGAGACACGGAAAGAGAGCAGCAACTGGCGAGACTGCGGCTCAAACGTGGAAACTGTGACAAGTCTGGATACGGTAGGTGAACTGTAAACCTCTCGTGGTGACCCTCGCAGTGAGCGTGGAACAGGGTGGCGTTTCTCGTGCTGGAAAAAAAAGGGTTCGGGTTAAAACACAGAGGGAGAAACAAACGTACAATCATATTGACCGCATTTACGTCAGCGTGTTTTGTTGTTGTTATGAAGGAATATGTTAGTTGTTGTATATACATTGTGATTGACTTGTTTCCTGGAATATGTTTTGTGTTGTTGTCGTGTGTCAGAGGGAGTTTATTTGGTCGTTGACGCTGCCAAACCATTCAGCTGACACCAGCGGTCACAATCATGAAGGTACTTTTAAGATTTATATTAAGACATTTCAGGAAGTTCTTAAGTTCAAAGCACATGCAATGCATTATTTGTTAGTTTTCTTTTCTTAGCAAGAAACCTCTGAAGGTTTCATGAATTTGGCCCTGAGATTGTGAATAAAAAAAAGAATAAGAATAAGAAAATATTTGATATTTTTCCAGTCTGTTTTGTTAACCAGACTAAACTTATTTCTTTTGTTTGTCAACTTCTTTACTGTTGAGTTCAGTCCCATCCTATTGTGCATACACAGAAACCTTGTGAGTTGACTGTCCAGCAGGCTGAAACAGACCTATGCATACAGTTATAAACTCGCATAAGCAAGAACACTTTCACCTATTTGACTGCCACCTGCATGGTCTAATGTCACTTGACATTTCAGTGGCAGCTGTTATGAAATGGTTCATCTTTTCTGTTTTCTGATCTACGCAGCCTTTCCTTCTTCAGTAGAAACAACAGCTACAGGTGTCACACATCGTTGATCTAATTTAAATTTAAATGACGTTTGTATATTTTACTTTTGTAGGAGCCAGACCGTCTAATGTGTCATCTGACAAGTTAAAAGAAGAACAAAATGTGACATTTGGAGACAAAAATCCGGGAGACTTCAAAATAAGTTAAAACCACTTGACTTTCTTTAGCTATTAAAGTTGGTGCATTTCAATCTGAAGACCATCATCAGGGTAAGGAAGCACGCAAAAAGTAAAGAATTTCACATTTATGCTTCTGTTGATGAACAGGAAGAGGTTATAAATCATCATCTCACAGTGCCAAATCTCAGCAAGTTGATTCAGATCGACTGCGAGTTTAACCGGCGTTTTTGTGTCTGTTTTTCTGGGTTTGTTTTACAGGTACAGGCCATTGGTGGAAGTACGTTTACTCAAGTACTGTACTTAAGTAGATTTTTGAGGTAAATGTACTTTACATGAGTATTTTTTGCTACTTTATACTTCTACTCCTCTACATTGCAGAGGGAAATTGTACTTTTTACTTCACTACAATTATTTGACAACTGTAGCTACTACTTTTCAGATTAAGATTTTAAATTAAACATAATACATTTCAAAGATTAAACCAGCCTTTTTGGCTTGTTCCTTACTAAAACAGTGTCTAGTTGGGGCCCCTTGACACATTTCAAATGCCTTTGAGTCTCTAGTAGTTATACCAATGAGTGATTTCCTCTCTAAACTTCTCACATGGTTTCATTTAAATAACTATTTGGGGCCCAAAGAGGTCAAATTATCCAATATTTCAAAAACAGCAAAGCTTAGACAAAAATCCCAAAAATGAATATACATTTGTGTAGCAGAACTTAGTTTTTTCTTCTTTCCTCTTCAGTCATCCCACGACCCCTCAGATTTATCTGGTGACACTTTGGAGGGGCCCGACCCCTAGGTTGGGAACCACTGGACTAAACTAGCTAACTGTATATAAAGCAGTTAAAACTAGCTAATTGTGTATAAAGCAGTTAAAATTAGCTAACTGTATAAAGTAGTTCATGCTAGCTAACTGTATATAAAGCTGTTAAAACTAGCTAACTGTATATAAAGTAGTTAAAACAAGCTAACTGTGTATAAAGCAGTTAAACTAGCTGACTGTATATAAAGCAGTTAAAACTAGCTAACTGTATATAAAGTAGTTAAAACTAGCTAACTGTATATAAAGCAGTTAAACTAGCTAACTGTGTATAAAGCAGTTAAACTAGCTAACTGTATATAAAGCAGTTAAAACTAGCTAACTGTATATAAAGTAGTTAAAACTAGCTAACTGTATATAAAGCAGTTAAACTAGCTGACTGTATATAAAGTAGTTAAAACTAGCTAACTGTATATAAAGTAGTTAAAACTAGCTAACTGTTTATATAAAGCAGTTAAAACTAGCTAACTGTATATAAAGTAGTTCAAACTAGCTAACTGTGTATAAAGCAGTTAAAACTAGCTAACTGTATATAAAGTAGTTCAAACTAGCTAACAGTATATAAAGCAGTTAAAACTAGCTAACAGTATATAAAGCAGTTAAAACTAGCTAACTGTTTATATAAAGCAGTTAAAACTAGCTAACTGTGTATAAAGCAGTTAAAACTAGCTAACTGTATATATAGCAGTTAAACTAGCTAACAGTATATAAAGCAGTTAAAACTAGCTAACTGTATATAAAGTAGTTAAAACTAGCTAACTGTATATAAAGCAGTTAAAACTAGCTAACTGTAGGCCTATATAAAGTAGTTAAAACTAGCTAACTGTATATATAGCAGTTAAAACTAGCTAACTGTATATAAAGCAGTTAAAACTAGCTAACTGTAGGCCTATATAAAGTAGTTAAAACTAGCTAACTGTATATATAGCAGTTAAACTAGCTAACTGTATATAAAGCAGTTAAAACTAGCTAACTGTATATAAAGCAGTTAAAACTAGCTAACTGTATATAAAGTAGTTAAAACTAGCTAACTGTATATAAAGCAGTTAAAACTAGCTAACTGTAGGCCTATATAAAGTAGTTAAAACTAGCTAACTGTGTATAAAGCAGTTAAAACTAGCTAACTGTATATATAGCAGTTAAACTAGCTAACAGTATATAAAGCAGTTAAAACTAGCTATATAAAGTAGTTAAAACTAGCTAACTGTATATAAAGCAGTTAAAACTAGCTAACTGTATATAAAGCAGTTAAAACTAGCTAACAGTATATAAAGTAGTTAAAACTAGCTGTTTATATAAAGCAGTTAAAACTAGCTAACTGTATATAAAGTAGTTCAAACTAGCTAACAGTATATAAAGCAGTTAAAACTAGCTAACTGTATATAAAGCAATTAAAACTAGCTAACAGTATATAAAGCAGTTAAAACTAGCTAACTGTTTATATAAAGCAGTTAAAACTAGCTAACTGTATATAAACCAGTTAAAACTAGCTAACTGTATATAAAGTAGTTAAACTAGCTAACTGTATATAAAGTAGTTAAAACTAGCTAACTGTATATAAAGCAGTTAAAACTAGCTAACAGTATATAAAGCAGTTAAAACTAGCTAACTGTTTATATAAAGCAGTTAAAACTAGCTAACTGTATATAAACCAGTTAAAACTAGCTAACTGTATATAAAGTAGTTAAACTAGCTAACTGTATATAAAGTAGTTAAAACTAGCTAACTGTATATAAAGCAGTTAAAACTAGCTAACAGTATATAAAGTAGTTAAAACTAGCTGTTTATATAAAGCAGTTAAAACTAGCTAACTGTATATAAAGTAGTTCAAACTAGCTAACAGTATATAAAGCAGTTAAAACTAGCTAACTGTATATAAAGCAGTTAAAACTAGCTAACAGTATATAAAGCAGTTAAAACTAGCTAACTGTTTATATAAAGCAGTTAAAACTAGCTAACTGTATATAAACCAGTTAAAACTAGCTAACTGTATATAAAGTAGTTAAACTAGCTAACTGTATATAAAGTAGTTAAAACTAGCTAACTGTGTATAAACCAGTTAAAACTAGCTCCACCTCGAGCAGCTACAACAGTAAAATGCTGCTCTAATATTGTTGCATCAGCATTAACAATCTGATAATGTCAGATAGAATCAAACATCAATCACAGGACATTTTACTGCACAACCAACTTTTACTACAGATACTTTAATCACATTTCACATTTTTGTATTTTTAGTTAAGTAGGATTTTGAATTACTTTTACTTGTAGTATTTTTTGCATTGTTGTATTGTTACTATTACTAAAGTAAAGGATCTCAGTACTTCTTCTATCACTGGTACAGGCTTAATAATCCTTTATATGTATATTACATGCATAGAAGCCATTTAATCATGTTTACAGCTAATTTTGTATGTTTTCTTCAAGGTGGTACAAAAGCAGCAACACACTCCTTTTACAAAATACTTTTTCTTGGTGCTATACATGCTCTGTGATTTAAAAAAAATGTTTAAGTGACAGACGAAGAAAAAATTGATATTGACATTTAATGTAAAACCTAAATTAACCATTTAATAAAGCTACATTGTCATGAGCAGTTTCTGTTGATTGTTCCACTTTGTTTTTAATGTGTTTCCTGTTTAGACATCAGAGAGTTGAAAGACTGCCCTGGCATTCGCTAAATAAAATTACGGCTTTCACCGTTAAGCTCCCGTAGTGTCAAGTGGCCATTTGCTGAGAGGGTTGATCCTGAGAGAAAGAGCTCCTTCTCTTGGCCGGAGAGGCCTTGCTTTTCCACCTGAGCCGCAGGTGTTTGCTTAACGTGCCTGTGGTTTGAGTGGCTGCAGCTCCGTCATTTACCTTCACCCTGGAAATGTTGACTTTTAGCCCTCCTCCTCCTCCTCCTGAAGCCTGCCAGCCCGGGGGAAAAGAAAAACCCACTCTGGCTCCTGATAAACTGTGTGTGTATGTAAACATGCCCCTGTGTGTATGTGATGATGATGATGATGATGGCGATGATGATTGTAGCCTATCACCTTCCACGCCCCCCCCCCCCCCCCTTTCCTTTGACGCACTGTGGAAATGTGTGAATGTGGAAACGACTGCAGGCAGGCTGAGCTCGGTAACACGATGATGAGAAATCACAGCGTGTGTGCAGGTGTTTCTGTGTTTTCACAGAGGATTAACTCCGGTGAAGCACACTGCCACTTTATGCTAGTTTTTTTTTAAAGAATGCTGAAGTTTAGCCTAATAGTTCGACAGTTCGGGAAATACACATTCGCTTTTTTTTTTTTTTGCAGAGTTAGATGATTAGATCAATACCACTTTTATGCCCGTACAGTAAATATGTAGCTATACCACCAGCAGCTGGTTAGCTTAGCTTAGCACAAAGACTGGAAACAGGGGGAAACAGCTAGCCTGCTTCTGTCCAAAGGTAACAAAGTCCACCTGTACCAGCACCTGTAAAGCTCACTAATTAGTATCTCACACTTAATATCTCAATTGTTTAATCTGTAAAAGAAATTAAATGTAAAATGTCAATTCTCCGTTTTACAGGGGGTTATGTGCCGGGCTTTTACTGGGCCGAGATCGACTGCCAGAAAACCAGCAGAGACTCCAGGAAGTTACTGGTCCCGGCCAAAAATCCTGAGGGGAAACACCAAAAATTCGGGGGGAAAAAGCTTTTACACTTCGCTTAGGTGGAAAAGTATCAATAAAAGCAATAAAATGCGATAAAGTGCAATGGAAACCGACTCAGTGAATAAACGATGATGAACGTGAAGCATGTGACTTAAAGCGAAGAGCTGAACGCATCAGATGTGTGTGGAGCGATGAGGAGGCGGTGACCTTCCTCACACGAACACATGAAACCGACAGAAGCGTCACGTTTCCCACGTGGTTTCCCATCGTCCGAGCGTCCACTGGAGCTCTTTTAATGACGTTCATCCTCTTCTTCT
Source organism: Siniperca chuatsi (assembly GCF_020085105.1). Classification (NCBI taxonomy): domain Eukaryota; kingdom Metazoa; phylum Chordata; class Actinopteri; order Centrarchiformes; family Sinipercidae; genus Siniperca; species Siniperca chuatsi. Next base: position 2,131,469 of record NC_058043.1, on the reverse strand, counting down.
GCGGCGCTTTAACGGCAGCGGCTGGAGGATCAGCTCCGCCATAATATTTGCGTGACAGTAGTGGATGGAAACAAGCATCAAGCGCGTTACGTCACATCGTCTTTTGCAGATTTTGTGGAAATTCGGTTAAACATTTGTGCTACATTTGGATGGAAATTTGACTTTTGCCAACTACACAGTGCTACAAAGACAGACAGCACTCACTACAAAAGGGCTGAGGCTCATTTTGTTTCTTTTTAGGCTGATTATATTTGCTTTGCCTTTGCACCTAAAATCTGCAGATCCTGCACTCTGCCTCACGATAATCGTAAACTTTTATTCTCTCGGCTTTCTGATCCATTTAACTAGCTTGTTTATGAAAATTAGCTTGATTATTCGTTTGATTATTATTAACAGCCCACCGCTTAAAGGAATCGCGTGTTTCTGTGTTTCTATCTGTCTGAGTGCTAGTGATACTTATAAAACTACAGCCTGGGCAGCGATGCAGATACTGCGTTTTTTTTTTTTTTTTTTTTTGGTTTTCAGGTCCGTTTTCACGGAAATTACACATTTCTGTGCATAATATCCTTAAAATAGTAAAACAGATGTCAGAAAGTCAGATCGGCCCACACGTTCTAACTCGGTTTCGACCAAATATTGTAGTTTTTTGCCTTTGCAGGACAGTACAGGGCCAGAGCGTCTTCACAGGAGCTGCGGGAGATTAAAGGGCTAACGTTTGTGTCGATATCGAAACGTTCGACCTTTATTTCTCTGGCCAACGTTTTTTTTTTTTTTGCTCCAAAACAGAGTGAGTTTCAAACGCCAGAACTCTCCGCTCGTGTCTTTTTAACAGAAACCCCGGCAGCCTTCGCAGGTTCTGCAATGTTTAAGGTATTTTTTTTTTAAATGCTCCCTTTTCACCCTACATTTCACAGCTTCTGTTCGTCTCCCGCTGTCTTTACTCCTTCTTCCTCACCTCACCTGTCTGACCCCCCCTCTCTATCTGCCCCCTCCTTTTTCAGCACATGGCCCTTGTGTTACCTGGCATGCGAATGCAGCCGTTTATTTTCACGGGGATACGTTTTCTGGCAATCTCTGCCAGAGGCAATATTATGCAGGAAACATACAGGTATTAACTGTTAAGATTTCAGATGGTCAAATAAACCGGAGTTGCCGGGCTTCGGCACGGCCCAACAGAGAAGAGATTGTGTGTGAACACCCCACTCCTAATGAAACACATGAGGGGGAAGCTGCTCAATCACTAATAATTACTCCTCCCTCCATCCATCCATCCATCCATCCATCCATCGCTCTCTCTGTGTCTCTCTCGCCCCCGGTCCAGGTGATTTCCAACCACCTCTCTCATTTATCTTCCCCGCCTTTGATTTCAATGTGACTTTCATTTCACGCTCATTTCCTCTCAGCGTCTCGCTCCGAGGCTGCCGAGGCCGTCAAGGCCGGCCTTTCATACGCAGCTCGCAGCCACTAAACGGTCTCTTATGCTCTGACCTTTAGCAGGCGGGGAGCTGCTGAGACAAACGGCGCTCAGCAGGACGTAAATGATGATGGATCTGTTCTGGCGAACTCCGGGGGTTGAGTTACGCAGGGCCGGCTGCGGTTTGCATCAGGCTGCATGTGTTCACATTCAGGGTCCGAGGGCGAGACTGCAGATCTGTTGTTACACACAGATATTCAATGACTCCCCGGGGGTTACAAGTAAGACCAGGTTAATTGTTGAACTGTTAATTAAGAGTTAATTACTACCTTAAGTAAACTATTAATTTAGAAAATGAGACAGTTTTACTGTTGCTAAACTTCGGCCTACTACCACTCCTACTGCTACTGCTACAGGACGATTTACACCACTACTACTAACTCAACTCATACTTGTGCTATGGCTGCTGTTCTTCTGCTACTCGAGTTCGTATTTCTGTCATGAGCACATCTACTACTGCAAGTGCTATTGTGTTGCTTTCCGGTACTAGTATGCGACCTGCCAACCACCATGTGGTAAAACTACAGCAACTTAAGAAAACGCATTGTAAAGGAAAATCACGTCTTCATCGGTTTGACAGCGCAGGCGCAACATTTAGGGGGGGAAAAGCGCTGCAAAGTGAGAAAACACAACCAAATACAGAAATCCTGCACGTCGTACAGAACACAGCAGAAAACACTGAAGAGGGATGAACACACCCGGACACGCTGTTCGTCGCCATGGTTTTCGGCTCACGAAGTCACCGGTTACCTGTCAGCGTTGGAAAATGAGCAAACGACGCAAGTTTTTCTTCCTTTAGACATTCTCATGTTGTTTATTAATTATTTATCAGATATTATTTCAGATAATTAATCTGGCGTTAGCCTTTAGCTAATTACTAGTTTCTAAATTCAAATCAGAATCATGCAATCAAAAAAAAACAAAAAAAAAACGTACAGCATTAGTTAATTTCTATTAAGTGAATTAAAATAAAAAAATGTGACTAATTTCCGTTGTGCTCTGTGTGACTCGCAGCGTCTCTGGTTGTGTTTTCTGGTTTTGCGCATGTGTTGACGTTCTGTGTCTTTGCATGTGTTTTCTTAAGTTGCTGGACTCTTTGGTTTTGATGGATCAGAAAGTGATGTGATGGATGAAAATTATAGTGTGATTAATAACGAGACCTGACCTTACTCGTTACAACATGGCTGCGTGTTGTGTTGACACGTGTGTGTGTGTGTGTGCGCCCCGTTTGCTGATGTAAAGGCGTGTGTGCATGTGATCGGTTGTCCTTTTGAATGTATTTGCTTCACACCCGTCTTATTTAACTGTTCTCCGTAATGTCTTTTATGATCGCATGTTGTTGTGACAGTGAAGTTGTTCTTCATACCTCAAGTGTTGCTGGAGTTTTGACTTCTTCTCACCTTTTTCACTCCTTCATGCACCTTGGAAGCAGGTGAAGTTCTGACTCTCCAGCTCTGCTGAATCACATTATCTACAAAACCAACTTTACCAATGCGATGTGATCATATCTGCTGCATCGCGCACGTAACATCACTCATGGTTTAAGGTTTACTGCTGATATAACTGCAGCAGCGTGTTATATGAAGCCCGGGAGTGAACGTCTTCAGCACAGACGTGCAGCTGTGAATGTGAGAGCAGAGCGCCATCTGCAGGCAGAGATGGTGTCATTGATATGGGCGTGGGTCTCACGGCTGCTGGTCATTACCTCCCCAGGTACTCTCATCTATCAGCTGATCACACTCAAACACAAGCTTTCTGTTTCAGCAGCATTTAGTGTTTCGTTCCAGTGGAGCACATGTGGACATAACACAGTCCTTAGGTTTAGTTAAAATCCTGTAAAATCAAAGACACAAGACAAAAGAAGAGAGCGTCTCCAAGGGGGGGGGGGCTTATCTAGCTTAACTATGAGTGCAAACACCAGTCACACGGTAGTTTCTTTAATTACGTGAAAACAGGGAATCGTGTTGTACTCAGATTAAGATTTATCTGCCGAATCAAAGCAGATGAAATGGGGTTTTTTTTGACACTGATCAAAGGAAAACTATCATTTAATGTCAAAGTGAGAACAGATCTCTACAGAGTGATCCGAATAAAACAAATATAGAGAATAAATATACTTAAAAAATACTTGTTTGCATGAATATTCACCCTCTTTAACACACGTCAGTGGTGAAAAGTACGTCTACTCAAGTGCTTAAGTACAACTTGAGTATTTCCACTTTCTGCTACTTTCTGCTTCTACATCTCAGAGGGAAGTTTTGTACTTTTTGCTCCACTACATTAATCTGACATGTTTAATTTACTTTGCAGATTCAGATTAATAATACAAAATATAATCAATAAATAAATTACTGTGTATTATTTTAGATTAAACTTTATTGATCCACGACTCACGAAAAGCTCTCGAGAGGAGAAAATGTCCAAGTCAGCCAGCAGCCTCGGAGTTAAACTGATCATTAAGAAATGGAAAGTGAAATTATTTGATATATTATTCAAACTGAACTTTATTATTATTATTAATGTGAAAAGTTATTTCATTATTACAAGTTTTATTGGAGCTAATTTTAATTACATTCATTTTTTTATTTTAAAAAGCTTTTTAAAAGTCTGTGTTTGCTTCGTTACGGAAAAGTTATGAAATAAAAACGTATGCAAAGAGACATTTTAAGACAAATCTTTAATGAACTAAAAACGAACTCAGAATCAGGTTTGTTGAAGGTTTTCACGTACAAGGAATCTGCCTTGGTGTTCTGGTGCATGACAATAAACATGAGAGAAAAAGAAAACACAAGTACTGCAAAAGTCAATAATCAGAAATATAAAATATTTTTAAAAATATGTCAAACATGTCTGTTTTTATATGTCTGTTTTTGAAATGAAAAGAGCCGTACGGTGCGAAGAGGATAGAGCAGAATGTGCAAATGTTCACAGTATAAAGAATAAAGAATATGTGCAATGTGCAAAGATAATAATCCGAAAATATAACTCACTGAGTCAGATATGGAGACGTTAATGTGACGTGAAGTGTGCATAAGAGTCAGGCGGGAAGAACACCGATTCAATAACATTTCATAACAATGAGTTAATCATTTTAAATCTATTTATGAACATGACTGTTCATTTGATTCGTTAATTAAACACTTTGGGGATCCATACACGTGCTTTCTTCATATTGGAAATTCTGTCAGTACTTTAATGGTTTGGCTCTTATCTGACAAATCCACTTTTATGCTTTAATCTGAGATATGTGAAATATGACACTCCGTGTTTAAAGCATTGTGGGTCATAAATTCAACTACCAGCTACAGTATGCAAATCAGAATTTTAATATAACTGAATGATAGTGAGGATTAAATTATAATAATAGTAGCTGCTGTAATTATATTAGATTTCTCATGTTGCTGCGGTCGTTTGGAGGGTTAACTGAACTTCTGGTGGTAATTTAATTTCTTTATTTTCTCTTAGAAGTGTTTTTTTTTGTTTGTTTGTTTGTTTTGCTTTTGTGGAAACAAGAATAATAAGGCAAAAACCAGGCCGTGTGCCAGACTCTCATACAAGAAGTCTTTTATCAAAACAATTTAAACATAATTCAAGTTACATGTGTAGATACAGTATACAGTGTTTGGAACGTATATTTGAATATTAGCATATATGCTAAATACATTTAATTAAGCATAATGTGAAAATATAATGCAACAAATATTAATTTAATTCAATTAAAAAGTAATGTAACATTTATTATGCAGATCAAACGAACCCTCAGTTCGTTGGAGCACACTTGTTGTGTCCACGTATGATCAGCAGGGGGCGCTAAAGCACCAGCAAACAAATCCTGCTGCAACTTCCTTTTCTCAGAGCACACAGCATTCACAAAGACCTGCAGGCGTCACCGTTCAGCTGCCGAAACTCAAGGTTTTAAACTGACTTTGTGCCCCGCAGTGAGCGAAGGCTGCTCCTGTTCCTGCACACAGGAGTTACACCATGTGAAGTAAAGCGACAGTACGTTTCAGTTGTGGGAGTCAGATGCTCTTTTTGAAAACATCTTCTGGTCTTTGTAAAAGCTGTTGTCCTATCTTTGTTAACATTTCACTACTGAAGCAACACAATCACACACACACAGCAGCTAATGGACGGAGAGATCTCAATGACTCTCGGATGGATTGGAAAGAAATGTTCGTCTCTGACTCTTGTGTTCGTACGTTTCCTCTAGCGCCACTGTGAGGTTTACATTTAATAAAGAATAATAATAATAAAACTTTATTTATAGAGCGCTTATCAAAACAAAGGACAAAGTGCTTCACAGCAGGAGAAATAAAACACCACAGTGAAAGACGAAATATAAAGCAATAATATAACCAGTTCAGGTAAAATCAGGATCTGCTTTCAGATAAAAATGTGTTTTGAGACGAGACTTAAACGAGGACGCTGACTCAGACAGCCTGATGTCTTCGGGCAGGTTGTTCCAGAGCCTCGGGGCCCTGATGGCAAAAGCTCTGTCCCCCTTAGTTTCCATCCTGGACTCAGGAACAGACAGGAGACCCCTGCCCGAAGATCTCAGACTACGTGAAGGTTCATAAGGGATTACAAGGTCTAAAATATAGTCTGGGGCCATGAAGAGCCTTAAAAGTAATCAACAAGATCTTAAAGTCAGTCCTGAAACCAACAGGGAGCCGATGTAAAGAGGCTGAACCAGGTGTGATGTGGTCGCACCTCTGGGTCCTGGTTTACAGCCGAGCAGCTGAGTCCTGGACAGTCTGCAGTCTGTCAGAGTTTTTAGATTAAGACGAGTGAACGGGCCGTTACAGTGATCGAGGCGTGAGGAGATAAAAGCACGAGCAACAGTTTCTGCTTCACTAAGATTTAAAGTAGATCGGATTTTTGTTTCTGAGGTGATAAAAACACGATTGGATGAGCTTATTGATAAGTTGCTCAAAACATAAATTTCCATCAAACAGGACACCAAGGTTTCCTGCAACAGGCTCGACATGTTGCGACAGGTCACCAGCAGATGGCAGTATTTGTTTAGTGATGTGTTGGGGCCCGATGACAGGGATTTCAGTTTTATTTGAGTTGAGCTGAAGAAAATGTATCCACATCCAGTGTTTTTTCTGTCGGACAGTCCTGCAGAGAGCTCACACTGAGCTCAGTGGGCTCGACAGGGGAGACACAGCCGCCTGCGGTTTGTGGTTTTTAAGCGAAACGTCTTAAAAACTGTTGGACGGACGGACATGAAATGTGGTTCAGACATTCGTGTTCCTCTGACTTTTCATTTAACATCACCAGGTCCAGTTTTTAAAGTTTGTAAAAAGCTGGCATGCTAACATGCTAAACCAAGGCGGCGAACGAAAACATAATACCCGCTTAGCATTTACCTTTGTGTTTGATAAAAGTTGATAATAGTCATGTCAAAAGTTTGCTCTGAGCTCTCAGATCGCGCGGAGACTCAGCTCGGACCGTCTGCGGTTCAGTGACCTGATAAAACTGCCCCTTATCTTCCACTGAGTCATTTATTAACATTTATTCTCAGTTCTGATGAATCCCAACCCTTGTGATTCAGTTCCTGCTCGCTGCACCCGTCTCTCTCCGCTCCGTTCTCCCATGCCGTACCTTCCTCGCGTTCAGGGAACAGAAGTTAGTGTCGTAACATTTCGTTCTCTCTTTCACATTTTAATTTCGAAACGTCCAAGTAACATCCCCGTCTGACTGAACACTTCCCGTTTCGACACACACGCGATGACTTTCAATCGAAATGTGAATGTGACGTTGTGGTTTTTGGCTCATGACCTTTGGAGCTTCATCATAGCGAGAGGGTGATGCAGCTGGATTTCACTTCTCTGTTTCTCATCCCTCTGGTACCGCGAGGCCTTTCTAAATGTCATTTGAGATATGAGTGTGTGGATATGGGCACAAACACACACTCACAAACCCACGCTTGGACTGTCGGTGTTTCCCTTTCGGGGTTGAGTTGTGGTACTTCACTTTTTTAGTATTCGTATTCTTAAATAATTATTTGTTTTTCCCCTGTTAGCTCTCACGCGGTAGTCACTACTTTCTTGGGCTGGGCATTAAACAATAAACTGCCAACGACAATAAACGCACAAAGAAAACAACACAAGACAAAACCGACAATACCAGAGAAACATTTAAAAAATATATTCCTCAAAGAGTCGATGTAGTTTGTGACGCTGGCGGCAACAAAGCAGTCGGGAACCTTCATTTGGGGACATTTTCGATGATTCAGTTCAGCTGAATATTTTAAAAAAAAACGTCTAAAGACTCACTTATATTCCCTCGCTTTTTTAAACTGGTGTTTGCTAAATTCTGTTTTGTTGTTACTGACCTGTTTGTTTGATAATTTAGTGCTTTGTGTACATTGCCCCAGTGCTGTCAAAACTAAAACATTCAAGGATATTTTTACACACAAGGTCTTTCATATTAAGCAATTAGCAATTAGCTGCCTAGTAGCAGCAGCAGTAGCAGCAGTAGTAGTAGCAGCAGTAGTAGTAGTTATAGTAGTAGTTATAGTAGTAGTTATAGTAGTAGTTATAGTAGTAGTTATAGTAGTAGCAGTAGCAGCAGTAGTAGTTATAGTAGTAGTTATAGTAGTAGCAGTAGCAGCAGTAGTTATAGTAGTAGCAGCAGTAGTTATAGTAGTAGCAGTAGCAGCAGTAGTTATAGTAGTAGCAGTAGTAGTTATAGTAGTAGCAGTAGCAGTAGCAGCAGTAGTTATAGTAGTAGCAGTAGCAGCAGTAGTTATAGTAGTAGTTATAGTAGTAACAGTAGCAGCAGTAGTTATAGTAGTAGCAGCAGTAGTAGTAGTTATAGTAGTAGTTATAGTAGTAGCAGTAGTAGTTATAGTAGTAGCAGTAGCAGCAGTAGTTATAGTAGTAGTTATAGTAGTTATAGTAGTAGTTATAGTAGTAGCAGTAGTAGTTATAGTAGTAGCAGTAGCAGTAGTAGTTATAGTAGTAGTTATAGTAGTAGTTATAGTAGTATCAGTAGCAGTAGTTATAGTAGTAGTTATAGTAGTAGCAGTAGTAGTTATAGTAGTAGTTATAGTAGTAGTTATAGTAGTAGTAGTAGTAGTTATAGTAGTAGTTATAGTAGGTATAGTAGTAGTTATAGTAGTAGTAGTAGTAGTTATAGTAGTAGCAGTAGTAGTTACAGTAGTAGTTATAGTAGTAGTTATAGTAGTTATAGTAGTAGTTATAGTAGTAGCAGTAGTAGTTATAGTAGTAGTTATAGTAGTAGTAGTAGTAGTTATAGTAGTAGCAGTAGTAGTTACAGTAGTAGTTATAGTAGTAGTTATAGTAGTTATAGTAGTAGCAGTAGTAGTTATAGTAGTAGTTACAGTAGTAGTTATAGTAGTAGTTATAGTAGTAGTTATAGTAGTAGTTATAGTAGTAGCAGTAGTAGTTATAGTAGTAGTTATAGTAGTAGCAGTAGCAGCAGTAGTAGTTATAGTAGTAGCAGTAGCAGTAGCAGCAGTAGTTATAGTAGTAGTTATAGTAGTAGCAGTAGCAGTAGTAGTAGTTATAGTAGTAGTTATAGTGGTGGCAGTGGCAGCGGTGGTGGTTATGGTAGTGGCAGTGGCAGCGGTAGTAGTTATAGTAGTAGTAGCAGCAGCAGTGGTAGTTATGGTAGTAGTTATAGGTAGTAGTAGTAGTGGTTATGGTAGTGGTAGTGGCAGCGGTGGTAGTTATGGTAGTAGTTATGGTAGTGGTTATAGTAGTAGCAGTAGTAGTTACAGTAGTAGTTATAGTAGTAGTTATAGTAGTTATGGTAGTAGTAGTAGTAGTTATAGTAGTTATAGTAGTAGTAGTGGCAGCAGCAGGTAGTAGTTATAGTAGTAGTTATAGTGGTAGCAGTGGCAGCAGTAGTAGTTATAGTAGTGGTTATAGTGGTAGCAGTGGCAGTGGCAGCGGTGGTTATGGTAGTAGCGGTGGCGGTGGTAGTGGTTATGGTAGTGGTTATGGTAGTGGCAGTGGCAGCAGTGGTAGTGGTTATGGTGGTGGATATAGGTGGTGGTAGTGGTGGTTATGGTGGTGGTAGTAGCAGCAGTGGTGGTTATGGTAGTGGTTATGGTGGTAGTAGTAGTAGTAGTGAGTAGTAGCAGCAGTAGTGGTTATGGTGGTAGTGCAGCAGCGGTAGTGGTTATAGTAGTAGTTATAGTAGTTATAGTAGTAGTTATAGTAGTAGTAGTAGCAGCAGTAGTAGTTATAGTAGTAGTTATAGTAGTAGCAGTAGCAGCAGTAGTTATAGTAGTAGTTATAGTAGTAGTAGTAGCAGCAGTAGTAGTTATAGTAGTAGTTATAGTAGTAGCAGTAGCAGCAGTAGTAGTTATAGTAGTAGTTATAGTAGTAGTTATAGTAGTAGTAGTTATAGTAGTAGTAGTAGCAGCAGTAGTAGTTATAGTAGTAGTAGTATAGTAGTAGTAGTAGTACTGTAGCTCCATCCAGCTTCAACCTGACGAGGTTTGATCGGCCTCAGTCATTGAAAACACCTGTGAAGGTGTGCAAGGCCTTTAAGGCCACGTCATTAAAGTAATCTCCAACCCTATAGGGTTGTTTTCATTAAATGAATTAGGTGTTGATTTCCCCATTTTTATTTTTATTTTTTAATTAATACATTTTTTTCCCTTTTTCAATCACTTTTGTAGTCTTTTATCGTTTCATTTTCCTTTTATTCTTTCATTTATTATGTTTAGTTTTGGGGGGATTTTTCCGGGGGAATTTAGTTGTTTACTTCACTATTAATCTGTGATAATAAAAAAATATATATGTTTGTTGTTTTATCGATCCTTTTGGTTTAATTTTCCATTGTGCGTACGTGTACACTCACACACACACACACACACAACACGAGACACACACCTGACTGTTCATTCGTACCTGAGCAGCACCCCTGGAATTATTACACAATCTAAAAATATCACCCAGACACACAGTGGGGAATTTACCTGCATTTACCTGCGTTATCTTGTTCAGACTGCTGCTAATCTGATCTGACTGCAGAGTGAAAGCCAGTGGAGCTGCCAGCTCCTGCTGCCTCTCTCTGACTTCTCGTTGGAAGGAGAAGACGGCTGCCATAAACTTTGGTCATCGCCATAAGAAAAGCGAGCGAGGACACGTTGATTGTTGAAGCGCTTGCGTAAAGAAAGAACATCTGCCAGAGGGATGTAGTGAAATCTAAATCATACTTAAAATACCAGCACTTACTAGCTACACTGCAATACAAGAACAACACTGTTTCTTTATTTCCTTCCTTTATATTCTACGTGGATCATCATCTGGTGAGGACTTTTTGCCCCAGACCTGTTAGCTTTAGCCTCAGTCTTTTAGCATAACATCATCTAAGTAGCCATCAAGTGCATATTGAGACCCTTTACAGACTTCTTGTTTTAAAACAAGTCAGCTTGAAACATTAAAACATCAGCCAAGACAGCGCATTCAACCAGCTCAAAGAGCTAACACTTAATTAGCTAGCTAGCTACAGCTGCTAGTGACAGTTGTCATTTCAGGTGACAAAATCAACGTCACTGGCTAGGAGTTTTTGAAACATTTGAAACATTAAAACGGTCACCCGGAGACAGCGTTTTCATCCAACTCAAAGAGCTAATGTTAGCTAAATTAGCTAGTTAGCTACAGCTAATAAAACGTGCTAGCGGCAGTTGTCATTTCAGGCGACAAAATCAACGTCACTGGCTAGGAGTTTTTGAAACATTTGAAACATTAAAACGGTCACCCGGAGACAGCGTTTTCATCCAACTCAAAGAGCTAATGTTAGCTAAATTAGCTAGTTAGCTACAGCTAATAAAACGTGCTAGCGGCAGTTGTTATTTCAGGCGACAAAATCAACGTCACTGGCTAGGAGTTTTTGAAACATTTGAAACATTAAAACATCACCCGGAGACAGCGTTTTCATCCAACTCAAAGAGCTAATGTTAGCTAAATTAGCTAGTTAACTACAGCTAATAAAACGTGCTAGCGACAGTTGTCATTTCAGGTGACAAAATCAACGTCACTGGCTAGGAGTTTTTGAAACATTTGAAACATTAAAACGTCACCCGGAGACAGCGTTTTCATGCAACTCAAAGAGCTAATGTTAGCTAAATTAGCTAGTTAGCTACAGCTACAAAAAAAAACGTGCTAGCGACAGTTGTCATTTCAGCCGACAAACTTGAGAAGCTACTTTTGTTTACTACTGAAATCAAAGACCCACAAATTACTAGAAATTTCGATGGTAAATCTGCACCGTTACGATTGTAAACTGCATTATGTGCTGTGCGGGAACAGAAAGCCTGACAGGCGTATTTCATTTAGCCAACGCACCCCACAAATCATATTTGCCCACAGATAGTTTGATGCAGACATCACAAATGTAAAGTCATGTGAATACTTTCTATTCTCTATTTGCTACCACATCATATCACCATGCTATGGCACTATCCAGCGTTAATACAGCCAGCTATATATAAATCATGCTGCTGTGTGGTCTGTTCCTGAAACCTCCACTCTGTCATGCTTTTGGGTTTTTTTTGTTCCTCTTTTATTTTGTTATGTTTTCCCTCCCTCTTGTGTCTGCTAGTTTTGCTTCCTGTCTTTGATTGCGTTCATTGTTTTCACCTGTGTCAGTTGGTTTCACCTGCGTCTCGTTGTCTCCCCTGCCTGAGTGTATTAAGTCTGCGTGTTCAGTGTCAGGTCGTCGTCGTACCGTGTGCCCTGCGTTTGAGCCCCAGTCCTGTCTACTCCTGCCTACCAGTTTGTCTTTACTTTAGTTCTGTTCTGTTTCCTGCCTATTTTCGGGACTTGTGTTAGATTTCGTTATTAAAGCTTGTTTTTGGTTCTTCAACCTGCCTGCCCGGAGTCTCGCATTTGGGTCCTTTTATTTTTTTGAACTGAACGTGACACTCGAACCAAAACACGCCCACAACACCTATCAACAATGTTGTCCTTTGTAAACTGTCCTTGAAATAAAACCGTGTGAGCGGGGAAAGTCCTTTTGCTTTGCTTCTGTCCATCTGAGCCGAGCAGGTGAGGGGGGGGGAAACAAAGAGAAGTTGGAAACTCCCACGCTACTTCCTCTTTTAACAACAGTACACTCACAACAATTCCTTTATGAAGTCACGTCCTCGTCTAACTTTAGCTGTACGAGGCGTGTTTAAATTTAATTGTTTATGTAACCGAGAAGCACATACACATAGTACCAGTGGTAGAAAGTATATTTACTCAAATATTGTACTTAAGTACAATTTTGAGGTATTTTGAGTGTTTCCATTTTATGTTACTTTATACTTCTACTACATTTCTGAGGGAAAAACTGTACTTTGTACTGGACTACATTTATTTTAAAGCTTTAGTTATTTTGCAGATTCAGCACTCAACACAAAACATAATCAACAACAAATTCCTGATGTGTCATCGTTGATTAAGCGGCCTGACATTATGTTTTAAAATTAGCTCCACCTTTACCAGCTGCAACATTAACACATTATTAACCCATTTGTGCCCAAAGACTATGATGAGTAAAAAAAAAGGCCACAACATTTGTTCTGATTGGTCTAAAGTCTTGAAATCTGGTACGGACATACTTTGGGCAAGCGTCGAACAGAACAATTTTGACCATAATCAATGGTCAAAGTCAGGATTTTTTTTACAAAATTAGGAAAAATGCTAAAACTGTGTTTACTAAATGTCTTCCCTGTACATTATACACTTTATATGTGTGCATATCTTTGATATTCAACTTGTTATGAGATCATAGATGCCAAATACTGAGATACAGCCATTTTCTTATCATACTATATTTAGTCTTTGGGCACATGGGGACTACTGTTTTTTCCTAAAATGGTAGAAAATGCCTAGAATAAGCAATGATGATGTAGAGATTTTTATTATTTTCATTACACACATGCGAGGGGCTGCTATCTATATATTCTGTATAAATAAAAGTTGCACAAAACTATTTATTATCAGTCATACAGCAGGTGAAAACATTCGCTTGAGGAGCCTTTCTCCATTAGATTCAATGGGATTCAATGCGATTTCAGGAAGTGTGTCTGTTTGCTTCTATTAAACCTCAGATCTTGCTTTTTTTGAGATAACCACTGACTCTCAAATACATGTAGGAACCTCTCTTCCTCAAACACACACATGATGAAGAGAAACTTGCATAAACCAGTAGGGGCACTAAAAATAAAGGCCTTTGAAGCAGCAGCTGGCTTTTCTGTTTTATTAACTGAACTTAACATTTTAACCTACTGAACTGCTGGGTTCTCACGACTCGGGGCGGAGGACGGACGGAGAGAAAATGGCTCACAAGAAAAAAAAATACAATGTACGGGAGGCAACTGCACTAGTTCAATCAGAAGATGTGGGTATGACAGAAATGACGGCGAGAGTGGAGACAGTGCAGAGGATAGTGCTGATGACAATTAATCAGGGAAACAGCTGGATACTGTTGCTGATCTGACAATTGTGAAACATGGAATCAATGAGAGAATGACCCTGGACGAAGAGGACAACACATCAACGCTACTGCAGTTATTGTTATTAGTCTTGTTACTATTATTATTTTATTAATATTAATATTACCACATTATTATTAATTTAAAAGTCTATGTGGAATTTGCATTGTGCTACTGTATGCTCTCTTACCTCTCTGTCTCTCTGATGGCCGCCAGCCATTGAGTCTGGTTCTGCTCGAGGTTTCTGCCTCTTAAAGGAAGGGTTTCCTTGCCGCTGTGGCCAAGTGCTTGCTCGTGGTGGGAACTGTTGGGTCTCTGTCAGCTGTTTACTGATGGCCGCCAGCCATTGAGTCTGGTTCTGCTCGAGGTTTCTGCCTCTTAAAGGAAGGGTTTCCTTGCCGCTGTGGCCAAGTGCTCGCTCGTGGTGGGAACTGTTGGGTCTCTGTCAGCTGTTTACTGATGTCCGCCAGCCATTGAGTCTGGTTCTGCTCGAGGTTTCTGCCTCTTAAAGGAAGGGTTTCCTTGCCGCTGTGGCCAAGTGCTTGCTCGTGGTGGGAACTGTTGGGTCTCTGTCAGCTGTTTACTGATGTCCGCCAGCCATTGAGTCTGGTTCTGCTCGAGGTTTCTGCCTCTTAAAGGAAGGGTTTCCTTGCCGCTGTGGCCAAGTGCTTGCTCGTGGTGGGAACTGTTGGGTCTCTGTCAGCTGTTTACTGATGTCCGCCAGCCATTGAGTCTGGTTCTGCTCGAGGTTTCTGCCTCTTAAAGGAAGGGTTTCCTTGCCGCTGTGGCCAAGTGCTTGCTCGTGGTGGGAACTGTTGGGTCTCTGTAAATAATATTATAAATTGTACGGTCTAGACCTGCTCCATAGGAAACGTGCAAAGAGATTACTTTTTTGTTTAAAGTCCAGTTTTTAGTCCAGTTTTAGCTGTTCTGCACTGGCTTCCTGTAACATTTAAAATTGATTTTAAGGTCCTCCTTATATACAAAGCCCTTAATGGGCTACGACCAAGCTACACTGCTAATTTCCTTGTTCACTACTTGCCTTCAAGAACACTGCCATCATCTGCTGCTGGATTATTGACGGTTCCCAGCAACAGCCGAAAGAAAATCGGGGATGCAGCCTTTGTCAGTTACGCCCCAAAGCTCACACACATACAAACTAGATTAGATTAGATTGTGATTTAAAGGAGCAGTGTGGAGGATTTAGTGGCATCTAGCGGTAAAATTGCAGTTTACAACTATTTGAACACCGCTCGCCTCACCCTCCCCTTCCAAGCGTGTAGGAGAAACTACGTTGGCTGCGAGACTCGCCACAAACGCGAGGGGGCCTCTCTAGAGCCGGTGTTTGGTTTGTCCGTTCTGGGCTACCGTAGAAACATGGCGGCGCAACATGGCGGCCTCCGTGGAAGGGGACCCACTCCCTCTGTAGAAAGGGCTCATTCTAAGGTAACGAAAACACAGCGATTCTTATTTTCAGCTGATTATACACTAAACATATTTATTTATGTTTCTGCCATATTCTGCAAACAGAGCCCCCTAAATCTTACACGCTTCTCCTTTAAGGTATGCATCATATTTGTATAAGCCTTGTAATTATTATGAGACTGACTATTAATACACGGAGAATGTAACGTATCTGTAAACACAGTTTCTTATTGCCCATATTGGTTTATGCAAGTTTCTCTTCATCGCACACGCGTGTGCACGTGCGAAGACTAAACTAACTTATCTGTGCTTTAAAGGCAAACCCAGAGAACACTTCCACCAAAGACTATTCAAAACTTCAGTTGCGGACACAAATGGGTTAATGCATCTATATCTGTATGTAAAAAAAAAATATATATATATATATATATATATATATATATATATATATATATAAAGCGGCTGGATAGCTCAATTGGTAAGTCACAGGACTTAGGTCCTGTAGTTTGTAGATTTAATCCTGTAGATTTAGTAGGTCACGGGACATTCACACGGGGGAACAAGGGTTCGAATCCCCTTCGGGACGCATTGAGCAATGACCCATCATCCAGTGTGGGTCCTTAGGCAAGACCCTTGACGCTGCTGCCTACCTCATGATGATGAGTGACAATGGAATATATGACATGCCGGCTCAGACGTCGCCCGGCCAAACAAGGTCTGCGTCAGGTGTTGGGGAACCAGGGCATCGAGACGACAAATGGGCTACTGGAACAAGACTACTCCAGTAACCCTAGTCAGAGGGGTTACATGCACAGGATGTGGGATGAATGGTTACTTCGAAACCCACAATCAAGGCTTACGGCGAAGCAACTAGTAGCTCAGTGTTCCAACATCCACAAGCGGCAACTGCTATCACAACTTGAGATTGACGAGGAAAAAGGAACATGAGAAACTAGAGAAGTACCAAGGGCTCAGAGAAGAGCTGGAGAAGGCCTGGAAGGTGAAGGCAACAGTGGTGCCCGTGGTCATCGGAGCACTCGGGGCAGCGACCCCCAAACTGGAGGAGTGGCTACAGCAGATCCCTGGAAGAACACCAGACATCTCGGTCCAGAAGAGCGCAGTACTGGGAACAGCAAAGATACTGCGCAGAACCCTCAAGCTCCCAGGCCTCTGGTAGAGGACCCGAGCTCGAAGGACGAGACCACCCGCGGAGGGTGAAGGACAAAGTTTTTTTTTAATATATATATTATACAATATATATTATTCTGAAATTAGTCATTCTGCATAATGAGTACTTTTACTTTTATATATATATGGTGTTGCTACTTTTACTTAATAGATCTGAGTACTTCTTCCACCACTGCACAGTACACACAGTACACACAGTACACACAGTACACACAGTACACACTGTACACACTGTGCACACTGTGCACATGCACGGTGACCCTCACACTTAATTTCCTTTCATGTCTGTAACTAATATATTATGCTGCTGGCAAAAGAAAATTTACGTGAGCATGCAAAACAAATACAAAGAGCCATTCACACACACACACACAGTTCCAACATGTCTTTGCCTGGGTTTTTCCAGATTTACGTTATCTTTTGTGTGTGTGTGTGTGTGTGTGTGTGTTATCTGTTCTTATCTCTCTTCTTTGTGTGTTATCTTTCTGTTGCTTCATCCTCTGGTGTTTAATGGCACAGTGACAGAAAAGAGCAGAAAATTCCCCATATTATGTGGCAACTTAATTAAAAAGCATATAATGTAGATCCGTATCACGGGATAGCTGACATGCAGCAAACTTAACCTTTTCATTCCACTCTGCAGACGTAAAGAAGACGCACACAAACTTACTTTTTTGGTTAGTGACCCTTTGAAACAACATGATGCCGGTTGTCCACTGGTTGTGACTAGAAAAGGTTTTCTCCTTGTTTTATCTGAATAAATGTAGAGGCCTTTTCTACTTTATGGGTCCAGATTAGATTTAACTTTCCTTCTTATTAGGTGTAATTCCTTCGGAATAAATGTATAAAAAGGACAAATATTAACTGATAAGCTCTTTAATAGTAAAGTGAAATCATGGAGGTGATGGATGAAATGAATGTAGATGGGTGGATCTTCACTGTAGTGAGGACACATCTTCCTCTTCTTCTTCTTTGTGTTGTTTCTATTTTTATTTATTTTTTCTTTTCTTCTTCTCTATTAAAGGTTTAATACAGATAATAAACGCGTGTAAAATTATCTCGCGGCCATGGTGGGGGTCCCAACCCTTCATGTTTAAAATATGAATAAATAAATATACATTAAAAACGTTGCTGTAGCGTAATCGTGCTACCGAGAGTTCGTCTTGGCCCTGAGATACCACGCTGACACCAGGGTTGCAGTGTATGTTCTTTATTTTTGGTCGTTCTTGCTTTCTTTTCTGGCTCTTCTTCCGTCCGCTCTCCAACCGCCTCCCCTCCTTGTCCAGCATGCTACTGTATTTAAGGAGAGAATAATTAGTTCACTGGGTTCAGCTGTGCCAATTATCTCTCCTTGATGCTGCTCACCTGAGCAACTCCCCCACCTCTCCCTCTGCAGCTTAAAGCTACCCATACCCACCTCCACAGTTGCATTACAAAATGTGTACTAGAAGTTGTACTGCAGTTCGATAACAATACAATTACAGTAACAGTCACGATAGCAGTTTCATTGAAATGCTGCTGATGATTAAAGAAATCATAAAGTACATAAACTATCACAAACAGTCGCCTGGATAATGTCACTATAACCAGAATAAAGTACATTTACTCACTAAGCACTGAACTTAAGTACAAATTTGAGGTACTCGTACTTGTCTTTTCTGTTTATGCTACTTTCTACTTCTACAATATATACTTTTTACTTCGATACAGTTATCTGGCAGCTTTAGTTTCCAGTTTCTTGGGCGTTTCTCACTGTTTTCACGAGTTTCACAAACCGATCGATCGATCGATGGATCGACGGAGAAAAGAATCAGCAGATGGATCCAGAATGAAAAGCATCGTCAGCTGCAGTCCGATACAAACCGGTTCAACATGAGCTCCAGCTCCACCAGCTGCAGCAGCAACATCCTGCTTTACATTAATGCACGAGGAATAATAACCTGATGATAGAATATATAACAGCACAGCAGCCACAGGGACGCTGCACTGCTTTAATGCTTTAAGGGCTTTTTCCTGATCACACTCTCACACTTTTGCAGAAACTGTTGCTCGTGCTTTTATCTCCTCACGCCTCGATTACTGTAACGGCCCGTTCACTCGTCTTAATCTAAAAACTCTGACAGACTGCAGACTGTACAGGACTCAGCTGCTCGGCTGTAAACCAGGACCCAGAGGTGCGACCACATCACACCTGGTTCAGCCTCTTTACATCGGCTCCCTGTTGGTTTCAGGATTGATTTTAAGATCTTGTTGATTACTTTTAAGGCTCTTCATGGCTCCAGACTATATTTTAGACCTTGTAATCCCTTATGAAGCTTCACATAGTCTGAGATCTTCAGGCAGGGGTCTCCTGTCTGTTCCTGAGTCCAGGATGGAAACTAAGGGGGACAGAGCTTTGGCCATCAGGGCCCCGAGGCTCTGGATCAACCTGCCCGAAGACATCAGGCTGTCTGAGTCAGAGTCCTCGTTTAAGTCTCGTCTCAAAACACATTTTTATCTGAAAGCAGATCCTGATTTTACCTGAACTGTTTATATTATTTCTTTATATTTCATCTTTCACTGTGGTGTTTTATTTCTCCTGTTGTGAAGCACTTTGTACTTTGTTTTGATAAGCGCTCTATAAATAAAGTTTTATTATTATTTATATATATTTTACTTAAGTAACATTTTCACCGCAGGACTTCTACCTGTAGCAGGGTATTTGTACAGCGTGGTGTTAGTACTTTTACTTAAATACTAAAGCAGCCTGTTACAATAATATACACGAGAGTGAGAACATCGATGATGCAACGCCTCGCAGAGGAAAATGAAAACAGTGAGCAACGCTGTTGTTGTTTCCAGGGAAAGGCTCTGGAGAGTAAAAACATCTGGAAACGGAAAGCGGTGAAGCCCGGAGAGAGAGAGAGAGAGAGAGAGAGAGGAACTTTTTACCGGAAGATGTCGTCACTCGAACAATTTCCGTGAAGCAGCACAAAAGCCCCGCGGACAAGCAGCTTCCCTTCCACGGAAACTGCAGCCAAACGTGCAGAAAACCAAACGAGCATGACTCAATGCGGACATTAAAATGTCCCTAATGGGAATTAAGACTTCCTGGTCTTCCTGGTTTGTAACTTCTGTGGTATCACTAGTATTTGATAGAGCCTAATTATGTTTTATACACAGTATTTTGACTCCTGTAGTGTTGGAAAAAACAAAAAAACTCCTGTGACGAATGCAGGCTATTGCCTAAAGTAGGATATGTTATCATACATATATGGCTAAAAGTATGTGGACACCCACAACAATGTTAAAAACGATTATTTAACTCCCAAGTTTATCCTTATCTGATGGGAAAACAATCACCTTTAATCAAAGTCTGGTAGGCCACCGCACACTGTGGTAGATAAGATAATGACCCACCATTAGCTTGTTATCATGTAATTAATGAAGATAAACAATAGCAGTTGGCTGCAACTCCAGACTTTTCAGAAATAAACCATTGATTCCTGTGCGTCATTCTTAATATCTATCAAATTTTATATTTGATGCTAAGCCTGCTGTTTCATATATACTCTATACCTTTTTAAAATAGTGAAGCCATAGATAGATAGATAGATAGATAGATAGATAGATAGATAGATAGATAGAGTAGTTTATTAATCCCAAAGGGACATTGCAGTCAAGTCATATAATCACAAAAGTTCACAATTACAATTTTAAAGCCAAATTATATATGACAACTAAAAAATACAAAATTGAATGAAATAAAAACTTTAGAGACAAAACAGTGTCAACTATTCAAATCATATTGTGTCCACATGTCTTTTGAGACTTATGTTTTGCACGCCCCATAAATACATATAACGTACAGAGGCTCTAAATGACACTTAAACGCAAATATTGTGTCGGCAATCATTGAACTTCCGTAAACTGCTTTATGCTTTTATTTTGAAGCACCAGCCTGCCGTGTTCTCGGCCGCATCCGGGTAAGCGGGCGCAATGGGCGGGGCCAAGCTGTGACGCGCTTTACGGTAAATCATGGGGAAGGCAGAGAGAGAGAGAGAGCGCGACGTCACGGCTCGTCGCTGATTGGAGGAGAGTTGGGGGAGAGTTAGAGCGTCAGAAATATAGAGCCGGTCAGACGGTGGGAGCCCCAGTTAAGTCGACCGGACACCGGGGAGAAGAGCCGCAGAAGAGCCGCAGAAGAGCCAGCCAAGAGCCAGCCAAGAGCCAGCCAAGAGCCAGCCAAGAGCCAGCCAAGAGCCAGCCAAGGGGGACAGTTTCTCTACCACTTGTTGGACTATATCGGGACTCAAAAACTACTGCGAAACAACTCAAGTCACCCCACTGGTTTAAATCTCTGCAAAGCTAACATTTCAAGACTTTATCATCATCATTATTATTTTTATTATTATTATTTTTTTAAACGCTACCTGAGAGGACAACCATGCTCAGCCTCTGCCTCGTGTTGATTTTATCCGCCTCCGTTTTTTCAGAGTCGGTAAGTTTGTTTTAATGAACATTTCTAACAGCGAGCTAACGTTAAAAAGGCACAAGTTAAGAAACTTCGCTAGCTTAAAAAAGTACGCTACTAGTTTTTAAGTTTACCCTGCGAGGAATAATTCACGTAGCTTTGATTTTAACTGTTTTCGGTAACGTTTTAATGTTTTGTTTTTTAATCTCATACCAACACAGAACAAGTTTGGTGTTGTACAAACTTGATTAGGTAGATAGTCCAAAGAGCCTCAGTGTTGTTAGCCAGCTAGCTAAAATGCTAAAGTCCAGTCCAGACCAGCCCGGGGGGGGGGGGGCTCTGATGGGCTCTGATGGGCCAGTAACTGGGGCATCTGGGCTGCTCTTCTTTTATATGAAGGACTCTTTAATCAATTAGCCAAAGAAAGCCCCCTCCCATCCCCCTGTTGAACAAGCATGTGCCTGTAAAGCTGTGGATCCCCATGTGTTGTGGTGTTAGTGTCTCTTTTCCATGAGATTGTTTTTGTTGTTGTTGTTGTTGGATATGATTGGTTTTTTTTTGGTGCAGAAATTGGCTACTGCTTAGTTTAAACATGGGCGAAAGATGATTAGTTATTGTTCTCTTTCTTCTTCTTCTTCTTCTTCTTGAGCCGCTGGTGCTTTTTTGGGGATAAGTCAAACAGCCTCTTGCTGTGTTGTGACTTAATGCCCAAAGAATTTGAGAGATGAGGAGCGTCACTGAACTGGATGTGGCTGACACTTTGTTTTTTTTTTTGTTTTTTTTACAAATGCAGGTCTTCCATGTGCAGTTTTCTAGCTTTTAATAGTTATATCCTGTATTATTTTTCAGGATGAGCTATATCCAGATTTGTTGGGGGTTTATTTTTTGCATTGTGAAACACAAACCCCCAGTTTGCGTGGTCTTCTTCTTCTTCTTCGTCTTCTTCTTCTTCTTCTTCTTCTTCTGTCACGTCTTTTCTCCAGACTCATCATTCTGCTGCATATAGTCAGACTGTTGTCACCTTTATTCTACTGCCACCCAAGCTTGGTTTCTTCATTAACTATTCAAGAAATGTGTGTTTATTCAAACACCCGAGAGTGTCGTGCTTTGACCCCGTCCCGCTCTACCCAAAGTTAAGGGATTGCCATGTGATGGCAGTGTATATATATGTGTGTGTGTGTGTGTGTGTGAATGGGTAGAGATGATTGGATTTATATCGCCCATACAAGCACCGACTCTTGACAGAAAGCATTTGTTCAGCAGCTCCGCTTCTACTGTTCATGTAGAGAAGATGGAGACCAGAACTGAGCACAAAAACCTGCGATTTACTGCGTGTTTGGGCGTGAATTACTGCCCATACACACAATACAGGACACGCCAAAATTAGCAGCTTTAAATAAAGTAATTAAAGTAAATAAAATTGACACACAGGTGGTTGTTTTGTGACTTTGTATTGCTTTTTTTTAGCATGATCGATTTGTGTTTTGAGCATAATGGAGAATTCGTTGTTAGTGAACTTGCATCTCTCGTTTTCTGTTTTCTGTCCCTCTCTTAAAAAAATATTATTTAAAAAAAAAAGCACGGCTGTCATTCATGTCCGACCTCATTCTCTACATCTTTTGAATACTAATTTCCAGGGCTGCACGATTTAAACAAAACTTTATCGAGATCGCAATATCCCAATCGTGAATCGTATCGTAATATCTGTCAAAATAATCGCAGCTGGTCAAACACGCTGCCTTTAAAAGTGATTCCAGGATGGAGCTCGTGCCTGAAATATGTGTCGTACTTCTGTGTAGTCTGGTTTAAAAAAAAATATGTTCAAAGATAGGAACGTCACGCGCTTCAGTGTGACGTGCTGTGACGCGTTGAAATTTCCCACGCGGAGCCAGAAACGCTCCGGACGCTTCTTTCCGCCAGCACGTCGCTGTCGCGGGCCAGCGAGCCGCACGCTGCCGGCCGGGGCCGCCTCGCCTTTTTTTTTTTTTTTACAACCTGTTGAATTCCTCGAAGCCATGTAGCTTCTGCTTGCTCACTCTGCCTCAACCTGCTGTCGCCCCCCCCTCTCCCTCGTCTCCTCCTCTTCTTCTTCTTCTATTTTTTTTTATTTTCCCCTCTGGAATGTGACCTTTGGTGACCTTGACCGGCCCTCTTGGGGATTTTGCACACTTGGAGGGATCTCAATAGGGCCCTGGGGCCTTTCATAAGGGACGCTCCTTTTCCTCTAGCCTAGCAGTGTGGATACACGTACAGCTTTCCCACCAAAATATATAATCAAGTTGTTTGTTTGTTTGTTGTTGTTTTTCTTTTTTTGGTCCTTGAGTTGTTAAGTGCACATTTCGGCTTTTCCTTCTTTAGTCTTTACTCAGTCCGTCTCCACGTCTGTCCCTCGCTGTTGTCCTTCCTAGGTAAGCCTCGGAGGCTTTACTCCCTTTCTCTTCTCGCTACACTTTCCTTTGATGGATACTTAGCCTCTGAGCTATGACAATCCTTCCCTCCTCCTCGCAGCCCTTTTATTCCCTCCACCCACTGAGGTCATTATTGGTATGTGGGTTTGGCGTTCCCAGCTAATCGATAACAATGTCCCGCTACCTGACAATAGAGGCAATGGGACTTTTGGGAGCCACGGGCATGATTGGAATGTTTTTATCAATGGCCTGAGTTGGCTTTCTTATCGACTGGATGCCGAGAGACGTATTATTTTCTAATTCTGGGAAGTTATGCTTTTAGTGTTTTTTTTTTTTTTTAAGTCGACCATTTTGATTTCTGTCAGATATGCTGGGCTGAGGCCTCGTGTGCAGTTTTATCAGTTTGTAGACCGGACCGACAAACCCTGTTCGTCTTGCCTTTTTTCCCTTGACCTCAGCAGTTTTCTGCCCATGTATGGAAACACAAGTCACGACAAGTCCTTCGTGACGAAGTATTGGGTGAAGGTGAAAGATAAGAAAGTAGATTAACTTTGTTTTTTTGTCTTTTTTTTTTTTAAATAAAAGGCACATGGGGGGGAAAAAGCTGAACTAACTGGTCTAAAAGTCTTCTTTTTTTTGTGGTTTTCATTTTAATTAGCAATGTCAAATAACCTTAATTTACCAAAATGTGCTTGTCATGGCACCTGCGGTGGTTAATCAGGGTTAAAAAAAAATCCCCTTTCCTCCGGAGTTAATCCATGTTGCACCACCAAACCTCAGCTTGTTGCCTTTGAAGCCTTTGGGCCGAGTCCATTTGTTATATCTCGCTGGAATGCCACTGGTTTTGCATTTAGCTCCCAATCATTTGCACGAGAATGAGCCAGGTTTTTTTTTTTTTTTTTTTTTTTTGTCGTTGTCTCTTTTTGCATGATGGGGTGCGGTGAATGCCTGCGCGGTGGTGAAAAGGAGGCAGCGTGATAAATAGTATCACTAGGATGTAATAATGGTTCCTGCATTGCTGTCCGCTGGTCTATAAAATCTCTTTGGGCCGAGGAATGTTGGCACGGAGAGACGGGAGGTTTTTGTCCTTCCTGTCCGTGATGGAGAGCAGTCGAGGATCTGACCCCCCCCCTCCTCCTCTTAAACCACTACATATTCTGGCAGTCGTAACGGGAACTATATGAATACATTTAGGACCGAAGTCGACCATAACGTCCTGTTCTGGTTATATCACTTTCATCCAACTTTTGTGGAATCTTTTTTTTGCTGAAGTCGTTTTCTAGTTAAACATAGCCTGGATCCTCAACAGCAGGGAACCAGTATAAAAGGCCGCAACTGACAATTATTATTGCCGTTATCGATTAATCTGATTTATTTTCTAGATGATGATGATCTCTTGATGTCTTTAAAGTTGCTTGTTTTGTATGACCAACTGCCCAACACCCAAATATACTTAGTTTCTTTTCTTCCTTTCTTTGTTTTTATAATGTTTGATAAAGAAAAGCAGCATATCCTCACATTTTTAAGAAGCTGGAAACCATCAAATGTTTTGGTATTTTTTGCTTAATAATGACAAGACGATTAACCGAAACCGTCAGAATAGTTGCAGATTAAATGTTAATCTAAACCGATCAGTTTTCACGAACAAACCACGTAACTACCAAAGGTTTTTCTTTATCAAAACCAAAGAGAATCTCGTCTCAATATTTACACCACACACACACACTTTTAACCCCCCGTAACAAAATAAATTGACCACCAGCGCGTTCCTTTTTACGCCGCCAGCCTGGGAAACATGCAGCTTAACGCGCCACTTTTCTTCACCGCCTCCTCCTCCTCCGTTCTTGAAAAGAGAAGCTGTTGTGGCTTCGTGGCGGACTAGTAAAAAAAGTACAGAGGCCCACAGCAGAACGTGGAATATGAACCTTGCTGTGTTTTTCCATTGGGGAAATGTATCGGTGAAGCCTGGAGGGGAGGCCGTTTGATGTCGGTCCTGCAGCCCCTGCCTCTGCCGTCCCGGGACACCCTGTCACACTCTGACAGATGGCTGTTCCAGGCCTGAAGCCAGACCGTTAGCAACTGTCAGCAGAGCAGATGTATCTGACATTAAAATCGGAGAATGTGTGCATGAAATGTAATAATCAAAATGCTCCACCCCAGGGCTGGGCCACTAAATCAGATATCCCAATAATGTCGACTTAATATCTCCTCTCTGCAATGTGATTACGTAATTTTTGGGATGTTGATCGGCACTTTCAGAAGATAGATAGATATAAAAATACTTTTTAGAGAACGTTTGTGTACCGTATGGCTTTTAGTTATGTATAAATCTTGGCTACGTGGAGTAGAGTCGCAGTGAGGTTTTAACGTCTCGGATGCGAAGATTTGCTGCTTTTTCTTTGTCATATCTGACGGTAAATTAAAAATCTTTAGGAACAAAACAAACAAATTGAAGACGTTAACGTGGGCTCTGAGAAACTAAAGGACCTTTTTTTTTAAACATTCAATAGACCAATCGATTAATCTACAAAGGATCGTCAGTTGCAGCCCCCATATGGATTTTAAACTTTCTGCTTGAACATTACTCACACTCTGCAGTGTTTTGTATCTCAGAAGTTTACAACATGTCCGTCAACTCGGTGTTTGTGTGTGCAGCGGAGGCCTTGCGGTCCGCCGGGAGTGGCCATCTAGAAACAATTAGCCGTTGCCTTTAGCCGTTTATTTATTTATTTGAGTGACAGAACATTTATTCTTAATTAGGTAATTTTTTTATGGTAATTTTTTTTTTTGCAGCTGTTCCATGGTAAAGACTGAATATGTAGATTTCTTCTTCTCTGGGAGTTTCCTTACCGCAAACAAAACTAAATTGATGGTCTGAGGGCTTCCCCTTATTCAGTCATCCTTCTGCCAAATATCTCAGTAATACAGCGCCTCTTTGATGTGGTGTGTGTGTGTGTGTGTGTGTGTGCGTGTGCGTGTGCACACGTGTCACGTTGTGTACCACAGTGTGTGAGGTCTACCTCTCTACGTTAGACCACCGGTGGCTCAATCAGCCAGCACATGTGGGCACCAGCCACTAAACCTGATGTCAACATCAGAGCCAGCCTCGTCTGTTTCAAAATCCACATAACTGAGCTATGATGAACTCGTGTGTGTGTGTGTGTGTGTGTGTGTGTGTGTGTGTGTGTGTGTGTGTGTTTCCTTTACTAATGAGGTGACGGAGCTTGAGACAACAACACTAAATTATTACTGCTGAAGATCACAACCGCTAAGTAGAAATTAAGAGAACTGTGTTTTTAATCATTTGCTGATGTCGGTGTATTTTTCTTTCACATAAAGTACCGACTGTGTAAACTTCAAGCGAGGAGGAGAGAAAAGTTGCTGATGTATGGGTTTTCCCACTCGAGCAGTG
This sequence comes from Siniperca chuatsi, assembly GCF_020085105.1. Taxonomy (NCBI): domain Eukaryota; kingdom Metazoa; phylum Chordata; class Actinopteri; order Centrarchiformes; family Sinipercidae; genus Siniperca; species Siniperca chuatsi. The sequence continues at coordinate 2,104,643 of NC_058043.1, read as the reverse complement.
CTTTCACCAGTAAAGGTTACAGGGAGGTGTGTAAAGTATCCCCAGTACAGGAATATTACCGTTTTTTTAATGCATCGGGACCCATGCTGCGTAAATGTGATCCCTCCCTAAAAACCCAGGCTCATTTAAACATACTTTTAGTACATATTAGTGTGAGGGTGGGGCTACGAGAAGCAGCACTACGGCCCGCGTTAACACCCTTCCCAGCAGCCTGCAGTCGAACCATGAACCTTAAACCTTGAACCGTCACGGCAGTCCTCGGTGGCTTGGCCCAAGCTCTTAATCGCGTCTCCCTCTCTGTGTGCTTGGAGAGCCTGGGCTCGTACAGAAGAGAGGAATGTGGTGGCCGGCTGTGTAGCCGAGGTTTTGGCTACTTAACTGAGCCACACATTCCTCAGTCTGCCAGACTCAACATCTCTTTTTTTTTTTTTTTTTTAAAGGAGTACTTTGACATTTTGAGAAATATGTTTTATTCGCTTTCCTGCCAAGAGTTCGACGAGACGATTGCTACGTCTCTCGTGTCTGTATGTAACGTGTATATATAAAGCTACAGCCAGAAGATGGTTAGCTTAGCATAAAGACTAGGAAAAGGTACCAGTCTTTGTGCTAAGCTACCTGGCTGTAGCTTCATATTTACTGTACAGACATTAGTGGTATCAATCTCCTCCTCTATCTCTTGGCAAGGAAGTGAAGTTTATTAGCGAAGTCCATTTCCCCAAACGGCGAACAGTTACTTATGTTTACATTGCTGTTTTCCACGAGCAACAATATATTAAATAGATACTCGGTCCTAGAGCTGCAACTAACGATTATTTTCATTATCAATAAATCTGCCGACAGTCTAAAACCCAAAGACGCACATTTTACTTCAATATATGACGAAGAAAAGCGGCGCGTCTCTCATTTTGAGAAGCTGAAATGAGATCATCTTTGGTTGAACAAATTACTGAAGAGAGAAAATGCTTATCGTAACAGTTACAGATTAATTTTCTGTCACTTGACTAATTGTTTCAGCTTTATTTGTTTCTTTCTGTTGGTGTGGCGTTCAGTCTTTGTGGCAGAGCGGTGGACTTGCAAGAACATTTCCAGTGCGCACATCTGTATTGACGGCTCTAGTCAAAGTACAGCCGCTGCCTCAGCACGTTAATCAGCACCAGAAACTTAAGCCGAACAACAAATTTCTCTCCGTGAAAGTTTTGTCTCTGATGCTCGTTGTTCGTAATGTGACTTGTCCCATGTTGTGAGTCGGGCCAGCTCATCCATTAATATGTGCTGGAAGAAGTTGAAGATTAACCGCCGACCATAAAGAGATCTCTCGATCGAGTGGGATTAAACATTGCCGCTGCGTTAATCAATGTCAGTTTAAATTACATTTTCTTCTAACATGAGACTTGTTCACAGTGTGTCTGGCGTCTTTCTCAATTTAGGAAATTGTTCTGAGTAACTGGCAAGCTAACAAAGACCCCGTTTTTTCTTTTTTCTTTTTTAAATTAAGCTAAAGTGAAGGTTGCGTACTGGTATTATGAACTGGAAATTGGACTGATGAAGGATAAAGAGTCGATTTTTAAGCATCTCCTCTTGAAAATGAATCGGGGTCTTTGTGACTAATCCTCCGCTGTGAAGGAAAGGGGGCTTTCTCACGTGTCCCAAAAACACTTAAGTATAAATAAGTCAGTTGTTTACTGGCATGATTCGTATGCTTTTATTAAACACTGAGTTGATTTTGTCTTAGACGGACATTTCCTGTTTTCCTTCCTTTTTTCTTATTTCCTGCCGTTTTTAAAGCCTCCAGCCGATCTTTCAGCTGATAACAACTCCTCCTCCGCAGTAGCTTGCATTTAGTCTATTGGGCTGTAATGCCTTTTGATGCAAGGCAGCGATATGCTTGCCTGAGGGAGTGACATCAAAGAGTAAGGAAGACGTTGGAGAGGCAATGGCTTCTGTAAGCGTTTGACTCGCTGCAGGCATTCTGCTTTACCAGTCGTGGGGGGGAATCATCCGATTAACATGTCGGGATGGCTTCATCAGGAGTGACCAATAAAGGCCATTACGATAAGACCAGGAACGTTCCCTCGGGAGGTGCTCGTCAAAACTCAATTAGGCTTATCAGTGGAGGTTGAATCAGCACTGTCTGCTGCACAGCTGGCCTGGTCTGTACAGCTTCTGTCTAATCTCCAACAGGCAGGAGAGGAACTGAGTCAGATAGAAAACAAGTGGTCCAGGTCATTGACAAAGTTGAATGCAACAATATTACTCACTCTACTGAGCAATATTTGTCTTTTGTGATAAAGAGAGAACTGCCCCGATTAAGTAGAAATGACGAGAACTCGTCATACAAGCCCAACCTCTCCGACTGCTGTTCTTTGTCATATCTGACGGTAAATTAAAAATCTTTAGGAACAAAACAAACAAATTGAAGACGTTAACGTGGGCTCTGAGAAACTAAAGGACCTTTTTTTTTAAACATTCAATAGACCAATCGATTAATCTACAAAGGATCGTCAGTTGCAGCCCCCATATGGATTTTAAACTTTCTGCTTGAACATTACTCACACTCTGCAGTGTTTTGTATCTCAGAAGTTTACAACATGTCCGTCAACTCGGTGTTTGTGTGTGCAGCGGAGGCCTTGCGGTCCGCCGGGAGTGGCCATCTAGAAACAATTAGCCGTTGCCTTTAGCCGTTTATTTATTTATTTATGAGTGACAGAACATTTATTCTTAATTAGGTAATTTTTTTATGGTAATTTTTTTTTTTTTGCAGCTGTTCCATGGTAAAGACTGAATATGTAGATTTCTTGTGGCGTTCTCTGGGAGTTTCCTTACCGCAAACAAAACTAAATTGATGGCCAAATGAAGAGAACTCGTCATACAAGCCCAACCTCTCCGACTGTACGCTGTTGGGATCAGGGCTGCTGGGACTTTTTCTATAGAGTCTCACGTGGTGCTGGTAGGTGGAGACGCTGCTATAGATAGAGCGGGCGTAGGTAGAAGGAATCTAGAGCTCGGCTGTCGAAGCGAAAGTGCAAAGGTAGGTGGGTGTTGGAGTTCCAGCGAAGTCCAGCATGCAGCATTCGTTCTAGGTGATTTTTTTTTTATCAAAGGACAAATGAGGCCCCTAATGGAAATAGTCTGAAATGGATCAACTTCATGATTTTAACAAAGTAATTGACCCCATAATAGATCGCTCCTTATGTGTGGCCCTTTTTGGATACCATAAACTCAAGGCGTTGGACTCCTGAAGCGAGTCTGTGACTGTTCGTCTTACATAAGATTGTGTGTGTGTCCTTTTTAGCAGAGTTACGTCAGGGGTCAGAAGTGCATCTTACTAGCAGAACAGGCAACACAATACATGGTGCAAAAGGGGGTGGTTGAAAAACAGGATCAGAAATGGAGGGAGTGAAATGTGGAGAGGCAAGGGAAAGACGAGGAAGGAAGGATGGGGGGGTTTAAGAGAGTAGCACACATCCTGATTTACCTTTTTCAAAAACCATATCTTCCATTCATGTTGGCTGCTGAGGTTAATCTCCAGCTGAAATCACATGGAAGACGGGAAGAGAGGTTTAGAAAACGACAATGACTGTTGCTTTTCTCGAAAAGGTCAAGAGACGTCGGACGTCACAAAGAAATAAGGAAGCGCGTTCCTGCCGTGCTGGTGTGTTTTCTGTCTCTTCACACTTTGTGCCTCCTCCACGCCGCCGCCGTGTGAATGGAACAGATGCCTCGCTCCGTGGCGGCAGATGGAGGGATTGTTTCCCCGGTTTAATGAAGGGAGGCCGCTGGAGGCTTATCCCCGGCTACCTTGGTCATTGATATGCTCTTGAGGAGTCCACCGGCATTGTTTGGCGTCAAAGGAAGGGACAGAGCCGAAGGCTGGGTGGCGGGTGTCTTGACAGACTGCCTTTCAGTGAATGCGGACAATTGGGGGGGGGGACTGGAAAGTTTAGGACCTCCGTGCTGAGATAGGCAGGATAAACCAGGGCGGGACAAGAGGCTAGACTGAGGGGTAAAGTGTGTGGCAAGACGGGGAAACAACCATTAATCTGACCCTACATCATGAAGTCCTGGTGGAAACATTAAGATACTCCTGAACAAATGTTAATAGCCCGCAGAGTCAACTAAATTATCAATACTTATTTATGATTAGAGCTGAAGCGATTAATCAGTTATTTTCCTGTTGATTCATTTAATCTGCAACTTTATTGCTTATCGATTTAGTCGTTTTTTAATGCCAGACATTATCTAGCTCTAGCTTCTTTTTCATTTTACATTTGAAGACGTCACCTTGGGCTTTTTTTTGGAAATTGTGATGGGCATTTTTTTTTTTTTACTATTTCCTGACATTTTATAGGCCACACAATTTAAGTGGTTAATCAGTTTGCTGGTGCAAATGTAAATACGTTAGCTTTCCTTGTGTTTTTCGAAACACACGGTTTTAATTCACATCCTGTGGGGTTCAATCTGCTGACCGAGGCGACGTCTAGGTCACATGGTCGGACTGCAGCCTTGTGGGTGTTTTTTCGCTTTGCGAGGCCAAATGAGCTCTGCAATTAAGAGGCTTTCATTAAACAAGGAAAAGCTTTGTTTAGCTATTCGATGACCTTCGTGGGAGACGAAGAGCCTCAGATTAAAGGTCATCTGAACTAATAATAACTAAAGTCTTTTATGAGAACTCCATTGTTGGAAACAAAACTAGATTAAGTGCTTCAAATGGAGTGTGTCGCTAATCACAAACAGAAATATTATTTCCCACTTCTCTTCATTAAATCCAGTCTGACTGGCTGGAAATCTTTTGTTTTGGCTGTAATCCACATCCGGCTGTTTATCGGCTGCTGCAGAATAAATGAGGCTGCGAGTCACTGATGGAGGACAAAATGGTGATCTGTTTAGCTCATAAGTGCCTATTTTTTTTAAATGGTTGACCAAACTTTACTTCAGAAGCTTTGCTATAGTGACACAATACATAAAAGCCTAATGGACATACTTTTGGTTTCTCCCGAAAACAATGGTTAGCTGCAGAGATCGTAATCATGAGCTTTTTAGGATCTCCACATTCTTGGAAACCTTTTTTGTTAAAAGCATCAGCGTCACCCTCATGCATTCTTGTGCATTTACTGTACACGAAGTATGTCGTTATCCTCAAGCAATCAGGCTCGCAGGATGTTGGGTTAGCCTCTTGTGGCTTTCCTCTGAACCACAGTGCGCTCTGCTTTTTTTAAAAGCGCCAGGGTTTGTGTTGCGGAGTCCGTTACGGCTGTGTTTGTTGTGAACACATTAGGCTTAACATGAGGGCGTGACCATTTTTCCTCTGGGATTGTATGTGGAAGTGGTGCTAGGGGATAATGGTAGTGTTTGGTTACACAGCCAATGAATGGATTTATAGCTAACTTAGTTGTAGAGTTAGAGAATGAATCATGGCTGACATGTACATTTATTTTCACTTCCTACAAAACCCCCCAACGTTTCCTGTTTATTACATTTCTTGACACTTTAGAAAGGAAAAAGGAGACTTAAGTCCAGTACTCGGCCAGCAGGCAGCCATGATGGACCTGGGTTAAACAGACAGTCTCTTTCAGTCATTTTGTGAGAGCTGATTTCCATGTTGACTTGGTTACATAACCTCTCCTTTCTCTTCGCCAGTCTGTGCTGGTTTAGATGCTAGTTGGTGTAAAATGCACGCACGCCTCTTTGTTTTTGTTTGTACAGAAATGGAGTAACGCACCGCTTGCATCCTCTGTGGGGTTTTAAATACGTCTTATTATAGGCTGTTATGGCGCTCGTGTGAAACCGAGACTTCCAGTTTCATCCTCAGCTCTGTTGTGGGAGTGCTGTTCCCCAAATACATTCTTGGATTGAACTTGTTTTTTTTTTTTTTTTTTTTGTCCAAGGCAGACTGGGACTTGGCCTGAATCCCATCCTGGCTCTGCTTCCTGGAATTTAGTAAAGGTGGAATATCCCCCACATCTGATAGTAAATTCAGTGGCTGCCATCATTACTTAAGCATAACAAAAACTCCCTCAGCTTTTTGATCTTTTGGTTCCTCCCCTCTTACTGAATAAACCTGGCGTGTTGGGACAGGTCTCCATCGGCCTGTGCTGTTTGTTTGAGAGCACACAAGGCTGCAAATGGTGGAGTTTCTTTTTAGCACGTCTCTCCAGGACTCGCATGTATGTCCACATTTCACCGTAGGGGGGGTTTAAAGGTCAGGGGTTTATTAACACTCCAGGGCCGGGGATGAACATATTGGCTTTTCTGGGTATTGAACTTGTTCTTTCGCTTATCAGACAAACTCTGTGTGGAAGTCAAAAAACACAAATAGTACTTTTTGGGCTGAACAGATAAGATTTGTAGCTGTAATCCTACCTCTAGCAGAGGTGTGTGCGGTGGGCTGATCTCGTCTCTGTCTCGTCCGCTTACTGCACACTGATTTGTAGAGGCTTTAGGTGTGAGCGGTCCCGTTTTAAAGCACCTGGTTTCAGAGCGACCCCCTCGACTGCCGTTATTTTCATTTAAAATTTAGCTAAATCCGTATTGGTGCGTGGAAGTCCGGCGTCCCGCCCGCTTCAAACTAGTGAGAAAAGCACAAATGCATAAATCCCTCAAGTAAAAGACCAGCATGCTCAGCAAAAAGCTGATTTTAAAAACTCAGATTAAAACATGCCTCAAGGAATGACGTAAAATATTTAGTGCGAGGGCAAAAAAAAGAGCCATTTGAGTGAATATGGCTCATGCTGGCATACGTAATCGAATAAGCCTGACTCCACATTATCCTCCGAATGAGTGTGATTCCTGTAATGTGACGCAGTGGGCTTGTTCCAGCACGCCGCGGCGAGGAAACGAAGAGCCGGTAGTCACCATTTTAAGGTTTAGGATAAAGTACACACACACACAGGATCACAGCGCCCCTGTGCCCCGTGTATGGGGGTTTAAATGAGGACATAATAGAGCGGTGATCCCCAACCAGGGCTACTTGAACCCCCAGGGGGTTTCTCCTGTAGTTGCCAGGGCTTACGTGGGAACAAAATTATGATTTGATTTAGAAAAATATATCCATATATTTGTATTAAGGAGGAAAATAGGATTACAAATTGGTATGATGTTGATCTTTAGTACATGTAATTGAGCCACCAGCTGTGATTAATTAATCTTAGCTGTATTATAGTGTTTTATATATTTTGAATTGCACATCTCTTATTTCTTACTAGAAATAATTGTCTCGTTGTGGACTTATTTTTATTATTATTTATATTTCTATTAGTGCTTCTGTTCCTGTGTGCGCTGACGTGACAGTGAGCAGCTGTAACGAAAGAGTTTGGATCAATAAAGCGTTTCTGATGATAGACTGACTGCACAATACGTACCTCGGCTGTAACACCACGTATTGAGACGGAGCCTAGTTAGCTTGTTAGCAAGCGAACAGAGAATTTGAAATAGTTAGCTAAAAGTAATGGATAACGGACCGAAGCATCCACCCCGCGCCACGCAAAGTGGGAGCTGTACGAATGCAAGCACGACCAAACTGACCCAACTCCATGAAATATTTAAATATTCTAACAATTTTGTATAATTAATAGTGTTAAATAACACTAAAGAGTCTGTTTAAAACACGATGGGTGGCGTGGATGAGCTCGTCTGACTGTGTGTGGGTAAATCACACAAACATTTATTTTTTTTGGAACCGCTGTGATCGAGGATCTAAAACTACTCTGGATTTTCTTTTTGGAGCGGAGTTTTATTGGCCTCTCTTTGGAAAGATGGGGGGGGGGATCTCACACACATGCACATGGCGAGACAAACAACGCTGAAAAGGAATAAAGGGAGAGTGAATTTAAAAACAAAGAAGCCAGAAAATGTAAAAGAAATCGCGCCGAGCGCAGGAGTGCTCTTCAGCCCGCCTGGTTGCTCAGAGCAATCGCAGCAAAATGGCCGCCCCTGGTTGAAGCCCTTGTGCAGTCACAATGGGGGGGCTTCCCTCCCGTCCTTCTAGTCATACAGGCTACTTTTTTAAGGGGAGAGACAGCGAGGATTACCTTCAAACACACATCATTGCTATGCCAAGTATTTGAGCACACAGATAATGCTTGGAGGGGGGAGGGGGGAGGCTAACCCTTCAAATTAAGGCCCCTTACGAGACTCGGATGGAAGTAATTATGAGGCGAACTCATGATGTCAACAGAACTCAGTCTGTGCGTTCGTGAGAGAGGGAGGGAGAGTAAAATGAGGATGTTGTTGGATACCCAGGCTTGTCGCCAGCGTGATTTTTGTGGTCAGCTTTTGTTCTCAGTAAATTGAAGGTTTCAGTGAAGAAGAAAAAGCTCTCCCCCCCTCCCCACCCCCCCTCCATCTTGAGTCTTTAACTGCTGTCTTACGAAACATGTTGATCGGCTGCCTCCTGTCACGTAACGTGTCGTCAATCCGTCTGCTTTATTGTCCGCGTGTGATCAATGTTAGTTATCAGTCGGGCCTCGTGGAAGTGGGCCGCAACTAATGATTATTACCATATCTGTTGCTTATTTATTTCAATTAATACATCAATCATTTAGTCCGTTTACAGTTCTTTGACTTAAAAAAAAATAAATTAAATAAAAGTCCCCAGAGCCTCAAGCTGACGTCTTTTTAAAATCAGAATCAGAATCAGAATCAGAAATACTTTATTGATCCCCGTAGGGAAACTCTTTGTTACAGCAGCTCGTCTTTACGTCAGTGCACACAGGAGAAAACGATATTATACACTATAAACAGGTCAGAAATAAATTAAGTAACATGTTGGTAAAGGAATAAGATAAACTAAGTGTCGAGTACCAAGTGGGTTTACTGGTAGATGGTGAAGTACAGTATAAATACAATGTCACTAATTATGTAATAAATAGTAGTAAAAGCGGAGGTGCATGTACTGTCGAGAGTAATTGAGGTATATCCGTAACAGTAATAAGAAAAACTAACATGGGAAAACTAATATTGCACTTGAGTAGTAAACAGAATATTGCACAATTATTATTAATTATGGCGGAGATGTAAAATGTCTTGTTTTGGACAAAACCCCGAAATATTCAATTTTAAAACAGCAGCAAATATTCACATTTAAGCAGCTGAAAAATTTACCCCAGTTTGCTTTAAATTGCTCTAAAACGGAGAAAAGCAAATAAGTCTTTACGTTTATTTTAATCGACTGAAACGTCGAATTGATTTTTCTAAATTGCTGCCAACTAATGTTCAGTCAATTGACAAATCATTTGCTCTTGTTTCAGCTCTGCGTCGATTTTATTTACTGACTGATGGGATTAAAATGTTTTCAACAAGACATCGAGGTATTTTATTGCCGTTTAATCTCAGGTGTCTTCATGGAAACATGGAGTACTTTTTGAAAACAACAGCAGACTGGTAGAAATGCCGTACTGCTGGATTTGTAGTGTTTGGTGAATTTCAGCGTGGATGGAAAACTCGTTTTGCCTCCCCGTCCCTCTGTTTAGTGTAGCCCTAATACTGATTAAGTGTGTGTGTGTGTGTGTGTGTGCTGCAATGATAATTAGGCTGATGAATGCGTTTAAAGTGCACACACACACCTAACAGCTCTGTGTTTTAAATCCCATTCACGCTGATTACCAAGCAAACGGTCAGTGAAATGAAGTGTGCTGATGTGATTAACGGAGGTCGACGTGTCTTCGTTATGTTAAGCTTATTCACGTAGGGCTGCGACTTTTATTTTAGTGATCGTCACAAAGTCTTTTTTTTTTAAATTGTTAAATACTCCCAACTGGGAAACTGGAACAATATAATCTTGGCTGCTTTTATGTTTTTGTTTTTTATTAAAAATATTATTTTAAACTGAATATTTTTGGTCTCTTGGTCGGACAAAACAAGACATTTTGTAGACGTCACCTTCTGTTCTCAGACCTCTGAGCTATTTTTATTTTATTTTTTTTTTTGCCATTTTATGGAATTAATGATTTAATATAGATTAATAATGAATTAGCTCTCTCGTGTTTAATATTTATCTGCAGTCTCTCAGTAGTGATATAGTAATTTTTAACCTAGCAAGTGAAGAGTTCCTGTGAATCTCATCACATGTACAGTATGTATTTTAAATTTCAGGCACTTTACTGATATCAGAAATACTTTATTGATCCCCGAAGGGAAACTCTTTGTTACAGCAGCTCGCCTTTACGTCAGTGCACACAGGAGAAAGTACTAGCAAACAATATGATACACTATAAAAACAGGTCATCCATCTTAGAAACATAAGAGTCAGAAAAGAAAAAACTCCCTTTATAACACTTCTCTGAACAAAACAGGAACTTTTTTGAGATATTTTTTTTTACATATCTCTTCATTTTCCCATCAAACCACCTTCATATCAGGTGCACACAGTTGTGGCAACAGCTGCCGCTAGCTAACAGCGGCTTCTCTTTCAGAAGAGTTTGCCTGCGTGGCGTCGGGACGGCAGGGAGACGCGTGGACGTGCGTTTGTTTACACCGACATTTATAATTTGTTCTGTTTGCACGTTAATTAAATCCAGTGGGCCGAACGCGACGACCCTGTAGCACTACAGAATCTAATGATTTTAAAAAACCGTATAAGTCATTCTCTTTATAAAAAGCCAGCAGCCTGAGAGGATGGGGTGCTCTCCGGTTAGTCTTGTAATGTGCAGGTTTAGTTTCGTCAGGGTTTCCGCTTTGTCTCGGCTCACGTAGCCACCGTGCAATTGGACCGGGTAATAAGTGTTTTTCTGCTTTTTTTGCTCTCCTGGTCGTATCTCTGAACAGTTCATCCAGGACGAGAGGCCTTCTGTGTTGTCCGGGGTTTAGAGGAGAAAGGGAGGTGATGGCTGGTTATCTGCTGTAATGGCTGGTGGAGCAGGTGCACTGTTATTTGGTGGCGAACGGTAGTTTCTCCGTGTGATTATAGAGCCTGCGGGCGAATCCTCTGACTTTGTTTTTTGGTTTTTAGTGAAATATATTTCAACAAGTATGAAATGGATTTCCGTGAAACTTAGAGCCGATATCCACAGCGCTCGGAGGAGGAATTTGAATGACCTTGGTGATTTTTATCCCTCTGACCCCCTGCCCTGTCTCCGGTGTCCCAGCAGGTGAGGGAGACGGAGACATGGATGCCCATGAAGACCACACAGACGGTCGCCATGTCGACGCGCCACGATGACCTGGAGTCATCGGGAGACTCCCCGAACGGCTCGGACTTCGGCTTCACGGACGACGATTACTACCCCGACGCGCTGTACGACGACGAGGACGACGACGAGGACGAGGACGAGTTCTCTGGATCTGGTGACGGAGGTCAGTCTTTACAAACACTTTAAACCTACCCATTTAAACTAAAATCAGATGTTTTATCTTGTAATTATTAAAGACACGTATTCTTCTACTTTTTATCTAAAACGTTTAAGATTAAATGAAGAATCTGCTTCTTTCCACAGCAACGACCGTGTCGCCTGGAACAGAGTCCAAGACGTCAGCTAAGGTGAGAAACGTCTAGATTTTCAGATTTCATGTAAGATAAATATGAAGAATACTGTCATTCACTGGGCTGCGTTCCCAATTGTTGTATAATTCAGGCTTTAAGTGTTTCAAATGTCTCCCTTTCCATGTCTCTACAATGGAGATTAGATTGATTACAGATCATAGCTTTTACCAATATTCACTTCTCGTGTCGTAAAACCAGCTGTTCTTGTCGTTCTGTCCGCAGCGTTTTTATGATACGATACGATGGACCTGTTTGTAGACTAAATCAAAATCACTTGTACAGTGTGTACATTTGATATGGCGACGTTGGTGCAGACACACCGACAGTTTAAAGACTTTGTGTGTGTGTGAAGACAGCAGGACGGTGTTTTTGAATCCCTCTCTCTTCATCCTCAGCCCGACGTGAACGACAACAAGATCTCGGAGGTGGAGCGCCCGGTGCGGCCAACCGTCGACGAGGTGGACATCGTCCAGAGCAGTAACGAAATCCCCATGCTGCGGAACGAGGCCGAGTCCAGCGAGGAGCACCCGTCCAACGTCCTCATGGCCCACGCCGGCGACGACAGCATCTTCAACAAGACGGAGGTCCTGGCAGGTCAGTACGCAACGGAGGTGTTGAGCCTGCCAATGTCTTGATTTACAAAACCTTTTCTGTATTTAAAGTAACAGGATTGGTGGAGGTTTTTGGATTTTTTTTTATCTAAATATTTTGACACCAGCCTCCTAAATCAAGAGTTTAAAAACAAAAAATAACAGCTGCTTTGGCTGAAAAATATCTTGTGTTTTTGGAAAGGAAAACACAAATATTATTCTTCAGCAAGACAGAAGTCCTCGTAGGCTGAGGAGGAGATACGGGCCAATTTTGTGACGACAAACAGCCGTATCACTGAAAGAGGAATTTAGAAATCTTTGCAGGTCAAGAAAAAGAACCATGAAAGCATTTCCTCGGCTGTATGATTCCTACACGAGGCCGTCAGGAAAGTTTTGAGTTCCCCACACTCGACTGTAGTTGGATTAAAAACAACTTAAATGTTAATGGAGGTACAGTAGATGATTGGACTTGTTGTTGCAGCTGATGACCGCTCTGTACGCTGACTCAAATCTTCGTGAGTTCAAAGTTAATAGTTAACACACTTTTATAATTATGGATGTGTTCATCAGCTTTAACGGCCCTGATCCGAGGCGTCCAATATTTGATATCTGCCGATACGGAGGCCATTCTGAAAGTTTAACTGGGAGAAGGTGAAGGAAAGCGAGAACCGGCTTGTGATCGGATTTATTTTAGCAGATATCACTCGATTAAAATATACCCGATCGGCCGGATACTGATTCTTTAGATCAGCTCAGAGCATCTTTACTTAGTTTCCTCAGGTCTGACTTACTGATGACCAGAATGAGTTAACCCCAGATTACTGAGAGGTTTTATCTTCTGCTTCTTCTTCTGCTTCTTCTTCTCCTGCTGCTTCTTCTGCTGCTTCTTCTTCTTCTCCTTCTCCTTCTGCTTCTGCTTCTTCTTCTTCTTCTCCTTCTCCTTCTTCTTCTCCTTCTTCTTCTCCTGCTGCTTCTTCTGCTGCTTCTTCTTCTTCTCCTTCTCCTTCTTCTTCTCCTTCTTCTTCTCCTGCTGCTTCTTCTTCTTCTTCTCCTGCTTCTTCTTCTTCTCCTTCTCCTTCTTCTTCTCCTTCTTCTTCTCCTGCTGCTTCTTCTTCTTCTTCTCCTGCTGCTTCTTCTTCTTCTTCTCCTGCTTCTTCTTCTCCTTCCGCTTCTTCTCCTCCTGCTGCTTCTTCTGCTGCTTCTTCTTCTTCTCCTTCTCCTTCTTCTTCTCCTTCTTCTTCTCCTGCTGCTTCTTCTTCTTCTTCTCCTGCTTCTTCTTCTTCTCCTTCTCCTTCTTCTTCTCCTTCTTCTTCTCCTGCTGCTTCTTCTTCTTCTTCTCCTGCTGCTTCTTCTTCTTCTTCTCCTGCTTCTTCTTCTCCTTCCGCTTCTTCTTCTCCTGCTTCTTCTTCTTCTCCTTCTCCTTCTTCTTCTCCTTCTTCTTCTCCTTCTTCTTCTCCTGCTGCTTCTTCTTCTTCTTCTCCTGCTGCTTCTTCTTCTTCTTCTCCTGCTGCTTCTTCTCCTTCCGCTTCTTCTCCTCCTGCTTCTTCTTCTGCTTCTTCTCCTCCTTCTTCTTCTCCTCCTGCTTTAAAAAGTCTAACCTCCTCTCTCGTACGTCTGTTGCAGCTCTGATCGCGGGCGGCGCCGTCGGCTTGATGTTCGCCGTCCTCCTCATCCTCCTCCTCATCTACCGCATGAAGAAGAAGGACGAGGGCAGCTACGATTTGGGGAAGAAGCCCATCTACAAGAAGGCCCCCACCACAGAGATCTACGCATAGACCCTCACCACCTCTTCCTCCTCCTCCTCTGCCTCCACCACACACAAACACACACCTCACTCCCTTCGCCCTTAAAAACCCAATCAGTGCCTCATCATAATACCTCCTCCTCCTCCTCACTTTTCTTCAGCGGACTGACGCTCGATAACAAATCAGGAGAGAAGCCTCGACAACACAATCGATTGACTGACTCCTCCTACCTGATGTATACTAATATTACTGGTGCTCTCTCAACCAATCAGAGGCTTTGTTGGTCCGCTTGTCTCTCTCTTTTGGTTTCGTCAAACAAGGAAAAGGAGCAACAGACGAGGACTGTTTCAGCTGTGGTACACGGTGATCTTTTATTTTTATTTTTTTTAGTCTTGTGTTTTTATTCTTTTGTCCCCACGTCGTCGAGAGACAGAAACAACAGAACTTACAACTGAGGACTTGGAGAACTTTTGTTTTTTAACTCCTCTTCCTCGTCGCTTCCCTTCCTCTCTTCTTTTCCCACCTTCCAGTTAAAAACACTAACACTGTGCAATGACGTTTGTCTCGGTATGGTACGCATTAACAGTCCAGTTATTTATTCCCCCTCCGTCATCCTCCTCGTCTTCTGCTGAACCTGTTTCTTGGACTGCAGCTTCTCACATTACTGTAGCAAATTACTGCTAACATTTTTATTATATATACATATATATTTTTTATTTTTTTTTTTGTCAAAACAACTCCTTTGTAATGCAGAAAAACTTCAGTTTTCTATTAAAGATCGCGTCATGATTAGAAAGAATTGAGTTCGTTGTTGTTGTTCAGATTAATTTGGATTTGGGAGCAGCGTCCGTCACTGTAGCGCTGTGCAGTCATCCGTTAGAACCGATGTTAATAATTACAGTGTTCGTTCATTTTCATCCTCACGGTGCTCCTAAAATTACAGCGAGGGAAGAGATGGTGATGGTGATGAGGGCCGAGGCGTTTCTGCTGATTTCCACCTGCACACAGTGCTGAACGATCGCCATGAGATGATTCCGTTAACGTTCTGCACATTTTTCAGATTCAGCAGTTCATTACATTAGCTTAATACACCTTTTTTTTTTTTTTTTTTTTTGTCTTTTTTAAACATTCTTGTATCTCCTCGTGTGGGGGGGAAAGTCCCATCAGTCTGGCAGGTAGCGCCAGATAAGTAAGCTAAACTAATCCGGGAGAGGAATTTGCAACTACTGTAACACACACACACACCCTTGTACTTCTATCTTTTTGTGAGGACCGTCATTCACATAATGCATTCCCTAACCCTGACCTAACCCTTAAGACCAAGTCTTAACCTTCAAACAGCCCTTTGAAGTTGTGAGGACCGGGCCAAAATGTCCTCACTTTATAGGTTTAAAAAAACAAAGTGTGTTTCAGTCCTCACTATGTAGCGAGTACAAGTGTTCGCACACACACACACACACACACTCTTGCATTGCAAAGTGTTGTCCTTTTTTGGAGAGTACTTCAAAAGCCTGGAAGATGTTTGACCACTATAATAATTACCAGGGTTTGTTCTTCACCTACAGGGTGACACACACACACACACACACACACACAGAGAGCTTGGTCATGTGTGAAGGGAGCAAAGTTTCGACACCATGACGACGGTAGCTGCCGACCCTCTTTCACAGTCACATTCAAGCTTAAAGGACAGTTTTTTTTCGGGGAAATGCGTTCAGATTGATACGACTCTCGCGTCTCTGTTCAAATATGAAGCTACCACCAGCGGGTGGTTAGCTTAGCTTAGCATAAAGACTGGAAACAGGTGGGAACAGCTAGCCTGGCTCTCTCTCTCAAACAACTCGAGACATTTGTATGATTACAGAGTTGGCTGTGTGAGAGTTAAGATGCTATACACAGACAACATAACGTTCATATCCGATACATTTGGGTTTGACTGCACTGGACTTTGGCTGACATGAGTCGTCCGCGTTTTCTGATTTTCAGGAACTTCCATATCAAAGCGCCAAGTCAGATATATTCGAACTTGAGAAACTGAATCCCCTTAAAAATGTAAATTTAATTAGTTACCTTTTTTTTTTTTTTTTTTTTTTTTTTTTTTTTGACAGAGCCAGGCTAGCTGTTTCCCCTTGCTTCCAGTCATTGTGCTAAGCTAACCTAGCTGCTAGCTGTAGCTGCAGACAGATATGAGAGTGCTATCGATCCTCAGAAAGCAAATACGCGTATTTCCCAAGATGTCAAACTGTACTTCACTTCCTTTTACTGTTCTGTGAAGCTTTCCACTTCATGCCTGACCACGTAGGTGCACATATTCAGTAACTTGTAAAAAAAAACACTTTTATATTCATGGAACCAGTAAATGTCGCGATTATTTGTCCAATGAAAAGAAAGTTTAAGCTCTGTGATCGGAGAAACTGGTAGTTTTGGTACTTTGTTTTGTTTTTTAAATCATTGGGTTGATGCTTTCTCAATAAGCTACACTGACAGTTTGTTAGTTTTTTTTATGTTTTCATTGTGGGGTCTATGAGCTCTCACTGAAGCCATGATGAACAGGTTTGATGCTGACGTTTCTTAGCTGAAGACAGCCGCGCGCAGACTGGTCCATTAAGGATTTGTATATAGTCATTAGTTCTAAAAACAAAACAATAAAACACACAAAAAAAAAAAATTATTTACTTGGTACTTAGCCACATCCTGGCACCGAAAAAATATCTACCAAATATTTAAATGCCAAATTGTTTTTCCTGTTTTTTATTTTTGATTCTTTTCCCGAGCAGTAACGTTCATGTGATTACTGTAAATGAGTTTCATACTACCGATGCTAATACTAACGCGCCTCCTCCATTTGTCTTTTCCTCCAGTAGATCAACTTGTTTTTTTGTTTTTTTTTATTATTATTATTATTTTGTATTAATTTAACTGTCAAATTATTTTATTGCCTTCTTTCAGGTTGGGGTGTTTTCCCCATTTTTAAGCTGTTGTATATGTGATTTTAAAAGTTTTATATACACTAGTTTGAGATTTTCAGAGGCAAATAGTTTTGAAACTTTTTATTTTGTAAGAGTTTCTATTATCTTTTTAGACGTTTTTTTTTGCTTTTTGTATTTATGTTTTTTGTTTTTGTAGAAGGATTGCTTATGTGGGTGGTGTTCATCTCGTTCAGGGGATGTTGTGCTGATGAGCCATGTTGTCGGTAGCAGACCTGGGGTTGATTACGAAAAACAAACTTTATCTTTTTAGCCAAAATGGAGCGCGACGTATTTGGAAATTCAAGGTCCCCTGCCTACACGAGCTGCCGCCCAGTTATATCAACGTCTGAAGACTCGTTCAAGGCCTTTTTTATCTCCCCAGAAACAAACATTTTAATCAAGAAAACACTGTTTCAACAACAGTCAGCTGACCTCGACCTCAGACGGGAGTCACTTTTTGATTAGGTTTTGGCAATTTTTGTGATTTCACTGTGTCTTTTTCTGAGGGAGTTTAAATGTGCGGGTCAGCTGTCTCTGACGGGATGAGCCGACCCCGGCGGAGAAAAAACAAAGTGTTTCAGGTGGTAATCGGCCCCAGGTCTGGTCAGGGAGCATGGGAGAGAAATGTATATTCTGCTGCTTAATGTCACAAACATCACATGTGAATCACCAATGGAGTGGAGAAGCCAATGAATCATTGGTTTCTGCATGCAGGTTCTGATTTTTATTATTGGAAATAAAGCTATTTTTATGCACATTAACATTTAAAACGCTGTCTTTGTCCCGGTCTTTTTTTTTTTTTTTTTTTATATATATTGTTTCCTGAGTGAGTTGATCATCTGACTTGTTTTAAAAGAAAACAACGATGTTTTAGAAAACCACAGGAATGCTAACAGTTTAAAAACTACTACATAGAGATAATTATACATTTAATGACTATTGCTGGAAAAAAATGCATAAATAGTATTAAAAATCGTTTTGATTTCATTAAAAATCTTAAGGATTTTAACTGGAATGTCAAAGCCGAGTAGCATTATTAAAAGTACTGTTTTATCTTTTCAAAATGTTGTGAGGCGTTATTGATTGCTGATCAATTCCAGGATCACAGAGAAACCTCAGCAGGGGTAAAAGTAGCAGTACCACAGTGTAGAAATACACAGTACGAGTAAAGGTCCTGCGTTCGACTACTAAAGTATTCGCACCAAACTATACTTCATAAGTATCAAAAGTAAAAGTACTCATCAAGAAGACTGGCCCATTTCAGAACAATAGAATCCAATAATATATAATTACTGATGCATTAATGTTTGTATGTTGCAGCTGGTAAAGGTGGAGTTAATTTGAACTACTTCATATACTGCTGTGTAGTTTAATCCTATAATAATACATCAAAAAATATCTTTTTATTATTCATCTTAATCTGCAAAGTAACCAAGGTTTAAAAATAAATGTAGTGGAGTAAAAGGAACAATGTTTATCTCTGAAATGTAGTGAACATGGAAATACACAAGCAAAAGTAAACGCACTTAGTTAGTCGTCGTGTACGAGAGCCGGTGTATAAAGCCACTTCGTGACTTTCCCAGCCCTTTGACGACATTCCCGGTGTCAGATTTCGTCCATTGTCCCTCGTGCCCGGGACTCACCTGTGCCTTTTTGTCTGCTGTCACACAAAAGAAGGACCGAAGACGAGCTGCAGCAGAAGTCCGACGTGATGAAAGTAGAAACGGTCAAAAAAAAAACCCATAACTTGGAATAAATGTAGAGTTTCAGGACAGAAAAGGATCTTTAGCTGAGATGTACAGAGCTCGGGGGGTGCTGGTTTCAAGTAATCAAAGCAGTTTTGGATTACGTACAATATGACACGTTCCAGTTTCACGGAAAAGACGCTGAATCGCTGCCAGCTTCGGGGGTCAGGGGTCAGTGACCTCTGACCTCTCCGCACAAGAAGGGAACTCGCCCTAAAAAGGAAAAAAGATCATAACAAAGAAATCAACCTTTTGACATAATAAACACCTAAAGATATCTATCAGTTATCAGAAGATGACCGTGTGTGTGTGTGTGTGTGTGTGTGTGTTGTTCACGTTCATACGGAGACGAGCTGCTACCTGTCGGCCTCGGCGCTGCAGGGGGAAACACACTCACAGGTGACGCCAAAAAACTGCACAGCACACACACACACACACACATTCACACGTCGTCTTTTACTCAGTCCAGTGGTGGAGAGTGCTTTTACTGTACTTACTGTACAATTCTGAGGTACTTTCATACTTCTACTCCGCTACATTTATCTGACATTTACTACTTTCCAGATGGAGATTTTACACAGAAAATCTCGGACGTTGTTGAGGAATAACTACCCAGCTACATAAAGTAGTTAAAATAGAAAACTTCTGCGAGGTACAACATTAAAATGCTTCTTACGTATTAAAACATCAGGAATAATAATCTGAAAATATGAGATATAACACTGAGAGGGGCCACTCTGCTGCCTACTGAGTACTTTTACTTTTGATAAGTACATTTTGTCGCTAATACTTCTGTACTTTTACTTTAGTTAAATGTAGAATGCAGGACTTTAATTTGTATTTCCACAGTATGGTGTTGCTACTTCTGAATCTGAACACTGATTTTAGGGTTAAGACTGGTTTAAACTGGAGTTAGATTAAAGGCTGTGGTTACTGTTGAGGTAAACCTCCGAGGAATTAATTAAGTAAATATACTCCTTACAAATTACAATAAGACCAAAGGTGTGCCTCAATTCGCGTTCTTCTGTACTTACACTTGCTATTTTATAAATGCAGTTCACTATAAGTATGATGATGTACTCATATCGGTCAAAAAGTTAAGTGGCGAATGCCGAACACTTCTCACCCTCAATGGTCGCCATCTTGGCTAAGTGGCGGTTGCAGTTGCAAGTTATACATGTGGTTTTAAGTACCACTATGCTGTTGTCGGATAGAAGCCGTCAGCACGTTTACAACAGTCGTGTTCAATTTGAGACGCTGCCTAAATTCACACGCTACGCGGTGTACATAGCGTGCACAGCGTGCTACATGGGAGCGTACCGACCGAAGCATCCGAACTGAGACGCAGCGCTAGCACGCTGGCAGCTCTGTGAGGCTGTGAGCTAAATGCTAACATCAGCATGCTATCTTGCTCGCAATAACAATGCTAACATGGATTCTAGCAGGTATAATGTTTACCATGCTAATCGTTTTAGTTTAGCGTGTGAGCAAGCTAACACCTGCTATCTGTATATGTGTATATATATATATATATATATATATATATATATATATATATAGAGAGAGAGAGAGAGAGAGAGAGATGTGTATATATAGTCAACACACATTATTTTCTTATCTCAGCTTGTTTAGACAATCTTTGGCTCACATTCACCCCCACACACACACCTTCACACACTGTCCTGTGCGTGTCTTTCTTAACATTAACGGGAATTTCCAAAACGTGTTGCACCAGGCAGAAGCTCCTCCATCATTTCTCTTTTATCCACTGAGCCTCTCAAATGACATTTCAACATCTCCGTCTCTTCATCTGTCTCTATCTCTGCGTCTCTTTGCTTTTATAAAGAGAGAAACACAGTCTGTCATGACAGCACACTTCGCCTCAGGCGCTGGACTCAAACAGCGGGACGAGACGGTGGAAAGTTATGAAAACATGTTGCACCAAATTAAATTAAATTATTGCATGTTTTAAGGAGGTAAACTGCATGTTTTACTTCTCTTCTTCTCAGCGGTAAGTATTAGGGTAAGTTAGGCTAATCCTAACTCTAAAGGCCCAGTCAGACCAGCTTTAAAAATGGCAAAATTATGCGGCAAGATCAGTTAATTCGCAAATATTTCATGTCAAGCTCAACTTTGGTGAACTTTAATACGCAAATGTGCGCTGTCGACCAATAACAAACTGTCTTGACGGACCACTGAAGGAACCAGAGAGCCAGAGAATCTGAAATAGCAGAAGCTATCATAGCTTATTAGCTGAGCTTTTATTTAGCTTGTAAATATACTGTTTATATGTATAAACGGCTCCACAAAGGTTTGCAGAACGGTTTGCAGACAGCACAAGAGTCAATGGTCCTCTTTAACTGTGTGAACTTCTTTTTGTTAGCAAGCTAGCTAGCTCAGAGAGCTACTGTGAGCTTGCTAGCGTGTTAGCAGTTAGCTTGCCACTCACAGTAGTTCACCAGCTAGCCTTGCTTGCAGTCACTTTGCCTTCCAGAACGAATTTCGTTGTGCAACTTTCCGATGTGACTCTAATCTTTGGATTGTGTTGTGAACGTTTTTGCTAATTGTTTATTCAGCTGGTAGACTTTCATGTCCATGTCTAAGAGTTTGCATTCTGGGTGAGGTCGATTAGCGATTACCTGTTAACTCCCCTGACCTGTATAAGTAGGATCATATCCCTGCCCGTATCGTACCCGCTGATGAGGACAGATGGCCGAAAACGGTTTTGTGTATTACCAGATGACAAAATCCTGAGTGCATCTAGGATAACGCACCAGTTGGTCAGAGCGCAGAATCAGCCTACATGCTAATTAGCTTTTTCCTCCAAATGATAGATCAGAAACTTTGCTACCATCTCTACATTTTCCTCTCTTTATTCACACAAATTAGAAAGTAGTCGGTGTTTATTTGACGCAGAAAGCTGATGTACAGACGTTAGCTGTGGCTGTTAGCTAGCAGCGTGCACCCAGACCCAGATCTCAAAACTCAACCCGCAACTCAAGTTCGCTCTGTTATTTTTCACCGGCCTCTCTCCGTTTTATGTTCATGAAGTGGAGTCGTTATTTATGTTAAAATGTCTTCGATGCGCGCAGACGTGTCCACCTCATCGTGTTGAGGCTAAACACGCCTTCGGCCGCTCTTGCCTCTCTAATTCTGACGTCTTTCGCAGAACTCGGAAGCTGCTTTGGTGATCAGTCATGTGTGAAAACCATTTTTGACCTCGGTGTCACCGACGTCACCCAGCGTGCAACGATTTGACTGTTTGCTTCTGATAATTTGCACCCGGACAAATGTCTTCATTCTTCCTGCTGTTCTGATTTGAATGTTGGGAGGAAGTAAAAGGAAGTAGGCGTTAAATGTCATTTGTTGTTTCTCTTGACCACATCTCTCTAAAAAGGTTGTCACGCTTACGTTGTTCCACGTCGTCTGTTTCTGATGCGTCCAAATTTGCATCTGCTTGTAAAGTGCCACGTTTATGTTTCTATTATTAACTTTTCCTCATCTGTGGAGGTGAAACAGCCTCTTTGAACAGCCAAAAGTACAATGCAGACTATCATTTAGCACCAGCTGACACTTTTAACACATTGAGCATTAAGCTACATTTGAAACTATATATAACTGACACATCTGCTTCACATTACAGGCTCATTAAACTCACACAAGTGTTTGAGTTTCTGAAATACTGGCTAAATTCAGGGTCACATCATTTTCATTCATTATCATCTTTCAGGCTTCACATTTTGAGATTCGCTCGGATAAGCTGCGTGTGAAACTAAACTAACTTTGTGCCTTTGAAAACCATTATATTTTCAAAAGAAGAAGAAATCACGTCCGTGACGTTTTTAGTGCTTGGTTTGATGTAATCGTTTTTTAAAAGTGTCTCTACGCAGCTGTGGGATGGGACCCCTTTACAAAGCACATCACGCAGACAGGGAGGAAGTTGGGGGTCTTAAATCCGTCAACACCCTCACAAAGGTCAGAGGTCAGGTGACGAGGGAAATGCGGTTGTGTGTGTGCGTTTCATGTTCTTATATCCCGGTGGGGACTATAACCTGATTGCACACTAACCCGTGTGACGGCTTTTTGAGGGTTAAGACTTGGTTTCAGGGCACAGGTTACAATTAGGTTAGGGCGAGGGTTAAGGCGTTTAGTTGTGATGGTTAAAAAGCATTATGTCAGTGTCCACCAGTGTAGGTGTGTGTGTGTGTGTGTGTGTGTGTGTGTGTGTGTGTGTTTGTGCAAGCTAAGGCTGTGTAGGCTGACGGATAAGTGTGTGCATGTTTAAATACATGGCTTGTAACGTCATCATTCATGCCGAAGCCCTCAGATCTCCATTTATCTTCATTTTCTGCACTTTATACCCTTTAAATAATTCCAGTTTTGTTGACTTTGGCTTTACTTCCTCGTTGTTTGGCGTCACACACACAGACCCCCAACTGCTGTATGTGCGAAAACAAGAACAAAAAAAAGCACTTTTATTTTGACCTTTTTAAAACCAAATATGTAGAAAAGTACGGAAGTGGTAATTTCACTTTGTCACAAACTGAAAAAATACATAAATTACCATAAAGCTTTGTTATTACACCAAATAAAGACTTAAAGTCCGTGCATGAACAAAAATATATTCATTTTATATTGTTTCATAACACAGATTTCCAAATATGGCGGACATTTTAACCAAATTTCCAGAAAATCGTCAAAATTCACGCTCGTTTGGCTGATGGAGGTGAACAGCTGGCGGAGCTGATCCTCCAGCCGCTGCCGTTAAAGCGCCGCAGAAGAAGAAGATGAACGTCATTAAAAGAGCTCCAGTGGAAGCTGGAAACATGATGGAAACGTGACGTTTCTGTCGGTTTCATGCGTTCATGTGAGGAAGGTTACCGCCTCCTCATCGCTCATCACATCTGATGCGTTCAGCTCTTCGCTTTAAGTCACATGCTTCATGTTCATCATCTTTTATTCACTCAATCTGTTTCCACTGCACTTTATCGCTTTTTTTTTTTTATCGATACACCAACTTTTCCACCTCGGCCAAATGTAAAAACGTTTGAGCAATAAAGTTTTTTATTTTCAGCGTTTCCATTTTCTCGTTTTTTATCAGCAAATTGAAAAATAAAAGCAGGTGGACGGACTTTTAGGTGAACGCTCATTATATTTAACAGCTGGAGTCTCGGAGACCACAAACACACGTAATGTGTCATTTCCGGTCGCCGACTCCTGAAACATGTCATCAGTTTAAAGTCACGTTTATTAGCGATTCTCATAAAATTATGATAAAAAAAGTACGATCAAAGATTCAATTTGTCCAACACTTTGGTTCATGACTAAATACCTTCAAAACTGATGAAGTTCCCATCAGCCTCAGCTGTACGTTGTGTTTAGTGCTAATTAGCAAATGTTAGCATGCTAACACACTAAACTAAGAGGGTGAACATGGTGAACATTACACCTGCTTACAACATGCAACATGTTGGCATTGTCACTGCATGTTAGCATGCTGATGTTAGCATTTAGCCTCGTACTCTTGTTTTTCACTGAATGCAGCTGCTTGCTAGGAGGTGGATGAGAGCGTTCATACAGTAAATAAACAGCCTGTAAAACCAAAGTAAAGTGCTGTCGACGACCCCTTTTCACGTTACTCATTTGACTCACTGTTGATAGAAATGAACATTAGCCATTAGCCAATACTAGTCACCTTACTTTGGCAAATGCTAACACAGTATGCTAAAGTGTTAGCACGGGGACACATGAATGGAAACAGCTTCTGTCTTTCGTTCTCTTTCCCTTCCTGTGCCTCATCCTCGCTGCCTCTCTTTCTCTCGTCTCTCCCCCGTCATAGGCCACCTTTTGTCTCCATGCAAAAACTCAAATTCCTCCCGGCCTCTGCCCACAGTTACACACACACACACACACACACACACACACACACACACACACACACACACACACACACACACACACACACACACAGGCATTCCTTTGCCAGGCAACAATGAGGTCTTTGTGTTGCACACCACCCATGTTTTCATTTCATTTTTTATTGCTTTTGAACTCCTCGCATGGAGAATTTAATCATCTCTCTGCTGGTTCCTGAGGTTGGTTTTGAAAAGATTTTTTTTGTTTGGCGGCTGGTAGCCAGGGAGGCCGGCAGCTGCGGTGTGTGTTCCCATAATGCACCCCAAGGACAAAAGGGTCTACATGTTTTCAAAGGCACCTGACTTTACTTTTGTTTTTGTTTCCACTTCTTATCATCACTGCTCAAAACCACAAGGTTGTTGGCTTGGAAAACTTGAGGAGGAGTGGCGCGTAGGAAGTGAAAGGAAACAGAAATAGAAATTAGGCTTTTGTGAGGAAATGAATGTGAAAGTTAAATAACTGTGGATGCATGAATCAAATAAATAGTTCCACATTTGGTGAAATGAGCATTTCTGCTTTCTTGCTGAGAGTTAGATGAGGAGATTTATACGACTCTCATGTCAAGCTCTTAATGGTCTGGCACCATCGTATCTTAAAGATCTCATAATACCTTATTACCTGACTAGAGCACTGCGCTCCCAGGATGCAGGGTCACTTGTGGTTCCTAGAGTCTCCAAAAGTAGACCGGGAGCCAGAGCCTTCAGTTATCAAGCTCCTCTCCTGTGGAACCAGGTCCCAGTTTGGGTTTGGGAGGCAGACACCATCTCCACATTTAAGAGTAGGCTTAAGACTTTCCTCTTTGATAAAGCTTATAGTTAGGGCTGGCTCAGGTGAGTCCTGAACCATCCCTTAGTTATGCTGCTATAGGGCTAGACTGCCGGGAGACTTCCCATGATGCACTGAGCTCCTCTCTCCTTCTGTCGCTTTCAGCAGGTATTTCTGCCTCCCGAGCTGCAGAGTCTGGATCTGTGGTTGTGGGCCACCTGCTGCCCCTGTGTTCCTGCAGAGTCTGGATCTGTGGTTGTGGGCCACCTGCTGCCCCCGTGTTCCTGCAGAGTCTGGATCTGTGGTTGTGGGCCACCTGCTGCCCCCCGTGTTCCTGCAGAGTCTGGATCTGTGGTTGTGGGCCACCTGCTGCCCCTGTGTTCCTGCTCGACAACTGCTACTACAGTTGTTGTTATTGGCTCTGTTACTGATGCTGACATTGTTCTTCCTATAGCTGTCATTCCTATTATTACTAATTTATTAATATTAACACTATAATTACTATTCTACGATATAAAAAAAATAAATAATTCTACGTGGTCTTTGCATTGTGCCTCCCTCTCCCCCAAAACCTTTCCCTCTCTCTCTCGGATGGCCGCCCCCCCTGATTCTGGTTCTGCTCGAGGTTTCTGCCTCTTAAAGCAAGTTCTTCCTTGCCGCTGTGGTCAAGTGCTTGCTCATGGTGGGATTTGTTGGGTCTCTGTAAATAATATTATAAAGAGTTCGGTCTAGACCTGCTCTATAGGAAAAGCGCAATGAGATGACTTCTGTTATGAATTGGCGCTATATAAATAAAATTGAATTGAATTGAATGTCTGTATGCTAAATGTGGCACTAGAGCCAGGAGGCGATTAGCCTAGCTTAGCATAAAGACTGAAAACAAGGGGAAACAGCTAGCCTGGCTCACTGCAAAGCTGCACAATACACTTAACACCCATAAAGTTCAATAATCAACAAGTTGTATCTCATTTGTTTCATCCGTATATATACAGATGTGTAAATTTGTTGATGAACAACAGTTTATCAACACAAATTCTGTGCCTCACAGTGATGGTAAGATATTTCGCCAGGCTGTCGTCCACCAAGAAATACGTCTAGTTGCAGCACGTAGCCTTTATGCTAAGCTAAGCTAAGCCCTTTTAAAGGTCCAGTATTTTGGATTTAGTGGCATCTAGTGGTGAAATTGCAGTTTGCAACCATTTGAACACCGCTCGCCTCGCCCTCCCCTTCCAAGCGCGTAGGAGAAACTACGGTGGCCGCGAAACTCTGGAAAAACGCGAACAGCCAGAGCCAGTGTTTGGTTTGTCCGTTCTGGGCTACTGTAGAAACATGGCGGCCTCCGTGGAAGGGGACCCGCTCCCTCTGTAGATATAAACGGCTTATTCTAAGGTAACGAAAACACAACGATTCTTATTTTCAGGTGATTTATACACTAATGAAAACATGCTTATGAATATTATATTCCATTTCTCCCGACAGCTCCTCCTAAATGTTCCACACTGGAGCTTTAAATGTCAAAATCTACAGATTGGATTGTTATCACTGTTAAATTCAGGGTTTCAAAATCACTTTCACTTACCCAGTTTACCACAAATCTCTCAAATTAATTCAGATCAAACTGTTCACAGCAACACGCCTCCCTGCCTCTGTAAGGATATACACCATTCGATTCTGCAGTGATTTATTCAAGTCTGTCTTTCATTGACAGGATGAAGACAGAGCGTGCTGCCGCATGCTAACATCAGCCAGCTGTCGTTAAAAGTCCCGCCATCAGTTTCTCTTCTGCAACAGCAAAGAACAAAGTCGGGTATTTTGATGACACCTGTAAAACGTTTGAAATTTTTGCATCTACTCAAACAAAAAGCACCTTTACAGACGAGCGCCCGGCCAGTTAAGCCGGTTTCTGAGGAGCTGCGTACCAGTATAACTGGGAGCTCCTGCTCGGCGTCGCCTCTGGCTGCATCCCCATCAACGACGGGCCTTTAAGGTCCAGAGCCTTTGAACCTTTCTGCTGAAGAACTCAAAGTATGTAACTTTCTCTGAGGCCTTTTCTCAGTGGTAGAAAGTAACGAAGGAACATTTACTCGAGTACAATTTTATGCACCAGCGGTGGAAGAAGTACTCAGATCTTTTACTTCAGTAAAAGTAGCAATACCACAGAGTAGAAATACTCTGGTACGAGTAAAAGTCCTGCGTTCAAAGACGAATCTAAAATAATAATAATATTAAGTATCAGCATCAGAATAAACTCAAAGTATCAAAAGTAAAAGTACTCGGCCCATTTCAGATTAATATATATTATATCCAGTGGTGGAATGTAACTAAGTACACTTACTCAAGTACTGTGCTTGAGTACAAATTTGAGGTACTTTTACTTTTTCTTTATTATTTATACTTCCACTCTACTATGTTTCAGAGGGAAATATTGAACTTTTCACTACATTTATCTGACAGCCGCAGTTACTAGATACTTTACAGATTAAGATTTTTAAAAAACGTGATCAATTCATAAAATATGAAACTGTGCTATAGATTAAACTGTCCAACTGTAAATAAAGTAGTAATAAAAATGTGCTCCACCTCCAACAGCAGTAACATTAAAATTAAATCAGTACTCCAACAATATGCTATATTGCTATATACAGTGTTTATATATATATATATATATTTCTTTAATACTTTACTTGAAGTACATTTTGCTGTTAATACTTGTACAAGGAAGGAAAAGCTCTTGAATGTTTATGAGACTTAAAAGACGAAGCGTCGGTTTCTGTGATGCTCGAGAGAAGCAGTGGAAGTAGACGTATTTGTAGTTGTAGCAGCTTTATAGTCACAGAGTTAAAAGGGAATCAGTTTTGATTTTATTTTCTATTATTGATGTTAAACGATTAAAAAAGAGAGTGTTGTAGAGTCACACAGTATGTGTCCACTGACATCTTTTGGTCAGTAAGTTCGGAAAAACATTGTATCTTAGAAAACAGTAGTAGAAGTACAAGTTATTGGAGTAGTTGTAGTAAATTTGTTGTAGTGGTCAGTAGTAATGCAGGTATTAGTACTACTAAGTAACAGTACTTCACCCTGAAAGAAGAACTCACAAAGACTTTACAATATTAAGGACGACGAAAATCAAACAGATCAAGTACGTCGTCTTTAACAAAAAGGTCTGTCTCTGGAGCGATCCTTTCCATAATGTTGTCCGACACTTACAATAACAAGGTTTAAAAATACCGGAATCACCCTTTAAGTGTAAAATCTGTTTGTGTTTTTGACCATGCGAGAGCCGTGGCTGCAGGGACGGCAGTGCCGGTCGATCTCTGTGGCCGAGACCGAAATATCTCAACAACTATTGGATGGATCGTCGTGAAATGTTGTGCAGACATTCGTGGTTCTCCGAGGATGAGTCCTGCCGCACTTTGGGGATCCCCAGACGTTTCCTCTAGCGCCACCATGAGGTTTTGTGTGAAATGTATCAACAACTATTGGATGGATTGTCCTGAAATGTGGTACAAACATTCATGTTCCCCTCATTATACCTGCTAAACATCAGCATCTCTTAGTGAAGCAGAAACTGTTGCACGTGCTTTTATCTCCTCACGCCTCGATTACTGTAACGGCCCGTTCACTCGTCTTAATCTAAAAACTCTGACAGACTGCAGACTGTACAGAACTCAGCTGCTCGGCTGTAAACCAGGACCCAGAGGTGCGACCACATCACACCTGGTTCAGCCTCTTTACATCGGCTCCCTGTTGGTTTCAGGATTGATTTTAAGATCTTGTTGATTACTTTTAAGGCTCTTCATGGCTCCAGACTATATCTTAGACCTTGTAATCCCTTATGAACCTTCACAGAGTCTGAGGTCTTCGGGCAGGGGTCTCCTGTCTGTTCCTGAGTCCAGGATGGAAACTAAGGGGGACAGAGCTTTGGCCATCAGGACCCCGAGGCTCTGGATCAACCTGCCCGAAGACATCAGGCTGTCTGAGTCAGAGTCTTCGTTTAAGTCTCGTCTCAAAACACATTTTTATCTGAAAGCAGATCCTGATTTCACCTGAACTGGTTATTTTACTGCTTTTGTGTATTTTATTTCTCTTGTTGTGAAGCACTTTGCACTTTGTTTTGATAAGTGCTCTATAAATAAAGTTTTATTATTTTATTATTATTATGTTAGCATTGTCATTGTGAGCATGTTAGCATTTAGCTCAAAGCTGCGGAGTCTTAGTCCAGCTCTCCCAGAGACAACGACGAGGCTCCCAACAGGCCACCAGCCCAAAGAGAGGCTCAGAGAGAGACACCTTGACAGCTTCCCCAAGTTTGTTAAGCTGCTTAGCTGGATTAAAGGGACACAGTAACAACCTGGACGCCTCTCAATACAGCAATACAGTGTGAGTGTGTGTGTGTGTGTGTGTGATTATAGGTTTATAGGTTTATGTGTCAATCTGTGTGTGTGTCAGTGGTGGAAAGTAACTAAGTACATTTACTCAAGTACTGGACTTAAGTACAGTTTTCAGGTTCTTGTACTTTACTGGAGTATTTCCATTTTATGCAACTTTATACTTTTTACTCCACTACATTTACTTGACAACATTAGTTACTTTGCATCTTCAGATGATTAATACAGAATATAATTAACTAATAAACGATGATGTATTATTATAGATTAGGCTACCCAGCAGTAAATAGAGCAGCTGAAATCAGCGTCACCTTCACCAGCTGCAACCTTAGTGATGCTTACACATTAATGCATCAGTAATTATAATCCAGTAATATAATTAGTGCTGCAGGAAGTACTCAGATCCTTTACTGCAGTAAAAGTACTAACACCACGCTGTACAAACACTCTGCTGCAGTGAAAGTGTGAGAGTGTGATCAGGAAAAAGCCCTTAAAGCATTAAAGCAGTGCAGCGTCCCTGTGGCTGCTGTGCTGTTATATATTCTATCATCAGGTTATTATTCCTCGTGCATTAATGTAAAGCAGGATGTTGCTGCTGCAGCTGGTGGAGCTGGAGCTCATGTTGAACCAGTTTGTATCGGACTGCAGCTGACGATGCTTTTCATTCTGGATCCATCTGCTGATTCTTTTCTCCGTCCATCCATCGATCGATCGATCGGTTTGTGAAACTCGTGAAAACAGTGAGAAACGCCCAAGAAACTGGAAACTAAAGCTGCCAGATAACTGTATCGAAGTAAAAAGTATATATTGTAGAAGTAGAAAGTAGCATAAACAGAAAAGACAAGTACGAGTACCTCAAACTTGTACTTAAGTTCAGTGCTTAGTGAGTAAATGTACTTTATTCTGGTTATAGTGACATTATCCAGGCGACTGTTTGTGATAGTTTATATATTTATGATTTCTTTAATCATCAGCAGCATTTCAATGAAACTCCTATCGTGACTGTTACTGTGATTGTATTGTTATCGAACTGCAGTACAACTTCTAGTACACATTTTGTAATGCAACTGTGGAGGTGGGTATGGGTAGCTTTAAGCTGCAGAGGGAGAGGTGGGGGAGTTGCTCAGGTGAGCAGCATCAAGGAGAGATAATTGGCACAGCTGAACCCAGTGAACTAATTATTCTCTCCTTAAATACAGTAGCATGCTGGACAAGGAGGGGAGGCGGTTGGAGAGCGGACGGAAGAAGAGCCAGAAAAGAAAGCAAGAACGACCAAAAATAAAGAACATACACTGCAACCCTGGTGTCAGCGTGGTATCTCAGGGCCAAGACGAACTCTCGGTAGCACGATTACGCTACAGCAACGTTTTTAATGTATATTTATTTATTCATATTTTAAACATGAAGGGTTGGGACCCCCACCATGGCCGCGAGATCATTTTACACGCGTTTATTATCTGTATTAAACCTTTAATAGAGAAGAAGAAAAGAAAAAATAAATAAAAATAGAAACAACACGAAGAAGAAGAAGAAGATGTGTCCTCACTACACTGAAGACGACCCAGAGACCAAAGCGACGCCTTCAGCGTGTCGTCGTGTCCGACCGACAGTCCGAAGCTCGACGTTATTAACAAACATCGCAGTTATTACAGTCGTTCAGAGGAAAAGCAGCAGATCTGCACATCTGAGGAGCTGCAGCCAGGAAGGGATTTTACACGAAAAACGACTTCAACGATGATCAAAATAGCTGCCAATTAATTTTCTAATTTAATCGATGAATCGACTTAACAGTTTCAGTTGTAAAGTAACTAGCGAGTTAAGCTATCAGGTAACTGTGGGGAAGTAAAAAGTACAATAATTCTAAATAAAGTGAAGTAGAAGTATACATAATAGAGAAAAAGTAAAGTAAAAGTACCTCAAATCTGTACTCAAGCACAGTACTCGAGTAAGTGTACTTAGTTACCACTGGATATAATATATATTAATCTGAAACGGGCCGAGTACTTTTACTTTTGATACTTTGAGTTTATTCTGATGCTGATACTTTTACTCGTACCAGAGTATTTCTACTCTGTGGTATTGCTACTTTTACTGAAGTAAAAGATCTGAGTGTGTGTGTGTGTGTGTGTGTGTGTGTGTGTGTGAGAGAGAGAAAGTGAGGCGTTGCCACGGTAACACAGCGGGCCTCTTCAGCAGTTTAGCTCCATAATAGTGGAAAGAATGACGAAGCGTCTGCAGGAACAGTGAAGCCGCTGTTAGCCTTCTGTTACACCTGAGCGACGCACCGCACTGCAGTACTGCGAGTGGCCACTAAATTGGCAGCTTTCTTAAGACATCAAACTAATGAGACCCTCACAGTTACCCACAATGCTGTTCACCACTGTTTTGAAGGTCAGCTGGGATGTTTGTGCAGCTCAGAGCTCAGTGTTTTATATTCTGGTTTCTTCTTTATTGGCTCAAGTATTTTCACGCCTGCAGTTTAGAAGCGCTTCTTTCTTTACTTTCCTCGCATACCGACTCAGCGACGTCTTAACACACAGCGGCTTCGTCACACTTGTTACTGTTCAGTGCACGCGCACGTTTCTCTCAGTGATTAAGATGAGAAAATAACAATAAACAAAGAAGGGGGGGTGGGGGTGGGGGGGTGACGCGTGGTTAAAAACACACAATATATTCTTCATGAATTTGTGGATGTTAAATTAGTTTTTTGCACATTTGATCTGCTCAGATGCTTTGCATTTAGTCATTATAACTTCTTTTTTAACCCTTTTTTAAAAAAGCCTGCGGAAGTTCTTCTTTTTTTACTAGTTCTACGTTCACTTAATGAATTTATTCACCCGTTTAACGTCAGTTAAGCTGGATTTAATAAAAGAAGCCTTTTCAGTTTGTTTTTACAGAAACTCTCCTCTACTGACTGCAGCCTGAATGTTTTCCATGTTCGGCCTTTCCCGTAGCCGTGCCTCCTCTTCCACTTCGCTTGCTTTCTTTTCTTTAAAGTGAGTCACTGACTAAAGGGGGAGGGGGGGGACGTCACACCCACCTGAACTTCGGACTTGCTCACCACACACACTCCCTCCGTCTTCCCTCTTCAACATTTTTCTCCGAAGTGCTAAACACACACACACACACACACACACACACACACACACACACACACACACTGACTTCTCTTTTGCAACCAGACTGGGGATCATTAAAGGGAGCATCAGGCAGATTTTAGGAACATTTTGGAAAGTTTTGGAAGGTTTTTGAGGTTGTCAGATTGGTGATAGAGATAATTAAACAGGCATGAAAATATTATGTTTTATATTATTAAACAGGGTTGGCGGTTCGATCCCCAGCTTCAGCTCTGCTTGAGTCTAAAGTGTATTTCACAGTGTCACGTCGGTTAAACGTTGCCAGGGACAACGCCGTCCTCGCCTGGCTTTTCTTCCCGCAGCAGGGAGTCGATCACTTCCTGTTATTAAGTCGGGCTGAGGGTCAGAGGTTAAGGGTGAGAGGTGGAAGACAGACGCAGTGCTGACGAGGAGGAGGGGACGAAAAGAGAGACAGAGGGAGGCCCTATTTACCGGCTGTGCCTCCATGTGTGAGACACGAGCAATGAGAGGAGGAATTACTGAGGAATGACTGGAATTTCCTGAGTGGCGGTGATGGCGGCTCGCCCGCCCGCCCGCTCGCTCTCATTCTGACGTGGATGTAATCTGTTAGTGGAAATCTTTCTCTCCTGTGTCTGTTTACAAAGACGAACTGAAGCCAGTGACATCTCCTCAACACTGACGTGCATCAGCAGCCAGACGTGACGTGACCCCCCTCCCACTGTCCTGGTCAACCTCAGCAGGAAACTGGCCGACATGGGGGGGGGGCCTCAGCTGATCTAGTCCACCTGGGCCTCACAGGCTGTGAGAGCTGACCCGTGTGCTCCCTCCCTATAGCTGACATTCGGCGCCTCCACAGCACATTAACCACACATCCGTGCGCTGCTTGCGTTGCTGATATGGCTGATTTCCACACTCCGTTGTTCATTTGTGTTAACTTTAGTTTTAATGACTCCCTCTGTGTCACATTCCCTGAGCCCGTTATTTCCTCTCCGGGTTATTTAAGGCCACCACTTGTTGATTTGCACATTTTACATTATTGTTAGCCAGCTAGCAGCGCGGCTCTTTGGGCGACGATGTCTGTCAGTCGGTCCACCACTTTGCTCCAGACTGAAAGACTGTCGGATGGATTGGGACGAATGTGGTTCACACGTTCATGTTCCCCTCAGGATGAATTGTCATAACTTCGGTGATCCTCTGACTTTTCGCCTAGCGCCACCATCAGGTCGACGTGTTAATTTGGTTCGTGACCAAACACCTGCAAAACTAATGACATCAGCCTCAGCTGTACTTTGTGTTTACTGCAAATGTTAGCATGCTAACACGCTAAACTGAGATGGTGAACATGGTAAACCTGCTAAAACGTCAGCATGTTAATGCTGTCATTTGTGAGCATGTTAGCATGTAGCATGTAGCATGCAACGGTCCCAGTGGAGAAGACCTTCACATATAAGATCACATATTGTATGAAAGGGCAACAGAGAACTGTCAAATTAAAACGAATAATTAAGGAAATTGAGACAGTTTCGCTTTTTGTTGTTGTGTTCGAGAACGATTCCTCTGCGTGAGTTTCACCCGAGTCTGTGTGAGCTGGTTTGCAGTAATAAGGATCGTATCATAGTTCACTGAGGCGCTCGAGCCGCCTGTTCAGGCCGTTAAAAACTATGTGGACGAGTTACACCTCCTGCATTGTTCTCCAAATCAGCCTGAGCTCGGGGAGGATCCTGTTACATGGTGGTGTGACCTGCCAAGCAAAGTACAATCAAAGAGAGCACACACACACACACACACAGTACACACACAGTACAAACACACACACACACACACAGTACAAACACACACACACACATACAGTACACACACACACAGTACACACAACTTTACCTCATTCTCACCGAAGCAAAAACTTACGTAAAAACATGTTTGTTCTGTCGTGAGCAGGTAAACGTGTTGTGAAAGGACAGTTTAGAGGTACTTGTACTTTCCTTGAGTATTTCTGTTTTCTGTTCTTTGTACTTGATGCTCCACTACATTTATTTCATATCTTTAATTGCTTTGCAGATTCAGCTTTACGATACAAAAGATAATCGACAAATAAATGATGATGTATTATTAAGTCTTTAGACTTTATTGATCCCTGCAGGGAAATTCATGAGCTATATAAAGAGATTAGCTCCACCTTTACCAGCTGCAACATTAAAGTAATATACATGTTAATGCATCAATAATTATAATCCAATAATGTAACATACAATATTCTGAAACTAGCCATTCTGCATATGAGTACTTTTACTTTTAAGTTTATTTTGATGCTAATACTTTTGTACTTTAACTTGAGTAAAGTAAGTTTTGGACTGCAGTAGATGAAACACACACACACACACACACTGTACACACACACACATTCAGCCTCTGGTCTTAGATCATAAAGACGTCGTTTTATTTAGAGCTTCCATTCGTCCTGATTTCAGTCTGTGACAAACCAGCGTGTTGATTTCTATAAATAAACCTGACTTGACACCAAAAACCTCCAGGAGAGGAGAGATCTTGACATGTATTTGACGGGCTGTGAAGAGGAATTAGACTTTGTGGGGGGGGGTTTGTGTTTGGGTCAAGCTAAATCAGCACCATGTGTGTTTGAAGGTACAGTAAATCCAGCACCCTGCCCCCCGGGTTCATTTTAGGGAGGGTGGGATAAACGCTAAGCTGACTAAAGGCAGGAGTCCCCGCCCTCGGGGGAGACATCAAGAGGTAAACTCAGCATACTTCACGTATGCAGTCAAAGTAATACGATTCCCTCTCTGTCACTCCGTGTGCGAACATGTGTGATAATTCAACTGCCTGACTCTGTGTTTTAAATATGGATTTTTTTTTTCTGTCAGTTAACTTGCGTGTGTGCGTTCACATACCAACACACACACGTACTGTGTTTATGTGGTGAGGATGGAGGAGCTGAGGCCTTCAGGTCAGCGGCAGCTCTTCGCTGCCTTTATTGGCTTAACCAGTTGGGTGGTGTGCCATCCCATTAACCAGCTGGACAGTCCCTGTGTGTGTGTGTGTGTGTGTGTGTGTGTGTGTGTGTGTGTGTGTGTGTGTGTGTGTGTGTGTGTGTGTGTGGAATTACAACAGCTAAAATCCAGCAGACATTTAAGCTATAAATGAACTGTATTAACCAACTGGACAACAGTAAGCTTTTGGGTGTTTTGGGTGTGTGTAGGACTGTGTGTTTGGACATACGTGGACATACTTTCGATGTGTGTGTGTGTGTGTGTGTGTGTGTGTGTGTGTGTGATCTTGCATGTGCATCTGGTACCAAACAACCTTATTGGAAGTGCATCTCCATCCGACTGTTTTGTGTGTACACTTTCAATTAGCTCGTTAAAATTAAAGTGTAAATGCCGGAAATGTGAAAGAAAGTCTAAGGTCTGAGCTTTGACTGGAGCTCTTTTAATGACGTCGCCTCGTCACATTTTCTGGAAATTTGCGCTAAATTTGGAGAGAAACTTGGCTAGTGTCTAAGCTTCTAGTTCTTCTAGTTTCTGGAAATTCAGTTACAGTTTGCATAACATCTTTCATTTCTGATTACAGGTTAAACAGAT
This sequence comes from Siniperca chuatsi, assembly GCF_020085105.1. Classification (NCBI taxonomy): domain Eukaryota; kingdom Metazoa; phylum Chordata; class Actinopteri; order Centrarchiformes; family Sinipercidae; genus Siniperca; species Siniperca chuatsi. The sequence goes on along the minus strand of NC_058043.1, from coordinate 2,068,355 downwards.
GTGATTAACAAGGTGTTAATTAATTAGCTTTTGACATTGTTGGTAGGCAGATGTTTTAAACTTTGGACAGAGCCGGGCTAACTGTTTCCCCCCTGCTTCTTTAAGCTAAACTAGGCTAACCACATGCTAACTGTAGCTCTGTAACAAACAAACATGAGACTGAAATCCATCTTCTTATCTCACTTTTGGAAAGAAAACAAAAATGTGTGTTTCCAAAAATCTGGAACTATTCTTTTACGTTGCTACGTTTATCGTCGCTGTCATCGATCAATGACAAACATGGCGGTGGCCTCTTCTCTGTAGATTGTATTGTGCAACACCGGGTCAGTTTCCACATGAAATCTGCTGAAATACTTTACAGCACAAACTTCTTTATGACACAAAACAAGAAGAAGGCACTGCTGTTCAAACTAAACCTGTTTCCAAATCAGTTTCTCTCGGTGTAAAATGGTGATAAGAGTAAGAAAACCGGCTTACAACAGTGAGAAAGGATATCTTAACTGACATTCAAATTGCTACATATAGCCAGAGGTGGAAGAAGTACTCCTGCATTTTACTTAAGTAAAAGGAGCAACACCACAGTTTTTAAATGAAGGTTGTTATTATTAAGGGGGAAAAAAATCCAAACCTACATGGCCCTGTGTGAAAAAGTGATTGCCCCCTAAACCTAATAACTGGTTGCTCCACCCTTAGCAGCAACAACTGCAGTCAAGCGTTTGCGATAACTTGCAGTGAGTCTTTTACAGCTGTGGAGGAGTTTTGGCCCACTCATCTTTGCAGAATTGTTGTAATTCAGCCACATTGGAGGGTTTTCGTGCATGAACTGCCTTTTTAAGGTCATGCCACAGCATCTCAATAGGATTCAGGTCAGGACTTTGACTAGGCCACTCCAAAGTCTTCATTTTGTTCTTCTTCAGCCATTCAGAGACCCCACAACAACAACATCTCATTTTTGCCAGAAAACATCTTGATGATCCCCAAGACTTCATACAAAAAGAACATCATACCAACAGTACAATATGGTGGTGGTAGTGTGATGGTCTGGGGCTGTTTTGCTGCTTCAGGACCTGGAAGACTTGCTGTGATAAATGGAACCATGAATTCTGCCGTCTACCAAAAACTCCTGAAGGAGAACGTCCGGCCATCTGTTCGTGACCTCAAGCTGAAGCGAACTTGGGTTCTGCAGCAGGACAATGATCCAAAACACACCAGCAAGTCCACCTCTGAATGGCTGAAGAAGAACAAAATGAAGACTTTGGAGTGGCCTAGTCAAAGTCCTGACCTGAATCCTATTGAGATGCTGTGGCATGACCTTAAAAAGGCAGTTCATGCTCGAAAACCCTCCAATGTGGCTGAATTACAACAATTCTGCAAAGATGAGTGGGCCAAACTTCCTCCACAGCGCTGTAAAAGACTCATTGCAAGTTATCACAAACGCTTGGTTGCAGTTGTTGCTGCTAAGGGTGGAGCAACCAGTTATTAGGTTTAGGGGGCAATCACTATTTCACACAGGGCCATGTAGGTTTGGATTTTGTTTTCCCTTAATAATAACAACCTTCATTTAAAAGCTGCATTTTGTGTTTACTTGTGTTATCTTTGACTAATATTTAAATTTGTTTGATGATCTGAAACATTTAAGTGTGACAAACATGTAAAAAAATAAGAAATCAGGAAGGGGGCAAACACTTTTGCACACCACTGTATATAACTGGATTATAATTATTGATGCATTAATGTGTAAGCATCACTAATGTTGCAGCTGGTAAGGTGGATAATAATCATAATTTATTAGCAGATTTATATTTTGTATTAAAAATCTGAATCTGCAAAGTAAATAACGTCATCAAATAAAGTAGAGTACCTCAAAATTGTACCAAAGTACAGCACTTGAGTAAATGTACTTAGTTACATTCCACCACTGCATATAGCATTACATGAAAGTAGATTAAACTGAAAGAAGATTAAATTTGTCCGCCCGCTCTCTGTCCTTCTGTAATTCTGGCTGTATTTGTTTGAGTTGGAGCTTTAGACTCAAAGCAACTGTGAGAGGTTGAGGATTAACCAAAAAACCAGAGCTCTGAACTCCCACAGCATGCCAACCCGAGCCGTCAAAGACCCTGTTCAAGCCCTCCTCAAGCCTGTGCAAATAGCTTCCAGCGCCAGGGAGAACATCCAGCCGCACCGACAGGAAGTGGCCGCAGACTTTGGTGACATGTTTGGAGACCTTTCTCCGTGTTCCCCTCAATGCAGCCAATTCCTTTAAACTGGGTCAAGCTGCGTGGTTGTTTTAGTGTGCGCGCTGTAGCTCATCGTACTATACAGTCAAAACTGTCATGATTTATTTCAGTTTGGATCTGTAATTCATATTGTAAAAAATGTCACTTTTTTCAAACAAAATGAAAAACAGTAAGTGAACCAAAGATCAACATACGTTTGGAATAATGAGGCAGCAGAAGGAAAACACTTTACAGACAGAATCATCTCGGCTTCATTACATCAAACAGAAAACTGTACAAAGATTTTGGATCATTTAAAACTTTTATTTTATATATTCTCAGCATCTCATACATGTAAGTAAACATTGATTTTAATGTTGGAAACTTTATAATCTGGACTAGAATTTAAAATGAATGCCGTTGGATCTGAACAATGATTGGCCGCTCAAACATGCAGCTATTGATAAACTGATTGTTGTTTCTTTATTTGGATCCTCATCAGCTTCACAGAGTGGCTGCTGCTCTTCATGGCTCCACACACACCAGTCCAAACAATAAAACATGGACAACTATTTCAAATGACACAGTATCCATAAAAAAGAAAAGGCTAAACGAAGAAAACATAAAGAAACAGAGTGAAATCATTTCACATGCGAAAAGGTCGACAACAGAAACTAAAAGTGTTGAACTAAATACCAAGAAAAAGAAACAAAACCAATGAAAAACAGTAAGTGAAACAAAGATCAACATACGTTTGGAATAATGAGGCAGCAGGAGGACAGGTGCAGCTTCACACGTTCAATTCAGAGACTTTTCCCTTTAAGAAATAAACATCATCATAAATATAATCATCCTCTTTATCTCTAACTGCTCTGTTCCACTGTCACACAGATCTTCACTGCTGATGTCTGCAGTTTATCCCCAGTGTTAATGAATGGAAACATCCTCTCAGTGAAAGTGTGTGTGAAGGTGTGTATGTGTGTGTTAGTATCAGGATCAGAGAACGACAGCGTTCCTCTGTTCCAGTCCAGATTCACTCTGATCCTCTGGAGCTTCTTCTGCACTCGGAGAGCAGTGGGTAGAGCTGATGGTGACCGTGCTGAGTATTCACCTTTATATAACAATATTCCCCATAATCCAGACCATATGAGTCCCTTCCTGTGGACAGACTCTGCTAACACACCCAGTCTCCAGTCTGTACTGTCTCCAACCTCGACCTCCCAGCTGTGAGTCCCTGAGTTGAAGCCCTCAGAGCCCAGGACAGAGCAGTAATAATCAAACCTCTCTGGATTGTCAGGAAGCTGCTGTCTCCCTCCTCGTCTCACACTGGTCAGATCTTCAGACAGGATGAGTCTTGGATCAGCAGTGTTTGGGTCCAGGATCACAGGTGTGTAGGAGACCATGTCCTTCATCTTGTTCCAGATGTTGAAGGTCAGGTTGCCCAGGTGTTTGGCCTGGTCTATCAGAGCTCCTGAGGGCAGCTGTGGATCCTCCAGCAGGGGGAACTGCCGGACTCTTTCCACTGCAGCCTTGTAGTTGAGCAGGAATGAGACGTCTTCAGCTCTCAGCTGCTCCTCTGTGGCTCTGACTGTGTCTGAAAGAGCTGCTATCTCTCTGCTCAGATCCTCCAACTTCTCCTTCAGCATCTGACTCTTCTGCTCCTCTTCCTCCCTCAGTGCAGCCACCCTGGCCTCCTCTTCCTCTTCTAGAAACCGGTGAAGCTTCTTAAACTGCTCCTTAATCTGCCTCTCTGTGTGTCGGGCCTGGACCTTCAGGTGTTCTGCTGTTTGACCAAACTTCACTTTAACTTGTTCAGAAACCTTTAACTTCTTCTTTAAGGGCTCCAGAGTTTCCTGAAGTTCCTCCTCGTGTTGTCTTGCAGCTTCATCGATGGGTCTGAATCTGTGGTCGCTGTGTTTTTCTGAATCTCTGCAGACGAGACACACTAGCTGCTGATGGTCCAGACAGAAGAGTTTGAGTTTCTCAGAGTGCAGACTGCAGAGAGCCTCTGAAGGTCTCTGATCTCTGTCCTGTAAGAAGGCCTCACACAGGTTCTTTAACACCCGGTTTAAAGGTGGTTCTGACCTTGAAGACCTTCTCTTACAAACGGGACACTCGTGTGCTCGTTTCTCTCTCCACCAGCTCTGCAGACAGTCTTTACAGAAGCTGTGGCTACATGACAGAAGAACAGGATCTCTAAAGACCTCATGACAGACCGGACAGCAGAGTTCCTCCTCTGATCTGGAAGCCATTTTGTCTCCGAGTGAAGCTGAAAACACAGCAGACAGAAAGTACAGTCAGTCACGGCTCCCCTCCCTCCTCCACTAACTTTCACTTTGAGTCCTGTTTGTAGTCAAACTCACATCCAGTGTGTGGAGTGTCCGCAGGCTGAAGCAGCGGTGTTGGAGTTTTCCACGTTTCTCTCCTGTAGCTGAACTCACTCAGAGGAAGCCGTCAGTTTGGTCTGAAGGTGAATCTGGTCGTCTGTCTGTCGCTGCGTCTCTTCTCACTGAGAACCGAACAGGAACTGACTGTCTCCTGGTTTGTCTCAGGTGAGTCAGTAACACAGGTTGTGTTTCATTCCAAAGTATTGATTCATTGGTGGATATGTAGACTGATAGTGTGCAGCAGGCTGTTTATGTTCAGAAGTAGTTTGAACATAATTTGACTGTAGTGGAGTTAAAATATAATCCCTGGGAATGGGAACCATGGAATACAGTAGGAAATGGGAACCATGCATCAGTAAGGAGTACCACTGTAGGTAAGTAGTACAATGGAAAGGGTACCAGGGAATAATACTGTTTTATTGATCATTGTAGTTTTAAATTTCTGTTTGTTTTCATTGTTGTTGTTTTTGTGTGGAGCCCAGGAAGACTAGCGATCACTTTGCGGAAGCTAATCCAAATTAAGAATAAAGCCTCAGCTGTACTTTTTGTTTCATGCTAACTAGCAAATGTTAGCATGCTAACACATTCAACTATACCCAGTTTATCTCTCCAGTTCAGAGAACCTTCTGTCAAGCCCTGGGAGCAACCATCAGCCTCTCCTCCGGATTCCACCCTCAGTCCAATGGTCAGACGGAGAGGGCCAACCAGGACCTTGAGGCAGGCCTTCGTTGTGTAGCTGCCTCCAATCCATCCTCCTGGAGCTCCCAACTCCCCTGGGTTGAGTATGCACACAACTCACTTACCTGTGCTGCTTCTGGTCTCTCTCCCTTCGAGTCTTCGCTAGGGTACCAGCCTCCTCTGTTCCCATCCCAGGAGAGTGAGCTTGTGGTCCCGTCAGTACAACATCACCTCCGCCGTTGCCACAAAGTATGGAGGGAGACCCGAGCAGCACTTCTCCGATCGGCAGAGAAGAACCGCCAGATCGCAGACCGACACCGGATTCCAGCACCCACATACGAACCAGGTCAGAAAGTTTGGTTATCCTCCAAAAATATCCCATTACGGACCGAATCCAAGAAACTGTCTCTCCGCTACATTGGTCTCTTCCAGCACTTTGTCCAGGTCTACACGTCATCACCTGCCCCAAGCTTCGGATCCGCTGTCAGTCCGTGTCTACACATCGCCGCTAACGCCACGCATCGGAGTCGCTGCCTGTCCAAGTCGCCACTTCTACCCGTGTTCTGCATGCTTGGGTTTGTAGATCGTACATTACGACATTTCTAGCTTTCGGGTATGCGGCCCACTGAATATGCGCATTAGTGTTTCACCCGCTCGGCCCATAGACTTTACATTGTGATGACATCACATATTTTTAAATCGCTTTTCTCGGCTCGAGGAAAATTTTACAAATATAAAACCCATCGTGAGTCAAAAATTCAATAATTGACCTTGCAGTTTGAGGTGTCTTGTCAACAGTTTTACAGAAGTCTCTTTTACAATTGTGGCCTATGAGCCGCAGAGAGATTTTTCGTTGCAATACCGTGAGTGGCCACTGGAAAGAATTGGAAGCAAGGCTGAGCGGCGGACTGTCTCCACTTCCTCCCACTGTACAAAAATTAAGCCAAAATATCCCGGATACGGGAGCTGCCATCTTGCGGTGGTGACATAATTTGGAGCCAGAGTCTGCGCAGTAGTGATGGAGTTGGAGCCGCGGTATCGAGGTCCCGCCCCCACACACTCGGCTGACTCAAGTCACAAGCTGAGCTCCGCTGTCAATCATGACGCGAAACCCCCTTTTTATAGCATCAAATAACTAATTAAAACCAAACCTATCAGAAAATTGAACACTTGAACAAACATCAGCGTGATAAGAACGACCTAAACTGACAGAAACCATCTTTGGGAAAAATTTATCTGACGTGTACTTTAAGTTTGGTTTTCTGAAAGTTACATATAAAACCTGTGTTTGGAAACTTTATAATCTGGATTCAAATTTTAAATAGTTTGTTGGATCTGAACAATGATTGGACGCTCAAACACGCAGTTAGGTTGCTGGTCTTCATGGCTCCACACACAAGTCAAAATAATGAAACAAGTGCGTCGTGCGCAGTTCAGACATGTCTGTATTAACAGCAGGACAGTCGACTGTCTGTGCTGCGACACAATGGGTCCTCCCAAATATGTTGAATATTGTAAAAGCGACAGATGTCCTAAATCTCTAGCGGGTGATAACCAACACTACCTGGGCTCGTTGAAAAAGGGGATGAAAGCGTCTTGTATCATTGTTAGGCTAAAGGGCTGTGACATGCTCCAGTCAGTCAGCAATGTTGGCTTTCAGATGTCAGTCAACCGTTGCCGTGGGAAACACCCTCCCAGAGGCCTCGAGCTTAAGCTGGGCGGACACTGTGTGTTTTTATTAATGTCGTATGTTGTGTTTACTCACACTACACGTTTCGATCGGCCTTTCTACACAGAACCAGAACCTGCAATGTTTAGTCACACTGTGCGGATCAACTGACCGGCCGCGACGTGGGCGTAAACACGAAAACCCTCGGCTGGACGGGTTTGTCCAGCGACAATTCCAATAAAGTTTATCCAAACAACACTCAATGTTGACAAAAGAGAGAAACGCAGCGTTACTTTGTGTAATTCTACTATAAATGAAAAGTAAGATAAAAAAAAGACAAATATGGAGCAACAGAGGCCTGGAAGATGCTCATAATATGATCTTTAGCCAACATGTAAAATACTACTATAGTAATATTAAAACAAGCTCGGATCATTTGACAGCAGCCATGTTGGAAATCGGACTGTTGAACTGCTCAAACTGCAAGACGACCAAAGTGAAATCCATCTGATCGTCCGAGAGACACATCTTTGATCGTTCAGGTGATCAAACTGAACGTCAAACAACAGCCGATCTGGCAGAAATTCAGCCTGGCGTCAAACGCTGTTTCCACTAATGTGTCCCAAAGCAGCTTTATTCTCTTTTGACAGATGGGAATCATTACTGTTTATCATAATAAACAATAAATAAATGTATTTTCTGTTGGAAATTAGTAATAAACAGACAAATAAGTGTGTGTGTGTGTGTGTGTGTGTGTGTGTGTGTTCTTGCATGTGCATCTGGTACCAAACAACCTTATTGGAAGTGCATTTCCCTCTGACTGTTTTGTGTGTACACTTTCAATTAGCTCGTTAAAATTAAAGTGTAAATGCCGGAAATGTGAAAGAAAGTCTGAGCTTTGACTGGAGCTCTTTTAATGACGTCACCTCGTCACATTTTCTGGAAATTTGCGCTAAATTTGGAGAGAAACTTGGCTTGTGTCTAAGCTTCTAGTTCTTCTAGTTTCTGGAAATTCAGTTACAGTTTGCATAACATCTTTCATTTCTGATTACAGGTTAAACAGATGTGATTAACAAGGTGTTAATTAATTAGCTTTTGACGTTGTTGGTAGGCAGATGTTTTAAACTTTGGACAGAGCCGGGCTAACTGTTTCCCCCCTGCTTCTTTAAGCTAAACTAGGCTAACCACATGCTAACTGTAGCTCTGTAACAAACAAACATGAGACTGAAATCCATCTTCTTATCTCACTTTTGGAAAGAAAGCAAAAATGTGTGTTTCCAAAAATCTGGAACTATTCTTTTACGTTGCTACGTTTATCGTCGCTGTCATCGATCAATGACAAACATGGCGGTGGCCTCTTCTCTGCAGATTGTATTGTGCAACACCGGGTCGGTTTCCACATGAAATCTGCTGAAATACTTTACAGCGCAAACTTCTTTATGACACAAAACAAGAAGAAGGCACTGCTGTTCAAACTAAACCTGTTTCCAAATCAGTTTCTCTCGGTGTAAAATGGTGATAAGAGTAAGAAAACCGGCTTACAACTTGTTCGCCTCATTAAAGCTAACGAGAAAGCAAATGCATGGTGTAGAACAACAACAGTGAGAAAGGATATCTTAACTGACATTCAAATTGCTACATATAGCCAGAGGTGGAAGAAGTACTCCTGCATTTTACTTAAGTAAAAGGAGCACCACAGTGTAGAAATACTCTGTTACAAGTAAAAGTCCTGCATTCAAAACTTTACTTAAGTTAAAGTACAAAAGCATTTGCATCAAGTTTTACTTAAAGTATCAAAAGTCAAAGTCCTCATTATGCAGAAAAGGGACATTTCAGAATAATATACAATGGTGTGCAAAAGTGTTCGCCCCCTTCCTGATTTCTTATTTTTTTGCATGTTTGTCACACTTAAATGTTTCAGATCATCAAACAAATTTAAATATTAGTCGAAGATAACACAAGTAAACACAAAATGCAGCTTTTAAATGAAGGTTGTTATTATTAAGGGAAAACAAAATCCAAACCTACATGGCCCTGTGTGAAATAGTGATTGCCCCCTAAACCTAATAACTGGTTGCTCCACCCTTAGCAGCAACAACTGCAATCAAGCGTTTGCAATAACTTGCAATGGCCACTAGGCCACTCCAAAGTCTTCATTTTGTTCTTCTTCAGCCATTCAGAGACTCCACAACAACAACGTCTCATTTTTGCCAGAAAACATCTTGATGATCCCCAAGACTTTTGGGAGAATACTCTGTGGACTGACGAGACAAAAGTTGAACTTTCTGGAAGGTGTGTGTCCCGTTACATCTGGCATAAAAGTAACACCGCATTTCAGAAAAAGAACATCACACCAACAGTACAATATGGTGGTGGTAGTGTGATGGTCTGGGGCTGTTTTGCTGCTTCAGGACCTGGAAGACTTGCTGTGATAAATGGAACCATGAATCCTGCTTTCTACCAAAAACTCCTGAAGGAGAACGTCCGGCCATCAGTTCGTGACCTCAAGCTGAAGCGAACTTGGGTTCTGCAGCAGGACAATGATTCAAAACACACCAGCAAGTCCACCTCTGAATGTCTGAAGAAGAACAAAATGAAGACTTTGGAGTGGCCTAGTCAAAGTCCTGACCTGAATCCTATTGAGATGCCGTGGCATGACCTTAAAAAGGCAGTTCATGCTCGAAAGCCCTCCGATGTGGCTGAATTACAACAATTCTGCAAAGATGAGTGGGCCAAACTTCCTCCACAGCGCTGTAAAAGACTCATTGCAAGTTATCACAAATGCTTGATTGCAGTTGTTGCTGCTAAGGGTGGAGCAACCAGTTATTAGGTTTAGGGGGTAATCACTATTTCACACAGGGCCATGTAGGTTTGGATTTTGTTTTCCCTTAATAATAACAACCTTCATTTAAAAACTGCATTTTGTGTTTACTTGTGTTATCTTTGACTAATATTTAAATTTGTTTGATGATCTGAAACATTTAAGTGTGACAAACATGCAAAAAAATAAGAAATCAGGAAGGGGGCAAACACTTTACAGACAGAATCATCTCGGCTTCATTACATCAAACAGAAAACTGTACGAAGATTTTGGATCATTTAAAACTTTTATTTTATATATTGTCAACATCTCATACATGTAAGTAAACATTGATTTTAATGTTGGAAACTTTATAATCTGGACTAGAATTTAAAATGAAGGCTGTTGGATCTGAACAATGATTGGCCGCTCAAACATGCAGCTATTGATAAACTGATTGTTGTTTCTTTACCTGGATCCTCATCAGCTTCACAGAGTGGCTGCTGCTCTTCATGGCTCCACACACACCAGTCCAAATAATAAAACATGGACAACTATTTCAAATGACACAGTATCCATAAAAAAGAAAAGGCTAAACGAAGCAAACATAAAGAAACCATCATTTCACATATGAAAAGGTCGACAACAGAAACTAAAAGTGTCGAACTAAATACCAAGAAAAAGAAATAAAACCAATGAAAAACAGTAAGTGAAACAAAGATCAACATACGTTTGGAATAATGAGGCAGCAGGAGGACAGGTGCAGCTTCACAGGTTCAATTCAGAGACTTTTCCCTTTAAGAAATAAACATCATCATAAATATAATCATCCTCTTTATCTCTAACTGCTCTGTTCCACTGTCACACAGATCTTCACTGCTGATGTCTGCAGTTTATCCCCAGTGTTAATGTATGGAAACATCCTCTCAGTGAAAGTGTGTGTGAAGGTGTGTATGTGTGTGTTAGTATCAGGATCAGAGAACGACAGCGTTCCTCTGTTCCAGTCCAGATTCACTCTGATCCTCTGGAGCTTCTTCTGCACTCGGAGAGCAGTGGGTAGAGCTGATGGTGACCGTGCTGTGTATTGACCTTTATATACCCCTATTCTCCATAATCCAGACCATATGAGTCCCTTCCTGTGGACAGACTCTGCTAACACACCCAGTCTCCAGTCTGTACTGTCTCCAACCTCGACCTCCCAGCTGTGAGTCCCTGAGTTGAAGCCCTCAGAGCCCAGGACAGAGCAGTAATAATCAAACCTCTCTGGATTGTCAGGAAGCTGCTGTCTCCCTCCTCGTCTCACACTGGTCAGATCTTCAGACAGGATGAGTCTTGGATCAGCAGTGTTTGGGTCCAGGATCACAGGTGTGTGGGAGACCATGTCCTTCATCTTGTTCCAGATGTTGAAGGTCAGGTTGCCCAGGTGTTTGGCCTGGTCTATCAGAGCTCCTGAGGGCAGCTGTGGATCCTCCAGCAGGGGGAACTGCCGGACTCTTTCCACTGCAGCCTTGTAGTTGAGCAGGAATGAGACGTCTTCAGCTCTCAGCTGCTCCTCTGTGGCTCTGACTGTGTCTGAAAGAGCTGCTATCTCTCTGCTCAGATCCTCCAACTTCTCCTTCAGCATCTGACTCTTCTGCTCCTCTTCCTCCCTCAGTGCAGCCACCCTGGCCTCCTCTTCCTCTTCTAGAAACCGGTGAAGCTTCTTAAACTGCTCCTTAATCTGCCTCTCTGTGTGTCGGGCCTGGACCTTCAGGTGTTCTGCTGTTTGACCAAACTTCACTTTAACTTGTTCAGAAACCTTTAACTTCTCCTTTAAGGGCTTCAGAGTTTCCTGAAGTTCCTCCTTGTGTTGTCTTGTAGCTTCATCGATGGGTCTGAATCTGTGGTCGCTGTGTTTTTCTGAATCTCTGCAGACGAGACACACTGGCTGCTGATGGTCCAGACAGAAGAGTTTGAGTTTCTCAGAGTGCAGACTGCAGAGAGCCTCTGAAGGTCTCTGATCTCTGTCCTGTAAGAAGGCCTCACACAGGTTCTTTAACACCCGGTTTAAAGGTGGTTCTGACCTTGAAGACCTTCTCTTACAAACGGGACACTCGTGTGCTCGTTTCTCTCTCCACCAGCTCTGCAGACAGTCTTTACAGAAGCTGTGGCTACATGACAGAAGAACAGGATCTCTAAAGACCTCATGACAGACCGGACAGCAGAGTTCCTCCTCTGATCTGGAAGCCATTTTGTCTCCGAGTGAAGCTGAAAACACAGCAGACAGAAAGTACAGTCAGTCACGGCTCCCCTCCCTCCTCCACTAACTTTCACTTTGAGTCCTGTTTGTAGTCAAACTCACATCCAGTGTGTGGAGTGTCCGCAGGCTGAAGCAGCGGTGTTGGAGTTTTCCACGTTTCTCTCCTGTAGCTGAACTCACTCAGAGGAAGCCGTCAGTTTGGTCTGAAGGTGAATCTGGTCGTCTGTCTGTCGCTGCGTCTCTTCTCACTGAGAACCGAACAGGAACTGACTGTCTCCTGGTTTGTCTGTTTTACTGGTGAGTCAGTAACACAGGTTGTGTTTCATTCCAAAGTATTGATTCATTGGTGGATATGTAGACTGATAGTGTGCAGCAGGCTGTTTATGTTCAGAAGTAGTTTGAACATAATTTGACTGTAGTGGAGTTAAAATATAATCCCTGGGAATGGGAACCATGGAATACAGTAGGAAATGGGAACCATGCATCAGTAAGGAGTACCACTGTAGGTAAGTAGTACAATGGAAAGGGTACCAGGGAATAATACTGTTTTATTGATCATTGTAGTTTTAAATTTCTGTTTGTTTTCATTGTTGTTGTTTTTGTGTGGAGCCCAGGAAGACTAGCGATCACTTTGCGGAAGCTAATCCAAATTAAGAATAAAGCCTCAGCTGTACTTTTTGTTTCATGCTAACTAGCAAATGTTAGCATGCTAACACATTCAACTATACCCAGTTTATCTCTCCAGTTCGGAGAACCTTCTGTCAAGCCCTGGGAGCAACCATCAGCCTCTCCTCCGGATTCCACCCTCAGTCCAACGGTCAGACGGAGAGGGCCAACCAGGACCTTGAGGCAGGCCTTCGTTGTGTAGCTGCCTCCAATCCATCCTCCTGGAGCTCCCAACTCCCCTGGGTTGAGTATGCACACAACTCACTTACCTGTGCTGCTTCTGGTCTCTCTCCCTTCGAGTCTTCGCTAGGGTACCAGCCTCCTCTGTTCCCATCCCAGGAGAGTGAGCTTGTGGTCCCGTCAGTACAACATCACCTCCGCCCGTTGCCACAAAGTATGGAGGGAGACCGAGCAGCACAGCACTTCTCCGATCGGCAGAGAAGAACCGCCAGATCGCAGACCGACACCGGATTCCAGCGCCCACATACGAACCAGGTCAGAAAGTTTGGTTATCCTCCAAAAATATCCCATTACGGACCGAATCCAAGAAACTGTCTCCCCGCTACATTGGTCCGTTTATCATTGATTGCTTCTGCCGTCAGATTCAAATTACCCCGCTCCATGAGAGTTCACCCCACATTTCAGGTTTCGTAACTTAAACCAGTCTCTTCCAGCACTTTGTCCAGGTCTACACGTCATCACCTGCCCCAAGCTTCGGATCAGTCAGTCCATGTCTACACATCGCCGCTAACGCCACGCATCGGAGTCGCTGCCTGTCCAAGTCGCCACTTCTACCCGTGTTCTGCATGCTTGGGTTTGTAGATCGTACATTACGACATTTCTAGCTTTCGGGTATGCGGCCCACTGAATATGCGCATTAGTGTTTCACCCGCTCGGCCCATAGACTTTACATTGTGATGACATCACATATTTTTAAATCGCTTTTCTCGGCTCGAGGAAAATTTTACAAATATAAAACCCATCGTGGGTCAAAAATTCAATAATTGACCTTGTAGTTTGAGGTGTCTTGTCAACAGTTTTACAGAAGTCTCTTTTACAATTGTGGCCTATGAGCCGCAGAGAGATTTTTCGTTGCAATACCGTGAGTGGCCACTGGAAAGAATTGGAAGCAAGGCTGAGCGGCGGACTGTCTCCACTTCCTCCCACTGTACAAAAATGAAGCCAAAATATCCCGGATACGGGAGCTGCCATCTTGCGGTGGTGACATAATTTGGAGCCAGAGTCTGCGCAGTAGTGATGGAGTTGGAGCCGCGGTATCGAGGTCCCGCCCCCACACACTCGGCTGACTCAAGTCACAAGCTGAGCTCCGCTGTCAATCATGACGCGAAACCCCCTTTTTATAGCATCAAATAACTAATTAAAACCAAACCTATCAGAAAATTGAACACTTGAACAAACATCAGCGTGATAAGAACGACCTAAACTGACAGAAACCATCTTTGGGAAAAATTTATCTGACGTGTACTTTAAGTTTGGTTTTCTGAAAGTTACATATAAAACCTGTGTTTGGAAACTTTATAATCTGGATTCAAATTTTAAATAGTTTGTTGGATCTGAACAATGATTGGACGCTCAAACACGCAGTTAGGTTGCTGGTCTTCATGGCTCCACACACAAGTCAAAATAATGAAACAAGTGCGTCGTGCGCAGTTCAGACATGTCTGTATTAACAGCAGGACAGTCGACTGTCTGTGCTGCGACACAATGGGTCCTCCCAAATATGTTGAATGTTGTAAAAGCGACAGATGTCCTAAATATCTAGCGGGTGATAACCAACACTACGTGGGCTCGTTGAAAAAGGGGATGAAAGCGTCTTGTATCATTGTTAGGCTAAAGCGCTGTGACATGCTCCAGTCAGTCAGCAATGTTGGCTTTCAGATGTCAGTCAACCGTTGCCGTGGGAAACACCCTCCCAGAGGCCTCGAGTTTAAGCTGGGCGGACACTGTGTGTTTTTATTAATGTCGTATGTTGTGTTTACTCACACTACGCGTTTCGATCGGCCTTTCTACACAGAACCAGAACCTGCAATGTTTAGTCACACTGTGCGGATCAACTGACCGGCCGCGACGTGGACGTAAACACGAAACCCTCGGCTGGACGGGTTTGTCCAGCGACAATTCCAATAAAGTTTATCCAAACAACACTCAATGTTGACAAAAAGAGAGAAACGCAGCGTTACTTTGTGTAATTCTACTATGAATGAAAAGTAAGATAAAAAAAGACAAATATGGAGCAACAGAGGCCTGGAAGATGCTCATAATATGATCTTTAGCCAACATGTAAAATACTACTATAGTAATATTAAAACAAGCTCGGATCATTTGACAGCAGCCATGTTGGAAATCGGACTGTTGAACTGCTCAAACTGCAAGACGACCAAAGTGAAATCCATCTGATCGTCCGAGAGACACATCTTTGATCGTTCAGGTGATCAAACTGAACGTCAAACAGCAGCCGATCTGGCAGAAATTCAGCCTGGCGTCAAACGCTGTTTCCACTAATGTGTCCCAAAGCAGCTTTATTCTCTTTTGACAGATGGGAATCATTACTGTTTATCATAATAAACATTAAATAAATGTATTTTCTGTTGGAAATTAGTAATAAACAGACAAATAAGTGTGTGTGTGTGTTAATGTGTACCCTTGAGCTGTAACAGCTTTACTTTATTTGTTGTGATTTGGCTGCAGGACATGTAAAACCAAACAACAATACTTTCCAGGAAAAGGTGTGTGTGTGTGTGTGTGTGTGTGTGTGTGTGTGTGTGTGTGTGTGTGTGTAAAAAGGAGGGTGGCCTTGACACTCAGATTTGCCTTTGGTTATTTTCATAAACGCATCTGACTTTTACACAGCCTCTGATTGGACAGGAATTTGGGCGATGACCGTCTTCCCGTCAGTGTTGACTTACGAGAGGTCGACCAGGCAGCAGCAGAGGTCAACAAGAGCTCTGCTGGCGCCCCCTCCGTCACCTCCGGAGCTCACTCAGGCAGGACAGATTTGTGGGGTTTAAATTTAGCTTCCAGCCCCAAAATAGTTTTCATTGAATTCTTTGCATTTTAGTCTTTAAGTGGTTTTGTTTTTAATCATTAACATTTTAGTCACCAGCTTCACATTTAGATATGACGACTCTACTGGGACTTTAATGAAGATACAGTTTCACAATGAGTCCAGCCACGGGAGTGATCAGACAGTATTCAACACACATAATGAAACGTACTAAAATTTGGCCCAGTGTTCATGTTAAATTATGTTTTTACTGGTCATTAGAATCCGCAGTGGGTAGTGGCTGTGTCGTCATAAATCTGACAGGTGACACCTTTCTCTAACCCTGACCTAACGTACATTTAAACTGTCTTTAAATCCGACTCTCACCAAAGCAAACAGCAGATACTCAGCGGCTTGACCCTGCTTTATATCCACATTATATCTGCTGAAGCTAAGCTACGATGGCCGGCCCCACTGGCCATGGTCTGAATGCCGTGTCATCACTGCTTCTTATAAACAGCCACTAATTAAACGGTGTCGTCCCTCATTCGTCCAGGAGTGGTCCATCGTAGAAAAGGTTTCAGTCGTAGTCGTCTGGACGCTGTTTTCAGAATCAAGACGTTTCGGCTCCCATCTGAAAGTCGTTCTCAATTGTGAAAATGGTCTGCGAACTCAGAAATTTAAGCTACTCTGTGTTACTTAAGCCCCGCCTTCAGGGAGGAGTCTACCTGAGTGTCTGCTGTTTAACCTGCCTAGTTTCACCTGAAACTGACCTAATAGTTTCCATGATGGCCCAGTAATCAGTAATCAGGCCTATTGTTTTCTGGCTGCACCTCCCTCATCACTGTTAAGTACCTTATTAGCATGTGATTGGCTTGACCACGGTGTTAATACACTGTGGTAAACGTTTGGCAAGTTGAATCTCAAACCACCATTTCTGTTCAAAGAGGGGTTTTCTTTTTTCACAAAAATGGCTTCTTTGACTCCTCTTTCAAACCAACTCTTCTCTCTACTTCGAATCTCCACCTCACTGTCTTCAAATGTGCGGTTTGTAGCTTTCAGACGCAAATGCACGGCGCTCTGCAATCCCGAGTTAGCGTGTCGTCTGTGCTAATGAAGTCTTTTGTGAAGCAGCTGTTTAGTCTCACCTACATACCGTTCTTTGCAGTGCTTCCGGATGGGAGCCGAAACGTCTTGATTCTGAAAACAGCGTCCAGACGACTACGACTGAAACCTTTTCTGCGGTGAAAGCCACTAATTAGCAGCTTCTGTTTTCCATGCATGAATCGTGTCACTTTACCAGCTTTACCAAAGAAAAGGTCATGGTTTCAATATGACGTTGTGTGTGAGTGTAAGAGCGCAGTCAGTCCACATGGCTCGACAGAACCGCCCCCTCTTTACCTGCACCCATACACTCAACATAGACCCCCGAAGCAGGCTCACTAACATCGTCAGATACATGCGAGCTACCGCGCTAACAGCCAGCTAACAACGTGCTAGTCTAACTGGCATGCCCGACCCACCAAACAAACACAGCAAACAATCTTAGCTACTTCACCTTCAACAAAGAATGCACTTCTGTCTATAATGTTGCTGCGTCTTCAAACCTTCAAGAACTTTCTCTACCAACTTTTAGAAAACGTTACAAATGTTATGCTTTCAGTTATTTAACTGAAACTACACTTGTTTATCTTAGTGTTGGTGTTGGGAATATCGGATTTTGAAAGTCAGCAGGCTACTCGTCATTTCTACAAATCATCCAGCATGGGCAAAACTAAATCTGAACCAAAGTCACGTCAATTATGTTTATAACCACCAGTATCTGTCACCATTATTTTGCTCATTTGGATGTTTTGGCTCATTTTTCATATCGCTATTTTCTTGAATTATTTACGCGTAAAATGTTTACAGTCTCTAATCCCTTTAAACAGATATAATGAATTCTTAACTCTAGGATGCCATTTTAAATAATCTGTTTAACGAACAAATATTGTGATAGTATTTGTAATGTAATATAAAGTCAACGTTTCCTGGAGGTCTGGAGGACCGGTTTCCCACGGATTTGGTTCTCACGCATTCAAACTCACAGACGTACAAGCGGAAGCATGTGGAAGCATTTAGAGATGGCAGCTTCAAATCGCCGTGTCCCCCGTCACCCCTGAACACCACCCTGAGAGGGCTTTGAACCCAATCACAAAGGTCAGAGGTCGGATGAGAGGGGTGAGCACCGCGATGGAGTCCAGGCCTCCCAGAAACCAGCAGCAGCCCGGCAGAAAACACGAGCGACACACAACATTATTAAGTCATTGTTTTATTTTCAGATGTAGGTTTTTAAATAAACTAGTGGTATTTTCCCGAAACGTAAACTTGCGATTTGTCTCATAAAGTAAATGAAGCGTTTTTTGGATTAAATGACTTCCTGAAAGTCATTTAATCCCCAGGTGTTTACCATTTGACGAGTTTTAATGCAGATTAATAATAATAAAACATGGATTCTCTTTTCTTTATCAGATTAAAGACACAAACCCCTGTGAATAAATCACCAGGTCTTACTTTAAATCACTCTGTTATTGAAAAGGGATTAAAGTAATTATCTGCTCTGCTGACATTTTATTTTTTTTAAATTTCTCTGTCACACAGGAAGTGATGTGATGTGATTTAATACGAGCAGTTACAGAGATGTCGCTCCGCCACTTTGGTCCAGACTGAAATATCTCAACAATTACTGGATGGATTGTCATGAAAGTTTGTACAGACACTCACAGTCTCGAGAGGATGAATCCTGCTGACTTTAGTGATCCTCTGATTTTTCCATCTAGCGCCACCATCAGGTCGACATCCCCACAGAGCTGCTAGCTGTAGACTCAGGTCTCGCTGAGTTTTAAAAGGTGGCCTGAAAGAAGGAAATTAAAGAAGGAAAAATTTAACAATAGCTCCTAGCTACATGTTACGTTAATTTAGTTACATTTTAAGACGACACGTTGGGTCTGGGAACTTTATCTTTCATCAATAATCAAACTGATTGTTAGCTACAGCTCTAGTGCAACGACAATGAAGGTGAGTCTAATCTGATGACCCAGCTGTGCAGTTTTCCCGATCAGTGGCGGTCAGGTCCCTCAACGCTCTTTTACTCCTTGTGCGCCGGCATCGAGCACATATAAAGCCGTAGTGGAGATGAAACCTAACTGTAAAACTATAAAGAAAACTGCCTGAGCATTGCACACGTTAAAAGAACCAGAAAGAGTAATTTCAGGATTGTCATATGCTTCTTTAACCGCGTGCCAAAAAAAAAAAAAAAGGAAGGAGGTGTTACCATAGCCTGTATATAAAGATGGACGTCGTGTCAGCTCCCTAAAAGTGAAGCCAGAACATCTGGATCGCCCCCTGGTGGCGGGCTGCAGTACAGAGCATAAACCCCGCCCCCTCCATGTCAGCGGACGGGACACGAGCCAAACTAAAAACTCAAAGCACACGTCGAATACATTTTCCCCAAAAATGGTTTCTGTCAGTTTAGGTCGTTCTTATCACGCTGATGTTTGTTTTTCTGATAAGTTTGGTTGTAATTAGTTATTTGATGCTATAAAAAGGGGGTTTCACATCATGATTGACAGCAGAGCCCTGCTCGCGATTGAGGTGCGGGGGCGGGACCTCGTTACCGCGGCAGACTCTGGCTCCAAATGACGTCAAAAGCGCAAGATGGCAGCTCCTGTATCCGGGATATTTTATCCCGGATACAGGAGCTGCCATCTTCACATGAAAATAACTTTCATCACCCATCACAGACGTGCGTGTTCACAGTTTTCATGAGGACTATTTGTTTGGTAGAAATCTGCCCTGATAAGACCTGTTGGCCGTGACGTCTGTGGACTCTTCTGTGTAACATCATAATCAGCTGACAGCAAGTTTCTCAAATTCCACGTGGGGTAAAGTGAGAAAAGACAGTGGTGTGAATCTAATCACCGAAGTAACGAGGTTACAGTCGGCTTTCTCCGGTGAGATTTCTTAAACATCATGGAAACAACCTGGTTTCTGTAATCGGGGGAGGATGTCAGGGAACCTTGGAGAACGCAGATTTCTGTGCCGTGAATACGCTTAACCGGGTTTCTAATCAGCTTTTTACAAATACGCACGTGCCGGACAAAAGACTGCGGACAGAAAGTGGCTGGACGAAGAGGGAGATAGTTAGTTAAAATAATTCCTTCTAAGGTCACACTTAGAATAACACTCTGAGCCTGTCAGTGGCAAAAACAAGCACTTTCAGTGGACGTACATTAACGGGCACATTTGTCCACAGCAGCCGTTGCAGCCCGTATCGCAGCTGCCGAATGAAGAGTTTATTTCGACCAAACCAGAGTTGGTGATTGTTGGAACGGTGGAAAGACGACAATAACAAAGAATAACAAAGATGAAAGTATGTTTTACGATGATCTGTAAGGTAAAATTACTGTTTTTCTCAATGGAGTCTGGTGCGCCCGTAGCGCCCGTTTGTTTCGGTCTGAGATGCTGGCGCTCTAGCGCGACATCTAGTGGCGGAGAATGTCGCTTACGGCTCCTTTAAAGGCTCCTTTTTAATGGCAGGACAGTCAGAGTCACTGGTGGAGGTGGAGAATACCATGAAGTTGGTCTGTTCTGCGTTTAAAACTAGTCTGTGATTAAGGAGTGATACTTGGGAAGCATCAAAGGCAGACTGAAGACGAGTCGGGGCCCGGGCCGGGGCCCGAGTCGGGGCCCGGACCGGGGCGGCGCCTCCACATAATGTGTCACACTTCGTTCGTCCAGGCCTGAATGAAGAAATCAACCTTTTTTGTGAAACATTTATTTCAATACTTTTCCCACACGTTTACCTTTCCTTTCTGTTACTGAGTGATTGTTTTTGTGAGTTTTGTGTTAGTTTCTGAATGATGCTCATTATCTCCCACCTGTTGTCCCAATCAGCCAATTAGGACACGCACCTGAACGAATGCACAAAAAGGTCCGACTCTGGTTTTGTTTCCTCATTTGAACCCTGATGAAGACCTGCTGCGGTCGAAACCGGTCTCATGAACATGCAACTAATAAAAACAAAACGCTCCAGCCTCCCGCGCCTCCGTGAGCGAGTGCCTGACGTCTGGAAAAAATGTGTTTTTGTGGTGAAGGTGAACAGATTGTTTAAGGTTGCTGAAATAAAGATAAAGCACAAAGAAAAGAAAAGCAGGCGAGCCGGCCAGTCCCGACATGACCCGAAGCTATCACATTGTATGAAGAGTGTGTTTGTGTAACTGCAAATCAAGTCTATTTTCTGTTTGCACAAAGTGAAACAAACCTTCCCGTTTTCTCTTTTTGATCGCCTGTTACTTCACTCACAGACGGAAACAACCTCTGACACACAAACGCACAAATAGTCACATGTTTTTCATTTTTATCTTCTGTTTGTCTTGTGAACACTGTGATTGTGAAACGCGTCTTGAGTAAACTTGACTCTCTATACGTGAGAACGGCAGAGCAGAGTCATTCCTCAGCTGTGTCGACACAGAGAAACATTTTGCTAAACTCTTTGGTACACGTTGTTCCAGAAGAGGGATCGGGTGGCAGTCAACAAGTTCATAGATGCAGAAATATAAACACATCCTGTTTAACAGACTTTCACACTTTGAGTCTGAAACGTTTTGCCGTTCAGCTGACAGAACGTGACAGATGAAGCACTTGACCCTCCTCCGGGTTGAGGTCAGTTTTAACATCGTCACAGCCCGGGATCAGCGGGCGAGGACACACATGATTTAAAGTCATTTTAACAATATTTTATTTGAAACTAAGACAAAAAAAGCCACCTAATAAATGAATCTGTAGTCTGTAAGTCAATGGTGGGTGCCGTTTTCAATGTGTGTGTGGTGATGCCGGCCTGAACAACCGAGGCGCAGCTTGCTCAGGTGCGAGAAATCAGGTTAAATGGCTCCGCCCATCTCTACCTGCAGGCTGCTTGAGGGAGAAAAAAAACACAAGATGGCGGGAGGAGCGCTGACGGAGGCCGAGGCTGTCGCACCGTCAGAAGGACTGACTTTCTGAAGGTCGTTAAGGACTTTGGTTTCCAGAGGCGGAAGAAGCACTCAGATCCTTTACCTAAGTAAAAGTAACAGTACCACAGTGTAAAAATACTCTGTTACAAGGAAAAGTACTGCACTCGAAGGTCCTGTACGTCACAAGTATTACCAGCAACAGTAGAAGCAGCAGCACTTAAAGTATCAGAAGAACTCATTCAGAGAGTTAGGGTGCATTCAAGGTCCCGAAAAACGATATATTTTTTCAAACTTATGCACACGAGATAATAATTTGCACACACGAGTTATTATCGTGTGCTACAAGATTAAAAAAAAAATGTTTTTTTCGGTACCTCGGGGGACACGATGACCTCACGTAAATCCCAGCATAGCATCAGCAACATAAGTGAAAACACCTGCGAGGGTCTGTGGGGCCTTTAATCTATAACAATGCATCATATTTAATAGGTCAATCATATGTTTTGCATGTAAAGGGACAAACTAACTATAGCATTTAAATAAATGTAGTGAAGTAAAAAGTATGTTTCCCTCTGAAATGTGCAGCAGAAGTACAAGTAACCTCAAAACTGCACTTAAGCACGGTAGTAAATGAAACTGTTTGTTACCAAGGTGACAACAGATCTATCGTCTTTATGCCGTAGACTGGACGACGAATCCAAACACACGTGAAGAGCAGCAGTAAGAGGTGTTGAAAGCACCTGCGTGGTGGGTTCGATTCCCGTCGGACACGAGAAGTTTAAAACATTACGTCATTTTAAACAAACGCAACCTTTTTTCAAGGAGTGGCAGAGGTTGGATACAAGTTGTGGGAGACATTTGGGGTGACGAAGGGGTTTACGGGTGAATTTATGACTAAAGCGTGGTTTCACAAAGGCGGCCTCAGGCCCTGGGAGCATGTTGTTTTGGGTTATGGGGCAGTAGAGCATGAGATAGAAGTTTCCCAGAAGTCTCTGTTCTTCATGATGTAACCTGTAAACCCCCCCACCGTTCTGCTATAAGAAGTGTACCTTTTGGATGTAAAAGCCCACGTGTACGTGCTGCCTCAATGCTTCAGATCTGTAATAAAAAGGGATTTAAGAATGAGTGAAACTGCTAACACAGCATGTTTGTTGACAAACCTGCCAGCCCCGCCTAATCAGTTTGCACACTGAGATCCGATCGCAACGTGGGCGCATCATCAAGACGACGAGGACACTTATTAACACTAGGTGTGAATGGATCAGATGTCATTAGACACAGATCACAAACGAGCAAGTTTAGAGCTGTGTTTTTTTGTGGCAGCACATCATGATAAACGAGAGGCAGCGCGAGAGCTGCTGAGAGCGCGAAGCACCTCAGACGCACTCGGTGGTTTCTCTGAGGTTTCACGCTTCTTCTGAGAAGGAGGAGGTCCTGGCTTTTTCTCATCAGCGAGGTTTGAGCTGGAGGATGTTTGCACCGTGGTGGGCTCGTTGACTGTGGATTTCCCCCCCCCACCCCTCTCATCTTCACAGTCTCGTCTTCATCTTCATCTCATCAGAAAAACAGCTGCAGGAGAGGAAATCGATCAGCAGCAGACATCAGATTATCTGCATTTACCGTCAGGTATTTTCCTCTCTTGTGACAGGAAAATACCTGACTGTAAATGTTTCTTTGTATCTACATTGCATTTATTTAGCTAACACAGCAACTTGCAATAAGTGCATTTCAACCATGTGGATAATACAACCCAAATATTGCAAGAATCACGCAGTTCATCGAATACGCTGAACTGCTTCAAGTGCTGCATTTAGAAACAATAAGAGATGGAGAAAGAGCTTTCGACAGTTCTGTGTTCAGAGTTGTGACTCAGGAGTGCGATTTGCGACGCAGTCAAGTTAAATTAAGCACCTTAACTGCCTCCACGAGCTGTGTGTCACACTGACCTTCTGACCTTCCGTCTAGCGCCAACCATCAGGTCGACATGTTAGCGTGTGCAACGCTTCGGTTCACGACTAACGGCGTTCCCATCAGCCTCAGCTGTGCTTTGTGTTTACTGCTAATTAGCAAATGTTAGCATGCTAACACGCTAAACTAAGATGTTGAACACGGTAAACATTATACCTGCAGAACGTCAGCGTGTTAGCATGCTGATGTTAGCATTTAGCTTAAAGCACGGCTGCACACTCTTAGCGTTGTTCAATAAAGTAATCAATAAAAAAAACTTGTAAGCAGATCTGTAACTGCAGGTTTCTGAAAATAGGTGATGACATGTTTAAGTGCATTTAGGATTGTACGGTAACTTTGTCGTAAACTGGCGCAAATACATTTCTTTGTGTTGTTTCATGGTGTGTTTTTTTTAGGGAAAGTATTTGGGATTTATTTTTGGCCATGTCCGGAAAACCACGTCTCTACAAAGTTTTATGTCCGGCGAAGATTATCTCTCTGTCTTCCCGCTCAATTAGTATTTTAGAAAGTGGTGAAACATGTGACTGTTAGTTTGAACTGCAGGGCTTCCTCTGACTCTCTCGGCGCTGAACTCGGAGCGAGCTCCACAACAACTTGTGGTTGTTGCTCGTGGAGTTTGTTTTCCGGGAGCCATGTGTTTGTGGTCGTCGCTAAACGCGGGTCAGCAGGCCGCAACCGCAGCAGCTTCCTGCCACGATCTCTGTTCCCGGCGCTCTGCGTCCGGCTCACGCCGCAAACCAACTTCATTTCCAGAAGGAGCTTCTTGTTCCCGCAGTGTGATTGGATCTGAGCGTTGGTTCCTTTTTCTTTCCAAATCCACAGTCAGCTTTTACCACTTTTTATTTTTTTTAGCCACAAGCTACAGAAGAGGTTGCCGCCGCTCGTACCTGCTACACCTTCCTCCAGCCAATTTTACAATATTTCTCGTTTTACCGGTTTTAGTGGTCACGGTGTCGGCCGGTCGTCCACTTTGCTCCAGACTGAAACATCTCAACTACTATTGGATGGATTGCCGTGACGTTTATGGTCCCCAGAGGATGAACTGTAATAACTTCTGTGACCCTCTGACTTTTCATCATCAGGTCAAAGTTTTTATTCTGCGACCAAATACCTGCAAAACTTAACTCTTAACAGAAAGATTAAATGCATCGCAGAAGGCACGAGCACATGCAGTTTGTGATTTCTGTCGCATTTGATTTGTTTTTTTAAACACACTGTGTAAATTAGATTCGGCATGTGGCTGTTGGATCAGAAACAGACACGCGACCCATTTTGAATTATGAGCCGAAGCTTTAAAAATGCTGCCTCAATTCAATTCAAACTTTATTTCTATAGCAGCTTCCAGCAACCGAAACTGAACCAAAGTGCTTCACAACATTAAAAACAAGATAAAAAAAATAATAATAATGATAATAACAAATAATAATAAAAGTACAAATCATCGTGTATGTGTCACATTATTTGCTTAAAACCACCAGCATATATTTATTTTAGGCTTCGGACATTTGAGATCGTGTCGAAAGCTCAGTCACACTACTGTCACAGTACAATTCTGACGTACTTGTACTTTACTTGAGTATTTCTTTGTACTCGTACTCCACTACAGCAGCATTAAAGTGATGAACACATTAACGAATCAGTAATTATAATTAACAATTATATAATATACATGAAATAGGTCATTCTGCATAACGAGACTTTCGGTGCTTTAACATCTTGATGCTTTTGTACTTAAGTGACATTTTGAATGCAGGACTTTCACTTCACTACACTGTGGCGTTACTACTTTTACTTAAGTAAAACATCTGAGTACTCCTTCCACCAACGATGGCCATTAACTGACTTCCTTCCTGCGTTAGCTGTTCGCTTGATGGAGACGACACTGAAGTCAGATGATGGAGAAAGAGACGAGCTGTGAACGTGGAATCATGCTGAGAGCGACACCAGCTGTGTTTCTGGACTCCGTGTTTCCTGCACGCTGCTCCGTTGGTCCAGAACAGACCTGATTGCTTTAGTCCTGTTGCTGTATGTTGTTTGGCTCGCACTAAAGAAAACAGACACACCCTGCTGAATCATTCCAGGTCATGCAGAAAGTCAACTGTGATCCCCCACAGAGCAAACACTGCTGATACATGAAGACAAACTAAAGCAAACGCTGCTGATACATGAAGACAAACTAAAGCAAACGCTGCCTCCCGGTGGAGAAATAAATCCTTTTACTCGCAAACTTTCTTTTCACCTGAGAATGCTGTTATTTCCCCTTTATTTATTATATTTACTGTAAAAAAAAAAAACAGAAATATGTTTGTTGTTAATCTCACGTGTTAAGTTCTACTGGAGTTATTAAAGGATTTCACACAAATAAAATGAACTTACATGCTGTAGGTTTTTGCAGAATGAGTGAAATGTGAGACTGATGTTAAAAAAAATGGAGAGTTCAGAAGCTGTGAATCTAAAGTTGATGGAGTAAAAACCCACCGTGGGTCACCGCTCTCCAGTTGACCCCGTGGTGGCGAACAGAAACCTTCAACACGCCGGCTCGAGCTGCAGTACAACAGAAAAACAGACTAGAATAAAAGAGAATTCATGTTTTCTCACGAAAACACCGTCTGCACGGATCTTTGATGTTGTTGGTTCAGCACACCTGAAAGGAAGCTGCGTTATTTCCTTACTGAAAAATGCACCTGCGTCTCTTCGAGCGAACGTCTCGAAGTTTCCCCACGAAGACTTCGGAGACACAGACAGAAAAGTACCTGAAGGGACATTTTGGAGATTTCAGCTGAATGTGTAGCTGTTTAACTTTCATAGAATTACAGCATCAAAGTCGCACAAAGTCAAATTTATCACTTGTTTCGAACAGCAGCAGAGTTAAAGCCAGCGTGTGTGTGTGTGTAAGGCAGAGGGATGCCAGAATTTATCAAACTATTAACTATTATCCATGTCTGCCATGTTGTTCATTCAAAAAACAGTCTAATATTTATATATATAAATAAAGATGTAATAAGAATATAAGAAACTGGCTGAGATGGACACAAAAAGAAAACTAAACTGGAGCAGGAAAGAAATTCTGCTGCTGGTAGACGAGAGAAACTACACAACAATATTAATAATAATAATAATAATAATAGTCGTCTTATTAACACGCTGACAGCCTTGAAGTTTCCCCTCCACTCAGCAGCCAGCATGTGGACATCTTTTCGCTTCATTTTAGGGAAGCGGTGTGAACACAACACGACTGTATTATGTTTCACTACAAGTGCACATGGCGACTGTTTTCTCTGGTGCTGCTTTTTGCAGTTTTTAAACAACACTTGAACAGAACAGGTCGACTCAGAAACACTGGATGTCAGCCACATTACACGCCTTTAACTGGAAAACGAACGCCTCCCGTCAGCAGCTTGGTCTCTGAACTCAGATTCACACCTCGCTGCTGGGAAAGAGCCGCAGACTGTACTGTGTTTCGGTCCCGAACCAGGCGTGAAACCACAGAGGAAGTCAGCAGCGTCTGTGCAGCAGCAGCGCTGAAAGCCCCTGAACACACACAAGCTCTTTCCTTCTAACGCCATCAGTGGTCAAAATTAAACAAGTACATTTACGCCTGTACTGCACTTAGGTACAGTTTTGAGCTACTTGTACTTTACTTGAGTATTTCCATTTTATGCCACTTTCTTTTTTTAACTTCCCTACATATCAGAGGGAACTGCACCACTGTTGTCTGACAGCTGCAGTAACTGGCCGCTTCAGTTTAAGATTTTACATTAAAAACATACGAGAAGCTTATTAAAACACAAGATTGAACCAATCTTTTCGGTTTGGGGCTCGTATATAAAAATAAAGGTGTGTAGTTTGGGCTAGTGGGCAGACAAGATCACGTGATTGGAAACAGACAGCTGTCACGTCCCATGTGAAGAATTAACTGTCGATCTCAGCATCTTATTGCTTTAAAAAAAAGGATGTTTTTTTTTTATTATTGCAGCCACATTTTTACTGTTTCGTTCTTTCGCTACGTCTTAACTCCCAGCGTGAACCAGAGAAAACGAGGGGACTGCTGCCAAAGATTCACAACTACAAGTAAGACACCAGCGTAGGAGCTGTCGTGCGTTACTTGTGGATCTGCTTTGACTGAAGAGACAATGACAACATTTCCAACAAACGCAGTTTTGCTTCTTTATTGAGTGAAATGAAATCCAGACAGGCGACTTTTCAAGGTCACAACACCACAAACGCTTGGCATTACAAGTCTGCATGTTCCTACGATTACCACCACCTCCTCCTCCTGCAAGACCCCGCGCCAAGAGCTTTGGCAACTTCATTTGTAAACTGAAAATTAAATTTGAAAACAAAAGTCCGTGTAAGGAGGGTGGAAGTCGAAAACAAATGAGAAATAGCTGTCGTAATTAGTTTCTGTCAGTTTTAGTAAAATGAGGGGAAAGCTCAAACAGGGGGGGGGCGGGGGAATGGAAACATTTCAACCTGGGTTAAAATCAGTTAACGTTGTGTATTTTAATTACAACTTTCATGCCTGATCCATTCTTCTACCCACTACTGACATTCCTTCAAGGCCACCTTTTCCCTAAACAACAGAAAAAAAAAACCTCTTTACCTTATTATTTCCTTATGATATTATAATTATATATTTATTTTACTTTTTTTTTTTAAGTGTACATCATCTCAGCCATGTGTGACATCTTCTTGGGGATGTAGAGATAATACTCCATGTAGCCAGAAAGGTCCTCTATCGTGATGTCGTCGACGTAGGCTCGCGCCTGCTCCGAACACGAGCGAGGGGAGCCAGACGACGACGACGATGAAGGTGACGAAGCTGCGGCAGCATTAGTGTTGGTGCTGAGTGTTCTGGTGGGGTCCTCGTGGCTCGGCAGGCTCCTCTCGCACTCGGAGATGACATTGCGGAGCCCCGTGAAGGAGTACACCTCCACGCCATGCCAGCCCTGATGATTGGACTGGCACCGGCACTGAGATTCAGCCCCTTGCCCGCTCTCTTCCTGGGAATCTGAACTATTTCTCCAGCCACAGGAGCAGGGAGCGCGGGGGCCTTCTGCGGAGCCGCTACTGTGGAGCTCGGATAAAGCTCGGAAGTCAGCGGCTTCTGCAGGCCCGGATATCCGAGGTGCTCCAGCTCCAGACTCTGCTCCGTCACAGGCACTTTTCTCTGGGCCACTCTCCTCGCTCGACGCGGCATCTCCGGAGCTTCCTCCACCCTGCCTGGATGATGTTGCAACAGCAGTAATAACAGTGGGGATCTCTCGTAAGGATGGCGAGGAAACCACAGCTCCAATATGCGTCTCGTACCCAGCACAAGATCCAAAAACCAGAGGGGAGATGTGGTCGGGAGTGCCCGAAGAAGAGAGCTCTTTCTGGGCCGGGACAGCTACAGAGGAGGGTGTTCTTCCATCGACTGCAGGACGAGGCTCCACAGGCTCAGGCATGGCCAGGCGCTGGTGCTTCAGGCAGCCACTAGGGGTCGACAGTGCAGAGGCTGCAGTGGTGCTGCAGTAGGTGAACTTCGGAGGGTGGAGGATGGGGGACTTGGACCGCCGACGCCGCTGGGTTCTGGATGCTCCTCTCGAAGTTTTCCTCATACAGCTAAAGATGGAGGGAAGAGGAGGGCAAGAAGAGAAAGGAAGGGGAGAGATAATGACGGGAAAAAACAACATGAAAAATTGTGTAGTAATCATAATCTTAAGCTCTCTGGAGCTAATTACACCACATCTACACCAAACCCGCCTGATTATTACAGTTTTTTTACAATCGCTATGACAGTTTTTTTCAATTTATTTAACAAGTTTCCTAAACTCTTAACACGGTTAGCACAACATCCGTCTTTGTAGGCTGTACAATTAACACATGTCTTGTTGCTCTGATACAAAATGCATACACCAATTTAAAATGCTTGAACTTCTTTTACACACAAGCTCAACCGTGACCAAAACAATGTCATTTTACAGTCAAATTTACAAATGCTTTCACGCTGCATGTCAGAACAGATAACATCGTGTTCTGAACGTAACTTATACAGGCTAAAGTCAAAGCGAACAGCTGTTCACATTGTGAATTGAAACACAAATATATTCCCTGTATTTTATTCCATTGCTAATGAGAAACAGCTGATTGCAATTATGCAAATATATAAATCGCAGCTGATTCCCATCTAGGAACCACACTCAGGTGTTGAGGTTTTTTCAATCGCATGATCATATGTTCTGAAAGGACTCTTTGGGCTGATCTTGTGTGGAAAAGGAACACTATGCATGCATTTACTAAACCCAACAAAACAAAAATGTAGAGAGGCTTCAAAAGAAACTACAATGCAAAACACAATCTATGATCAATACAATATACTGTCTGTTGTATAAGGGCAGACCTGACACATAAAATAATGCAGTTTCATCATCAACAATATCGGCTGTACCGATATTTAAAATGAGCGATTACAGAGAAAGTTGGAGGCAACAGAAAGTCGTCTTAGCTTTCCCGTCACACGGTCGGCTGGACGTGTACAGGCACAGCCGGTTGCTCTGCCAAGGGCCAACCCGTTCAGCCTCCTCCCGCTCTCTCGGGTCACCGTCACTGTGTTTTAATGCAGCCAAATTCACAAATATAATTGTTCTCATTTACATATTCTTCTGTTTGTGTTGTCAGGCAGCTGAACCAGTTATTTGGGTGTACTCGGAGACTCTAAAGCTGGAATTGTGCTTCTCCGGGCGGCGCGTTGGCACAAATGGCACATTTGAGTGGCTGTTTCTTTTATACTTCTACGCGGCACGTTTACGTTTGTTTTGGTCTCCATTTCGACCCCACCTCCCAACCGGGACCGAATCAACCAATCGGTTTGCCTGACGCGCAGGGCCGCACAACACGTTCTTGAGATTTTCACTGCGTAGGTTCGCAGAGGTGTTTACGTCGCGTTAACGTCATATCGGATGGATGGTAGAGATGGAAAAGATGCCCATGTTAAAGACGGTTGTATGAATACAGAGTTGGTCATCTGAGTATTAAAATACTGACAGTAAAACAACATTTTCATTACATTTGGGTTTAATTACACTGACCGACGGCCTTTGGCTGATGCGACGCGTTCGTATTTGTTTGGTTTTCAGGCTCTTTTGTATTATTAAAGTAACAAGGCGGATATATTAGCTTCCCAGTGCTAATTACGAGTCGGTGACTTTACGTGCATCTTCAGAAAAGCTGATTTCCAGCTTCAGATTTTGCCGGTGTCTCATAAACAGCTCATAGGTCACTTTTTACAGCATATAAAAGCCTTTACAACATATTCGTGGTACATACCTGTGAGTCATGATTTCCTAATTACATGCTGCCTTATTTATCAGCAGGCTGCTTAAATTGCACATAAAATGATCTCTTCTGTGTGTAAGAACTTAGTGTTTTGTACTTTACCATATAAAGATAAAAATAAGACAACTGATGTTGGAACATAAAGTGTACAGTATATGTTGTGAAGAATATTTTTTATCACAATTCACGTCTAAAATGTATCACGAGTACGGCTGCACGATATGGTAAAAAACCATCATATTGACAGATATTAAGATTGCGTTATGATTCACGATTAGTGGGAATGGTCACTTTGCATCACAAATTTCCTTTTCACTGAAACAAACTATTAAAATCATGTTGATGTGACATTTGTTTTGGTCTGTACCAAACAAACATGTTTTCTTACATCTGGAGAACAACGTCTGTCGGCGTCGGCGTCTCTGCAGCTCTACAGCACTTCGTCATAAAGCTGCTCTGTCACACATTTTACCTTTGTCAAAAAACCGCAGCTTCTGCGATTTGGATATTGCACTTGGCCACATTGCAAGTTTGATAATATTGCGATTAATTGCGCGGCCCTAATTATGTGCCCCTTACAAAATGTCAATAGCCTGATTTTTCGAGGACGGCGAGACTTTATCAGCCAGGTCATAATTTCACGTAACATAAAGAGGCTTTCAGTACTTTCACAAGTATTTTCTGCCAGACCTGTCTGGTCCTGCTGGGCTAAACTAGTTTAAGCTTTGAGATAAGCCGGTCCGCACGTTAAGAAAGGCCAAACGTAGAGTTTGAACACTTTGTTGTGTTCCACTGAAGGCCTGAGTGTTCAGTTGGCAAATGTAGCTCTTAACTACATCACGTCGAAATTTTCATTGAAACAAGACAATTAAAAATACGTTAAACACTGCCTACTTCTTCACAGCCTGAAAATTAAATTAAACCTCCTGTTCACAAGACGTACTCACCCATGCCAGTTGTCCTTCGGGCAGCCGAGTTTGGGCTTCGCTCCGCTGGTGTCGAGACAGGCGCGTGATGCCACTCGGGGAGCCAACGCCTCCGAAACACTCACAGCTCCGGGTAAACTGGAAAGAAAAAACTTTTAATCGCAGCAAGTGTGCCAGCAACCACCAAGCCCTCAGCATCTAATCAAACGCACACCTACCTCTCAACATCAATAGAGGACTTAATGGAGATTTATGACAGTAAAATTGATTACATGGAGCAAAGGCTTGTGGCTTTTACTCTGTGTTTTGTTTCAAAGCTGGGGGGTACTGTTGGAGCAGCTGATAACAGCACAGAACAGAAAAAACATCTGACGTCTGTTAAAACTTAAACTAAACGTTGTTTAGTTTAAGTTTTGCAGATTATAACCTTTAATTTTATTGGAATTGTACGATTATATTTTCAGCATATAACCAGTTCTACAGGATCTCTTGGGCTTGGATTTCTTGGCAAAAGCACTTCAAAAGTGTTGCACGCAGGTTTACAAGTGAGGTGCCATCGCGGTTTATAATGACACATTAAAACAAAATGCAATAACAGAAACAATAAAGCGCGGGTCACTGGTTCGGTCTTGCTTTTTACTGAGGAGAATATAAGCACTTCCTAATATGGGTTCATAAATGAAGTGGGGGAGTAACGTCGGCAGAGTGAGTTAAATCTACCATGATGGCACCAGCCGGCATGTGCAGTATGTGGTAACAACAAACTTTTCACGCAGAACATGACAGCAACAGAAAACAAGAGCCAAAGAAGCCAGTGGTTCGGTCAGTTAGCTGTTATTTACCTCTCAGCGTCAACCCTCAGCTTCTTGAAGGCCGTCTGCAGTGTCTCCTCTTCGCAGTCCTTCCCTCCTGCCTCCATGGTGGGAGGAGGCCGCTCTGACCAGCCACCCAGCTAAAAAACACACAAACACACAACAGTAAGTCACCGCTGAAATGTGGATTATCATGCAGTTGTGGGCTACTAGTTGGTCTTGCAGGTTAAATGTACAACATTGTGTTGTGGCAGCAGTTACAGTCAACACAGCCCAGACAGGTAGACTCACATAACACTGACTTCCACTGTACAAGAACATTAAAACAGAGATTCTGTCTGACATATCGATTGGCAATTTGCTCATGTATCAATTGTTCAATTCTGTCTCCCACACATCACGTGAGTGACAAGCTGACGGTGCCACAAACATGTTTCTGGAGCCAAAAAAAAAATAAACAAGGTGTGGTTTAAATTGTACATGAACATATAATTATGTTGAGAGTTTATCTCACAAGTCCACATGAACTGTTATAATCCCTTAAAAACGACAACATTAGCAACCACTGCTGGTAAACAGCGGATTTCATTAGCACTCCCACCCTGTTAGCTAATGCTAGTTACTGTGGCTGCTAAGCTAACTGGCTAGCTGGCCGCAGGACGTCGTTTTAAACGTTTAGAAACAGTTTAGAAACCTTTTTAAAAACACAGTGATGTAATACTCACGGTTAAGGATATCCTGGTCGCAGTAAAGAGAGATATGCCCAGGGCATACAGGGTGTTTCCCTCGCAACAGGCCCTTGGACGTTGAGTAGCCAGCTAAGGCTAATGCTAGCTAAAGGGACTGACTGGGAAGCTACCGCTAGCTTGAAAGGCTCCGCGAAAACACGACCTGTGCCTTTTTATTTAAAAAAAATAATAATAAGCCTGCGCATGGATGGCTGGACTCGTCTCTAGAAATCACTCAACGAATTAACATCGGTGTTGTGACCAACAGCGCGGACGTTAAGGCCCGACGTTAGCTTAAAATCGCGACTTTTCTTTCTTCGCCCTTGTTTACAGTCGAACCAGGCGCAGTGACTCTGCAACTGCGCGCGGCGCTGCTGACGTCACCGGCAGGAGAGGGGGGGCGGGGGGGAACCCCACCTCACGCTGACGTCACCCTCTGCTGTTTACATCCCCGTGCAGGAAAACATGTCCACCGTTATGTGCCACACATATATATATCTATATAGATATATCTATATATATCTATATAGATATATATATCTATCTATATCTATATCTATCTATATATATATATCTATCTATATATATATAGATATAGATATATATATACACACCAATTAACTTCATGTCCTCTCTCACTACATCCATAAACCTCCTCTCTGGTCTTCCTCTAGACCTCCTGCCTGGCAGCTCCACCCTCAGCATCCTTCTACCAATATATTCACAGTCTCTCCTCTGAACACGTCCAAACCACCTCGATCTGGCCTCTCTGACTTTATCTCCGAAACATTCCTGATCCTGTCCGTCCTCGTCCCTCCCAAAGAGGACCTCAGCATCTTAAGCTCTGCTGCCTCCAGCTCTGCCTCTTGTCTTTCCTTCAGTCCCGCTGTCTCTAAGCTGTACAGCATCGCTGGTCTCACCGCCGTCTCCAACACCTTTCCTTTCATTCTTGCTGAGACTCTTTTATCACACAACACACCTGACACTTTTCTCCACCCGCTCCAACCTGCTTGCACTCGCCTCTTCACCTCTTCTCCACAGTCTCCATCGCTCTGAACCGTTGACCCTAAGTACTTAAAGTCCTGCACCTTCTTCACCTCTGCTCCCTGTGACCTCACCGTCCCACCTGGGTCCCTCTCATTGACGCACCTGTATTCTGTCTTACTGCGGCTAAGCTTCATATATATATATATATATATAATACCATTACATGTGTTTTGTTTTCATATTAATGACATCGTTTGTAGGCCAAGGGCGTGGAGTCTGAATGGGGAGCACAGTGCTGCGGCACGGTTACATAACAGGCCACAGCTTTTACTCAAGTAAAATATCTGAGTACTTCTTCCACCTCTGCAAGTATTAAACCACACACTCACTCCATTACAAACAAAAAGAAACCGTGAATCAATATGAACAACATAATCAATGAGTAGCTGAATAACAATAATAATAATACGACTCTGAGGTGTTTATACGATTTCAAAGATCTGAGTGCTAAGACAAGATTGTCCAGGGTGTGTGACCGATTGCATATCTATATATAGATATAGATATAGATATACACACAGTATATATATAATGCTTTTCAGTTGGGTAAATCATTATCTACATATGTTTTTGCCATACAACACCTGGACAATTTTCTATACTAATGGAGTAGTATCAAGGTAGATGGAACTAATTCAATAAATCATTCAGTTGCCGTTATCTTTCCCACAGATATTATATGTTCTCGAGAGAAGACATTTATCCCACGGGGAAGTGGCTTGCTCAAGTCTCAGAGACTGTACTTCTTTCATTTTATGTGTTCTCTCTCAATTTACCTAAGTTTAAATATCTTTATTGATTTATTCTGGTTTGTATTGCTTATTATTATCTAGTGCTTTTCTTTGCCTGTGTGAAGCACGTTGAATTGCCTCTGTGTGTTTGAAATGTGCTGTGTAAATAAAGCCTTTCACAGGAAGCTCTGGTCTGTATTTGTAGTGTTTTGTGACGTGTGCACTGACGGGAGACACCAGGAGTAATTTATCCCAAAATGTCAGCATGGGGGAGGACCTGTAAGTTTTTGCAGCCCTGGCAGCTGCAAAAACTTAGGAAGGGATGAAACGTCTGACTCAGTTTAAAAGAAAATGATTTAACCTCATTTGAACTGACAAACGTTTGCAAACTTTTCTACAATTTACATCTTTCGCAGTTCAAATATTCTCATTCTACTGCTCTCTGAATAACTCCAGACTTCATTTCATTACAAACTAACAAAAACAACCTCACTGATGTTGTCACTCGTCTCACCTCCTTTAAAAATGTCAGAAAACAAAAGAGCTATAAAAAGCCTGAGATACTTACCCGAATATGGTATTTTAACTCTGTGACATCAGTTAAAATCCTCTTATAAACTGCATTAGAATCACATATATCTGGCTATATTTTTTATTTGTTTTTAAATTATTTATTTTTCCTCATTTTCTCTGCTAGTTTCTTTTATTTCGTATGTGTCCTCTTTCTCTGTCCTCTGTTGGCTTTTCTTTCAACAAAGTGAAGGTAAAATAACAACTACGACATGAAACTAAGTTCTTATATCATAGTTAAATGCAAATACTTCCTGAGAGCACGGGGTTGCGGATGTGGTCCAATCAGACGGCGCCAACTGGACGTTGTTCCCGGAATGTTCTGTCTTCGTCCAATCAGAAGAAAATGCGTGTAAGACTACAGGAAGAGTCGGACCTCTTGACCAATAAGGTGCCGCAACAGTGTGACGTGTCGGTGGAAAGCACGTACAATCAGGAACGCCTGCGCGCTCGCTTTACCGGCGTCTGTACTGAAGCGGCAGCGACTCATGAGTACGAATCACACACGCAAAGCTAAGTATTCTCCTTTTTAGCGGCGATTGAAGATTTATCCATCTGAGTTATTCGTGCCGAAATGTTGTGTTTAAGCGGGTTGTCGCTGGCTCTCGCGCTCGCTCTGCTGCCTGGTTCCGGTGAAGCCCTGAAAGAAGGAGAGTGTGAAGGTAGGTTAGCCTGCTAGCTTCGGTTAGCTTACAGCATCAGCTGAATGGCTGCCTGGCTTCAGCAACTTTTTTTTTTTTTTTTTAAATATTACAAGAAGAAGAAGAATAAATTGTCGACACAGAGTCTTGAGCTTTCTGTAAAGTGTAGAAAAAGCTATTAATGGCGGGAGTCCGTTATTTTTATTTTTTTTAGGGGTAGTGTAACATGTTTTTGTGAGGCTAACTGGTTTCCACACACTACTCTTAAAGGGAAAAGCATCCTCCCAGAGCCGCCAGGCTGCTGCTTACAAAAAGCGTTTTTAGTTATTAATTATCCTGCGACTGGGAATACAAACCAGCCTTAGACCAGCCCACCTGACACCCCCCACCTGAAGATGCACCACCACCCACCACAGCCCACGTGCCACCTGAGGTTTAGCAGACAGACATTTAAATCAACCATGATTTGTGAGGATGCATGAAACAGAAACCCCAGTAAAGTGTTAAATTATAATCATTTTAGAGCTGCATTATAAATATATTACTCTGCTGATTATGTTCTTGATTAATCCCTTTTCTGTAAAATGCCACAAATAAAACTAAAAGGGTATATGTGTTGTAGTTTCCCAGAGTTAAAGGTAGCATCTTTAAAACTGCTTGTTTTGCCCAACCAACAGTCCAACCCCCGCCCTGTTAACAGTTTGACAGTTTTTGAATTATGATCTGTTTAATTGCTCTTCAACAGTCAGAAAAGTCTGTTTGTATTTGCTGTAAAAAAGCAGATCATGTTTGTTGGCGTCAACATAAAGAAAAGACCAGTTTGTGTGTTCGGGACAGGAAATTAACACCACCGGGTCTTTATTAGTGCCTGAAGTGGATCAACGTCTGTTACTGTACTGTAATTTCTGACTTGCAAAGCACCACTCGCAGCAAAAATCGCACAGCATTTGTCCAATGGCTCGTGTTAATTTTCACCGCGTTGGTGAAAGTGGTTTTTATTTTGTGTCTTCGTTTCAGTGTGTGTGACCTTCCTCGGGAAGTTTTACCAGTCACTAAAGGACAATGACGTAAAGTTCAGCAGCGCAGACATCGAGAAGGCCATCACAAAGAGCTGCAGAGATGCTAAAGGCAAAGAAAACCGCTTTGTAAGTACTCTACAGACTGGGA
The DNA here is from genome assembly GCF_020085105.1 of Siniperca chuatsi. Classification (NCBI taxonomy): domain Eukaryota; kingdom Metazoa; phylum Chordata; class Actinopteri; order Centrarchiformes; family Sinipercidae; genus Siniperca; species Siniperca chuatsi. The sequence continues at coordinate 2,030,796 of NC_058043.1, read as the reverse complement.
TAGTCCTTTTGGTCGTGTGTTTGTTTGTTTGTAGAGAGTGATGGTCACCTATATGTGAACTGGATTTTTTTTTATATTAAACTGATCTATTTGTTTGTTTGAGGAAAGAAATTGTGAAATGAAAAGTTTGACAACAGCTGCTGATGTGCTGGTATCACGTTTTTTTAATGCTACGATTATTGTGGCCAAAAATATCATGAAAGTCATCAAACTTTTTCTTAAAATACTCCAGCTAGAGCTAAAATATAGTAAAAATTCTTCACACCATGATTGTCTTTTTAGATTTAATCAAACCTAACAAACTGAACAGTGAACTGTATATTGCAGCTTTGTTGGACCAACATCAAATACATAAAAAAAACAAAAGCAGGGTTTTAAAGTTTACGACCGTTGACTGGATCTGTCTGTGTAGCTCAGATTCTTTGCACCCGTTCATGTTTTCCTTCTTTTGGGTGTTTTTAATAGTTGTACTCACTTTTATTTACAAAGTTTCAGCCCTCAGACCTTCCTCAGGTAAAAGTTACGACTCTGCACCCATAAACTAGCGCCACTTCAGTAGGTCGAGTAGCTAATGTTAGCATAGCATCTCATAACCAGAGTTTCACTGGTCCTGCTGTGTGTTTGACTGGTAAAAAGCTGCTTCCTAGTGGTTCATCAAAATAAAACTGTATTATTAGACAGAAGCATGTTGTGTTCGTGGTGCCTTCATGATAATCACGGTGATGCCAGTGATAAGGTTGTTGATTCACCATGGTAAACAGTAAAATCGGGATACTAGCACACCTCCAGCCAGGACTAAAAGTATTGATCGGCAAATACTGCGATGGAGCTTCTGGTTAAAGTGCAAGTGTGTGCTTTTTGAGTATTCTTGTTAGGGTGCTGCTAACACATAGTAGTAAAAAATTTAGATTAATACCATAGGCTGTTTTCTTTTCATTGTTGTAGTGGCGTTACATTTCTGTCAATGGAAAAAGGAAACGGTATTGCTGGCTTTTGTCACTAAGTTCATATAGTGTGGGTAGTTAGTGATTTTTGTCTTTTATCCACAAATTACATTGTATGATTATTGACAGTCATGCCCCAAACTGTACTATGGTGCAGTTATAATATATAATGCAATCATACCGGGAATGATGTAAAACGTCAAACAAGTGAAATGGAATTTAAGTCGAGACTTGAAATGCTGTTTGTTGTCGGGCAGTGTTTTCATTTGAACACACACTTAATGCTGACCTGCTGAAGAAGAGATGTGTGCTGTGGGTGAATAGCCGACACATCCTGGAAATATAGTGATAGAAATGCTCTTCCCCCTCAGTTCGTAGCTGTGCAGGCGATCAGCAGGGCAGAAAATGTGTCGTTAAATGGTTGCCGGTTGTGCTGACTGCCATTCTCCATCTACAAAAAATCCCAATGTGCAGTTTTTGCCTACATGGGGCTGGTTGTTGTCCTGTGCCTCTTATGCAAATAAAGCCAAGCTTAAAGCAGCTGTAGTCAAATTTGTATTATCTGTATGGGAAAGGGCTCGCTCGTAGTGATGAACGCACAGGTAATCATCACTCCAAGCTGCAGGCGACTTTCAGCTCATCGTTTTGGTTTTCCGGTCCGCAGCTGTGAGAAAAGGCCACGTTAACATCTGTCAGCTGAAGAGCCAGATATTTTTCTCTGGAGTTAGTTGAGTGATGAACTGAACTACAGGTGTGAACGCACCTTGAGTGTCTTGTGGTAAAGCCTCCATATTCTTTGCTTATGGTATATGGAGAGTGAATGAAACAGAGGGAAAGTGAGAGACCCTTTTATACACGGTTAACCCTAGAAAACAGTCAAATTATGTTTCTTTCTCCCCATTTCACTTGTCTAGTGTTACTACATCGGAGCAACAAGTGACGCAGCCACCAAGATGATCAACGAGGTGTCCAAGCCTCTCAGCTACCACGTCCCAGTGGACAAGATCTGTGAGAAACTGAAGAAGAAGGACAGTCAGATCTGTGAACTGAAATACGGTAAGGAGGAAAAAAACTTATATTTCTATTTTTTATCTAAAACACTTCCCTACAACTCTCTCAGCCATATTTTCCATCTGTTGAAATTATAAGATCCAGAGTCACACATGACTTACATTAAATTCATTTGGCAGACACTTCTGTCCAAAGCGACTTACTATTGTAAGTCAAACCACGTAGTAGCAGCGTCCAAAAAAAATAGGAGTGTAGGAAGGAAGGAAGGAAGAGGAGGTAGGAAGGAAGGAAGGAAGAGGAGGTAGGTAGGTAGGAAGGAAGGAAGGAAGGAAGGAAGGAAGAGGAGGTAGGTAGGTAGGAAGGAAGGAAGGAAGGAAGGAAGGAAGGAAGGAAGGAAGAGGAAGGAAGGAAGGAAGGAAGAGGAGGTAGGAAGGAAGGAAGGAAGGAAGAGGAAGGAAGGAAGGAAGAGGAGGTAGGAAGGAAGGAAGGAAGGAAGAGGAAGGAAGGAAGGAAGGAAGAGGAGGTAGGAAGGAAGGAAGGAAGGAAGGAAGGAAGAGGAGGTAGGAAGGAAGGAAGAGGAGGTAGGAAGGAAGGAAGGAAGGAAGAGGGAGGAAGGAAGGAAGGAAGGAAGAGGAAGGAAGGAAGGAAGAGGAAGGAAGAGGAAGGAAGGAAGGAAGAGGAGGTAGGAAGGAAGGAAGAGGAGGTAGGAAGGAAGGAAGAGGAGGTAGGAAGGAAGGAAGAGGAGGTAGGAAGGAAGGAAGGAAGAGGAGGTAGGAAGGAAGAGGAGGTAGGAAGGAAGGAAGGAAGGAAGGAAGAGGAGGTAGGAAGGAAGGAAGGAAGGAAGGAAGAGGAGGTAGGAAGGAATGTAGGAAGGAAGGAAGGAAGGAAGGAAGAGGAGGTAGGAAGGAAGGAAGAGGAAGGAAAGAAGGAAGAGGAAGGAAGGAAGGAAGGAAGAGGAGGTAGGAAGGAAGGAAGGAAGAGGAGGTAGGAAGGAAGGAAGAGGAAGGAAAGAAGGAAGGAAGAGGAAGGAAGGAAGGAAGAGGAGGTAGGAAGGAAGGAAGGAAGAGGAGGAAGGAAGGAAGAGGAGGAAGGAAGGAGCGAGCGAGCAGGTCCCTTCACTGCACCATAGTTGGATGGGAGCATCAACAGCGAGCCAGAGTAGTGTGGGAAAACTTGTGAAGGTTGAACACCAGGCAGGAAGCTTTCTGGATTGGCTGCAGCGGCCTGATGGCAGATGCAGGGGGGGGAGTTGAGGTAGTCCAGGTGGGAGATGACGAGCGCCTGGATGAGCACCTGGGCCGCCTCCCTGCTGAGGGAGGGGCGAATCCTCCTGATGCTGTAAAGGAGGAATCTGCAGGAGGCAGGCGACTGCTGCGATGTTCGCCGAGAACGACAGTTAGTCATCCAGGGTCACTCCCAGGTTCCCCGCCGTCCAATTTGGGACCATCGCAGTGTTGTCATGGCGATGGACGGGTCTCAGTGAGCGTGCCCTTTGCCCTGGAGGAACATAAGGCTTAGTCTTGTCCAGGTTGAGCTTTACGTGCCTTGACATCCACTCCAAGATGTCAGCCAGGCAAGCAGCGACGTGTGCCTCCACCTGAGCGCAGCATAGCAGTGGTAGGAGGAGCCATGCGAGTGTACGACAGCGCCAAGTGTCTGTGTAGGTGGACTGTAGAGGTTCTGTGATAAATGAATAATGGCTGCTGTGGTATTTCTCCAAATCCGTTTATGGATGCGAGGCAATAATAAACAAGACTTTATACAAGCTGAGCTGGCAGTAATAATATTAAATTTATATGTGTATAAAATAAAATGAATCCTTGAGGTCTAACAAACGTGTTGAATGCATTTCTTTCCTCCATAACATAAAACATTTGCAACTTGTGCACGGGAGAAACTCCACAGGACACCTTTTCATGGATTACAGCGGCCAAGTCATCATTTTGTGTCTTTTCTTGTGTCCCATGTAGACAAACAGCTGGACCTGACCACAGTGGACCTGAAAAAGCTTAAAGTGAAGGACCTGAAGAAGATTCTGGAGGAGTGGGGCGAGTCCTGCAAAGGCTGCGCCGAAAAGTCTGACTTCATCCGCAAAATCACAGAGCTCATGCCCAAGTACGCCCCTGCAGCCGCCCAAGCACGGACAGATCTGTAATGAGGAACAAAAACAAACAAAAAAACACAACCACACAACTTTGGACTTGACTTAGACCAGGCTGCTATCCCGTGAGGAGGAGGAGGAGGAGGAGGACCAGGAGAGGAGAAGCGAAGCGGAGTTTTGTCTGACATGTTTGTCTCTGGGTTTTGGAGCTGTAGACCTGATCTGATAGTCCTACACTGATTCACAAGTATAGATTTGAGTGTATGCACGTGAGGATGAAGTCCTATACATTTACTTTTAAATCAAGTGCAAGGGGAATGAACAGTGTTCGCAACAGGCGTGGGGTGCAAGGTTGGGGAGGAATTCACAGCACAGGAGCACTTACTGAAGGGGGCATTTGAGCATTGGGAGCAGGATTTCTGTTGATGTAGTTAATACATTTCACAGTACGTTTGCTGAATAAGTGACGTTTGGCTACGTTCTCCAGAAATGTCAGTATAACCAAATAGTCCACTGATACATTTGAATGGAAATGTCATTGAGCAGTAAGCAGCTGTGCTGAATCAGTCACTGTACAGCCTGCTGTTCACAGACACTACCACCACCCTACCACCACCCAGCCTCTGCCAACGCCACCCGACAAGATCTTAATGCCAAGATGCGTTTTTTGTTGGAAAAACGTGTTTTGAAGAATGTGTTTAATTTCCTGTAGTGATCCTCCAACTTTACCCCGATTTCCACGACGTCCTGTCGAGGAGGTTGAGCGAGGGTGGATGCTGATCAACATCCATGACCAGTTCCCCAAACCGAGACTTAAAGGAAACGCTCTCTGTCTTTTTAAGCAACGCCGACATGCCCACGTGCACATTAGAAGAATTACCGGTCGCTGCAGTTCCTCCTGTCCATACCAGACGAGAGCTCCCTTTCTGATGCGATCCCGCTGTGAGAGACTGAGGACAAAATCCAAAGTCCTGTTCTGTGCAAAAACAATTCAAGACAAATCAAGTGGATGTCCAAAGCTGGACTCTTTTTAGTATGAAATTCCCTCTTTGTTTACGAATTCTCCGCTGCAGGAAGATACCCACTTGATTTGTCTAACTGCTGAAGCCTCACATTAACTTTTACAGGTAGGATTAACTTTTAAAATGAATTTTTGCGCAGAAAAGGACTGTGTATTTTGTCCCCAATCGCTTACATGGTAATAACGTTAGGAAGGGATCTCTTAATGGCCGGTATGAACAGGAGGAATGATTGCAGCAACCAAAAACGTTTCGAAGTGTACACGTGAGTGTTGTATTAAGATGAACTTGAAAATGAAGCTATCCTTTAAGGCCGAAGTTAATGTAAAAAAAAAAAGTCCATGGCCACTCTCCTGCAGAGACATTCAGATCTCCAGCACTCTTCCCCCCTTTTTAACCTCCAGTTTAGTCATTTTGTTTCAATTTACAGTTAACAAGGTCGCCCGTATTCCAACCCAGAGCCAGTCAAATGAATTGTGCAGTTATTAAAGAATGAAATAAACGAGCTACTTCTGTTTGTTCTTATCCCGGACACTTGTCAGATTGACGCTTTTTGCAGGACGGCAGCAGCCCGTGGCCTGGCCGGTAATCCACAACGAGTTAACCTTTTTATATGGAAATGGCCCCCCCCGAATACTCAGCACTGCAAATAATTAGCGTCTTCTGCCAGAAAAATGCAGTTCCTTCATAACAAATACTCAGAGGGCGTGGAGTATGGGTGACTTAAGTACATTTTGCTGGTCTTTGACACAGGAAGGTACACCAATCTAACTTTTTTTTTTTTTCAAAGTAAGAAATATTGAGGTAAGATATTTATTGAAGATTTTTTAAATTAAAAGATGTACCTTCTGTACCCCGATGGTTTCTGTAGTGCTGCTGTACGTGTTGCGAACATTGTAACTCTCGGCTCTCCTGCCGTCCACCTTCCGCTTCCAAGCAGCGCCGGGATCGCTTGCGGTATAATCCAGTCAGGAGTTGGATGAGTGTTGAAATTTAAAATAAAAATAAGAAATTTGACTGTGGGTGAACTCACTCGCACACCTGTGTCACTAATTCAGCTTTGCAAGAACATTTATGGTTCCTGAACATGGAGGGAAACAATTATATATAATATATGTGTATGTATATATATATATATATATATATATATATATATATATTGTATTTTCTTCCACATGTTGCAGTGACAGGTGAAACTGAGCTGCCCCCCCGGACTGTTGTCTTTCAGAAGGGATCCAGATTTTATAGTTTGATGTAAACAGTGTGTACTTAAAAAACAAACAAACATGATTAAAGGTTTGTGATGCTTGAGACTTGATTATGGGAAATGAAAACTTAAAATACGCTGTTGTTTCACATTGACCTTTTCATGTAAGGCCTAGGCATTTGTTACAACTGTACTATTCAACTTTCTCATTAAAATACGAAAAATGTCCATCTGGAGTAGAGGACGGTATGATTTCCTGAAACACGTGTGAGTTCAGTTGAAATGTGTGTACTGAGGTTTCAAAATGATTTTTAGTAAATCAAATATTGTCTAAAGACTGATTCGAATAGCTTTGAATCATATCTGAAGGGAAAATCTGGAATTTAAATTGTGCAATATAGTATATTTTCTTTTAACAGCATTAAGGGATGAAAACAGCCTCATGCGAGGTTTGTTTTAAGAGCAACATTCGCCACAGGGCAGTGCAAAATGAAACTGAATGTTATTTATTGTATTAAATAATAGTTTGATGGGCCACAAACTTATACAAACATGACCACAATGCCAATCATTACAGAGCATTGATAATATGAGAGGAACTTACAATCAAATCATAAATACATTTCCAGGACTATAAATTGACCAGTGATGGAAACTAACTGTACATTTACTCACGTACTTCTACTTTACTTGATTATTTCCATTTAATCTTTTCTACTGCCACTCCACTACAATCCAGAGGGAAATATTATACCTTCTACTCCATCACATTTGACAGCTTTAGTTACCAGGTACTTTTCAGATTAAGATTTAATATAAAAAACACATGATACATTCATAAAATACAACACATTAATAAACATTTAACCAGTGTTTCTCAGCCTCTTTCACTTGTGGCCCTTTACAAACAAACAGAATCCAGCTGGGGCCTCTTGTCACATTTGTCCCTCTAAATTTCTCACGTGGTTTTATTTAAGTTAAACAGTTCTAGGCTCGAAGAGGTCAAATTATCCGATATTTTACAAAGAGAGAAAAATAAAACAGATGAAAACAGATTTGTCTATCAACCTTTCTTCTTCCCATCTCCCATTAATCATCTCACGACCCCTCTGGTGACCCTTTGGAGGGGCCCGACGCCTAGGTTGGGAACCACTGGACTAAACTAGCAAACTGTATATAAACCAGTTAAAACCAGCTAACTGTATATAAAGCAGTTAAAACTAGCTAACTGTATATAAAGTAGTTAAAACAAGCTAACTGTGTATAAAGCAGTTAAAACTAGCTAACTGTGTATAAAGTAGTTAAAACAAGCTAACTGTGTATAAAGCAGTTAAAACTAGCTAACTGTATATAAAGTAGTTAAAACAAGCTAACTGTGTATAAAGCAGTTAAAACTAGCTAACTGTGTATAAAGCAGTTAAAACAAGCTAACTGTGTATAAAGCAGTTAAAACTAGCTAACTGTATATAAAGCAGTTAAAACTAGCTAACTGTATATAAACCAGTTAAAACCAGCTAACTGTATATAAAGTAGTTAAAACAAGCTAACTGTGTATAAAGCAGTTAAAACTAGCTAACTGTGTATAAAGTAGTTAAAACAAGCTAACTGTGTATAAAGCAGTTAAAACTAGCTAACTGTATATAAAGTAGTTAAAACAAGCTAACTGTGTATAAAGCAGTTAAAACTAGCTAACTGTGTATAAAGCAGTTAAAACAAGCTAACTGTGTATAAAGCAGTTAAAACAAGCTAACTGTGTATAAAGCAGTTAAAACTAGCTAACTGTGTATAAAGTAGTTAAAACTAGCTAACTGTATATAAAGCAGTTAAAACTAGCTAACTGTATATAAAGTAGTTAAAACAAGCTAACTGTGTATAAAGCAGTTAAAACTAGCTAACTGTGTATAAAGCAGTTAAAACAAGCTAACTGTGTATAAAGCAGTTAAAACTAGCTAACTGTATATAAAGCAGTTAAAACTAGCTAACTGTATATAAACCAGTTAAAACCAGCTAACTGTATATAAAGTAGTTAAAACAAGCTAACTGTATATAAAGTAGTTAAAACAAGCTAACTGTGTATAAAGCAGTTAAAACTAGCTAACTGTGTATAAAGCAGTTAAAACTAGCTAACTGTATATAAAGCAGTTAAAACTAGCTAACTGTATATAAACCAGTTAAAACCAGCTAACTGTATATAAAGTAGTTAAAACAAGCTAACTGTATATAAAGTAGTTAAAACTAGCTAACTGTATATAAAGCAGTTAAAACTAGCTAACTGTATATAAAGCAGTTAAAACTAGCTAACTTTAAATAAACCAGTTAAAACCAGCTAACTGTGTATGTAGTTCAAACTAGCTAAATAAAAACATGACTTCTGTCCATTCTGTCAGTGTATATAGCTTTTATTTGTATATATATATATATATATATATATATATATTTGTATTTTTGACTATTGAGCTGCTGTAACAAGTGAATTTTCTCTGGTGTGTGGGATCAATAAAGTTATCTTATCTTTTTCATTTTAAAAATCTCTTCTCTGTAAACGACTCTTGGTCCCACACGGGATTTAAAATGCACGTCTCACATAAATAAAGTAGTCTAATAAAATAAAATGTATTGTTTTATTTATTGTTGTTTGTCCCGGTGTCCAAAACAAAGCGTGACGCGTCATGACGCGTCATGACGGCGGCCGACAGGCGTCATCGCCGTCTCCGCCGCCCTCCAAAGGAAAAGCGCACATTCCTATTGTCCAAGATGGCGGCGTAGGTGCAGATCCTATGATGCTGACATGTTTTTAAACGACTTTATGCTTTTATTTCGATATATATGCAAGTGTTCGGCGTCTGGAGTGGTAGCGTTTTTTTGTCGGGGCCGCCGTGTGCCACGTTGTTTTTGCTAACACCCCTGGGATTCGCTCTCCAGGCCGGATTCCCGTTGCAAGCACCGAAAAGTTTGAGCTCCATCACCCTTTGAAAATGAAGAGGCAGGCCGGGAGAGAGACTAGTCCGTCCAGGGCCCTCGCTAAACGCATACGGGAAAGGGAACGAGAGAGCGCGCGGAGAGAGGAGCTGCCACCGCCGCCCCTGGCTCTGCTGCTGGCGGAGAGCCGGGGATATCACCGACGGAGCCGAAGCAGGGAGCGAGAGAAGCCGCGGCTCCGGGAGGAGCGAGCGGCCGCCCTGGAGCTCCACCACCGACATGAGCTCAGCCTCCTCGGTCGCCCGCCGCTGCGGACCACGGCGGCGGAGCTCCCCGCCGCCAGGCCGGGCACCCTGGAGTACAAAACGCTGCTCATCAGCAACCTCGGCTCGCAGGTCTCGGACGAGGACGTGGAGGACGCGCTGTTTCACGAGTTCAAAAAGTTCGGGGACGTCAGCGTGAAGCTGTCGCACACGCCGGAGCTGGGCCGGATCGCCTACGTGAATTTCCGGCACCCGGAGGACGCCAAAGAGGCCAGGCACGCTAAATCCGCCAGGTTAGTTCTGGGTGACCGACAGCTTAAGATTGAACCCATGTACGTGAGGAGGCGGAGCGTCACACCGCCTGACGCCGGTTATTTGCCCCTGCACGCGCCGTACCCCTACCGGCAGCGCTCCCTCTCCCCGCCGGGGCCCGGCGTGAGCAACATCAGAGACCTCAGAGCCAGACACTACGCCTTGGAGACCCTGGGACTCAGCAGAGACAGGGAGAGGCTTCTGGATTATTACGGTATGCTGGATGAAAGGGGCAGGCCCTATGGCTTCCCTCCGATGCCAGTGGTGGAGGACTTAAAACCGGAGGATGACCAGAGGGCGACCAGCAACCTCTTTATTGGAAATTTGGATGGTAACGTCACAGAAGCGGAACTGAGGAGGGGTTTTGACAAGTACGGCATCATAGAGGATGTTGTGATTAAACGCCCGGCTCGTGGACAGGGTGGGGCGTATGCTTTTGTGAAGTTTCAGAACCTAGACATGGCCCACCGGGCCAAAGTGGCCATGCAGGGGCGGCTCATCGGGGGCAACCCAATAAAGATCGGCTACGGCAAAGCTAACCCCACCACGCGGCTCTGGGTGGGCGGTCTTGGGCCTGGAAACTCCCTCGCCGCCCTCGCTCGAGAGTTCGACCGCTTTGGAAGTATAAGGAATATCGACTACGTTAAGGGGGACAGCTTTGCTTACATCCAGTATGAAAGTTTGGACGCTGCCCAAGCCGCCTGCACCCAGATGAGGGGTTTCCCTTTAGGTGGCCCCGAGCGGCGTCTGAGGGTGGACTTTGCTAAAGTTGAGGAGAGCCCCTCCCGCGCGTTTCCTCCTGGTTACCAGCCCCCCGTCGCTCCCCCCTCCCACTACGACCTCCTCGGGGAGACCTACAGTCGCCACCGCAGCCTGGAGCGAGAGCTGAGGGGAGCCAGGGACCGCTCGTCGCCGCCCGCCCACAGCCTCCTCTCCCAGAGGGAGAGAGAGAGGGCCCTGCTGGAGAGAGACTACCCCACCAGCCCCACCCGCAGCCTGGAGAGGAGAGCGGCGGGAGTGGAAGCGTTTGGGAGGAGCGTGAGAGGAGCGAGGAGCCGCAGCAGGAGCAGGGAGCGGTGGCTGAAGGAGAGGGAGGAGAGGAGGAACAGGAGGAGGAGCAGGAGCCCGTCCACCGACAGGCCGGCAGAGGAGAGGGAGAGGGAGAAGGAGAGGGGGAGGTCGAGGGTTCGAGGTCAGTTAGGGGCCGTCTCTCCCGATGCGAGCCCAGACCGAGCGCGGGTCCGAGCTCCCGACTCCACCACGGAGCCAAGAGACCACTCCCCTGACAGCGGCGCAGGGGGACGGCACTCCGCCGCCAACGAAGAAGACCCACCGGTCGGCCGCCACCACAGCAAGAGGTCCACCGGCGAGCATCTCAACAACCACCACCATCGAAACAGCGAGATCATCGCCGCCAGCTCTCCCGCGATCCACACGGACACGCACTCCTCCTCCTCCTCCTCCTCTCCCAGCACGCTGTCCGAGTTCGCCCAGGCCTCGCTCTCCAAGATGTGGCACGGCTTCTTCGCTCTGAAGAACAGCAGTTTTCCCACAGACCTGTACATGCTGGAGGGGGGCTCCTCGTTCTTCAACGCCATGATGAAGGACAGCCTGAAGCTGCAGAGCCAGAACCAGCCCAGCCAGCTGAAGATCGTCCAGAGGCTCCGCATGGACCAGACCCGACTCGACGAGGTGTCGCGCCGCATTAAGCTCGGGCGGCCCGACGGGTTCGCCATCCTGTTGGCTCTCCAGGGCCCCATCGACCGCCAGGGCCCCGCCCCCGAGCCGGGGCTGCAGGTCCGCTTGCTTCGCCACCTGGTGACCTACCTGCGGAACAAGGAAGCAGCTGGAGTCGTGAGCCTGCCCGCCGTAAAAGAGGGGGGGCCTGGGGCGATGCTGTATGCCTTCCCTCCTGGAGTGTTCTCGCAACAGTACCTGCAGGCTGCCAAAAGGACTGTGGGTAATATGGACGAGGAGCACATGGTTATTGTGATCGTTAATGACACTAATTGATTTATTACACTGAAGAAGAGTACAAACATGTACAGACACTTACAAGCATGCACACACACACACAGCGAACTGAGAGGAAACTACAAATACTTCCATGTTGTTTTTTTTAGAAAGATGCATTTTATTGTTTTACTCAGTGTCTTATATATGAAACACAGAAAGAAGTACGCTACGTCTCTCTTTTACTCTCTCTCTTCCTCATTTATTACTTTATGTCTCCCTCTCTCGCTGACGTTCAGCTGGATGTCGCATTTACAGACGGACAAGAATGATTTTACATCGTGGGTTTCTGGGGGAATCGAGCGTTTTTAAAAAGGTCTGTAATGAAAAACACTTAAAGGAGAGAGGATGTAAAAGTAAAAGCCTGCTGCACATACAGGCAGCACTGTTACTTTTGTACTCTAAGCTGTAACATACAACACTAAATCTGAGGGGCTTGTTTTTTTATGCTCGTTTACTTTATTTGTCTTTTTTTGTTTTCCTTTTTATCTGAATTTACCACGTTGTTCTGTGTATCCAATGTACAAGGGAGTGGGAGGTTTTATATGAAGTGACTGTACTGTAAACCGAACGGGAAAGCGATGCCAGCTGAGTCTGTCTCAGCCTTCTCCAGTTTGTCTCCTCTAACTGGTCTCTACTGGTCTCTGCTCGCAGGTTGAGACTGTCGTGACGTGTTTTTTTTTAGTTTTCATGAAAAGCGCCAGCCGGCGCAGCCAGTAGAGACGAAAGTGAATTTCCTGACCCCGTCCCCCTGTGACTGTGTATTTTACATAGCTAGTGTTTCTATGAACTGAACCATTCCAGTTTCTTCTTTCGTTTTGAAAGGCGTGAGTGTGTTTTGGTGTGTTGTTGCATGCAGGAACAGACAAAGTTACATTTTGTCAGTCTAAAAAATGTACGCTTCCCCTTCAGTAACCTGTCGTCACTTGAGATGTTGGAGACACGCGTTCACGCGAGGTCTGATCATATCACTGGTTCGGATTTTATATTGTATACTGACTTTTATTCCAATTTTAATACATCGATCCATCCATCTCCTATCCATCCATGCTCCAGGTTCTTCTCACCTGCCATCGCTTTAGCTTCAGTAATGTCTTCGTCGTCTCAGTCCCGCTTCTTTCTCTTAATGCGAACATCATTTACAGGCAGTTTTAGTTGAATAAAACAGTGATGTGTTTTTGAGAAATCTGAAGAAGTGATGCGTTTCAGAAGCTCTTCAATTACCTCTGGAAATATACAAACAACACAGGCGATCTCGAGATGCGTCTTTAGCACCGCTCCCTTGGGATTTATGTAACTGAACTTCGGTGTTTGTGCCAAGATAATATTTTACAGACAAAAAAAAACAGATTTAAACCACTTTTTCCCACCCAGATGATCATGAATGAAATATTAGAGGCTGGAGAAAAATAACACCGGAGACGGCAGCCGTAGGCTTTTTATGTTGTCGTGGAAACGAGCGTCGTCGCCGTGTAAAAGTTCAGTGAAACCTTTGCCGTGGAAACGCGGACGTCCAGCGGCGTTTTAACCTGCGACATTTTTCTCCACGACAACACCGTCGTTCACGTGGAAGACGTGCAAAACCTCGCGTAGTCTGAACTCTCGTCACACGGCGGCGTTTCAGCTGCGTGCCACTTGTTGTTGTTATTATTGTTTCACAGAAGCCACACAAAGGTTGATTAGAGCTTGAAAATGTCTCAAAATTCACGAGGGAATTGCGTCCGACGGTGTTCAGATTTCAACGGCAGCAGCCTCTTTTTAAATACGAGCAGCAGACGCTTTGTTCAGTGACGTCAGGGCTAATCGGGAATCACGGGACACGTCTGGCCGAAGATAAAGCTGCTGTTTTAATCTGTTTACGACACAAACGGCTAAATGTGTGCAAACGTCAAGATGACTAGAAGCGACAAGCTGAAACGCACAAAACACATCTAGATCCTAAAGTACGCGGTCTGCGAGTGGAAAAGACCAGAGCTGCAGCTGACGGTTATTTCCATTACCAGTTCATCTGCCAACTTTTTAAAATTGATTAATCATTTGGTCTAGAAAATGTCAGAAGAAAGTCCATTTTGCAGATCACAGTATCCTTTTGCTTGTTTTGTATTTGTACGGCACTTTTCAGCAGCACGAAAACGAACACGAAGCGTGCTGTGGGTCCGAGTCCACGACTACGCCCGGGCCTCCGGCCTGGCCCGTGGTCTTTAACGTTGGCGACTGACTTCTAATTGTCCTTCTTTGGCTCCAGAAACTATTATTTCTTTGTTTAATTGATCAAACTTAAACAACCAACACTTAAAAGATATTCAGTTTACTGCCACGTGAGACGGAGGAGCAGTTAGTCCGTACACCGCAGAAGCTAGAAAATGTTTCCCATTGAAAAACCGTTCCAAGTAGGTGGATCATTTCAGACGATGGACCAATCGACTAATCATTTCGGCTCTAAAGAACAAACATTGAGGTATTATCTACCTGTTGCTGTAACTGTTTATGCTGTCAGCCTTTATGAGGCAATGTCACTGTTTTAAATGGCATCATTTCTCATTATTCTGTTATTAGTGAGTGTTAATTAATTAATTAATTAATAAATAAATACCGCGTCTGCTGCGTTCTTTTAGTCATACTGTCTGATTTGCAGCAGTAATAGTAACTAACAGTGGTGGAAAGTTATTAAGAGAACAAGTACAGTTTTCGGGTATTTATGCTTTAATTGAGTAATTCCGTTTTCTACTTCTACTCCACTTCAGAGAGATATTGTGCTTTTTACTCCGCTTTATCTGACAGCAAATTGTTTTTTTTTATTATTTTGCAGATTCTTTGTCATTTAAACATATGATGAGCTTGTAAAACGATCCATTTTTCAGCAAAAGAAGTAATTTTATCCTGGAAATGAGCTGTTAAAGTTTTCCTGTTAGTGTAGTGGGAATATTTTAATCTGTTTTCAGTGTAAATTAACTCGTTTCAAGAATTTTGTAAAACTCAGCTCTTTCTCAGCAACCCGTCTTCCTCTCTCTTGTTTCAAGACACAGGCGTTTTGTTTTTTTGCATCAGTGAAACTAATCCTATAAAATATATATATATATATATATATATATATGAAAGGATTCATACTTTAATTCATCACGGATTGATACTTTAAGTATAATTTGCTGTTAATTCCTTTGTATCTTTTGTACTTTTACTTAAATCATGTAAGTAGTTTTTAATGCAGATGCAATTTACTTGTAAAGAAATATTTTTAAATACTAGTATTACTACTTTTAGTTAAGTAAAGGATCTGAGTACTTCTTCCACCACTGGTAGCTACCATTTTCATAGATGGCGTGACGAGGTAGTCTGTTTCCAGCCTACTGTCTTAAAAGTACCTTTTAATTTTCTTTGAACTTTTGTTTCGCACATGCAGCTTCTCACTTTTGCAGCGTAGCTGTTGTTGTCTGAAAGCTGCTCGGTCCGGCGGTTTTGGATCTCTGGCTTGAATGAGTTTGATTAAGAAAAAATAGAGTTATTCTTAAGAAAAGCGACGTGGAGACGGTGAAGCTGTCAGGAGGGGCCGGCCAGAAAAGCTTGGAAGAAATGTGGTCGTGTAACGCTGAAACTGCATGGCACCAGTCATATAAATATACCAGTTTTGTACAATATGCCGTTAAAGAATATAAAAACACTACTTTTTATACTAAATTCCCTTGACGAACAACAGGTTGTGAAAACGCTTCCCTCTTCCTGTCTCATGTAAACTCGTGGCGTGCCGTTATGACCGATAACGTTACTCAGACCAGGTGGCGTCCAGTCGGTTTTTTTGTACACAGATTCCCTCTTTGGTTTTGTTTTCGTGTCAACATAGAAACATGTATTCTGTACTGAAAAAATGGAATAAACATTTTATGCTCTTTCTAAAAGACCGGATGCTGTGGTGTCGTATGTCTGTCACACCTTTTCTGTCTGTCACAAGGTGCAGTGCTTCTTCTAGCACGTTTAATAAATACACCTGTACAAGTTACTGAAACTAGGAGTTTAACCCCGTACTTCACATTATGTTTTATATTGGGGGATAAAAGAACCTCGTCGGCTTATTAATTATAAATTCATGCATAGATTTTATACAACTCCCCATAGGCGTTTCCAACATAAATGTCCTGGCTGACAGGTAACGCCACATGTTTTGGGACTTCCTGATAAAACACATTCTCTGGAAATATGTCACTTTTGCATGTGTTTGATACACGCATTGATGCTTTTCTGTGTAATGGTTATACCGCGCTTTATTCTGCCTTAACGGGCAAAGCGCTTTACAGTTGGCCTCTCGTTCACACGCCGATGGCCACACCTGAGAGCTCAGCGTCTTGCTCAAGGACACCTGGACACACAGAGACAGGAGGAGCCGGGGATCGAACCACCAACCCCGGGATTAATGGACGACAGGACTGAGCTGAGGGTCGGAGCGTCTCCTGTCACGCAGGAAGCTCCGCATCCAGTGGAACATGAAGGAGCTGAAGTTCAACTGTGTTTTTGTTCCATGAAAACGTTACAGAAAGGTACTTTTTATTTACATAAAGATGAGATAATGGAACGTGTCCCATTGTAATTCAGTCTGTTCAAGTCAAGAGAGACGCTCATGAACAGATCATGTTAAAAAGCTGATCTGTGTGAGCACTACACACACACACTCAGCTAATTTCCTGTAAATGGAGAGGGGCGGGGCAACACTGACCAGGTGATCCAGGTACAGGGAGGCAACCCTGCTGAGCTGAGAGTCTTCAGTCAGTTCAGACCAGTTTGATTCGACCGAGCAGAAGGAGGGGAAACTGAGTGTTAATCCAACTTTTTCATTATTTTACTGCTGAAGTCTCTGAGTCTCCCTGTGGACTGTAGAGGAAAGAAATGAACTCACGAAGTCGTGATTGGCTGATTAATAACAATCACCTGAATACTGATTACACACACCTGCCACCAATCGACCCACTGCACTATAAAGCAACACTTCCCCGGTTCGCTCGCTTTCTGGTCTCAAACCTACCGTGAGGTTCGACCTGACTGACTTCACTACTTTGGGTTCCCTGTCTGTCTCCTGCTCCCCGTCACCTCCAGGAACAGGACGGACTGCTACTGGAGATCAGACTCTAAAGATATACACCTGTGTTCTGCTCATACTGTTGCAATAAAACTCCCTCGTCGCTGCATTTACCTCCGTGTCCTGTGTGACAACCTGTTTGCTTCAGAACTGATTTTAACTTCTAACTAACTTCACAGCATTTCTCAACTCTAAAGTAACTAAGTACATTTACTCAAGCGGCCTGCATATAAATTACAGGTAGGCTACTTGTACTTGAGTATTTACATGTTCTATATTTATTCATACTACTATTACAGCTGTGCAATATCCTCCGTCTCATAATAATCTTAATAAGCTACACTTAACTTGACAGTACATGCACTATTACTTATTACTTATATTTACACTGTATTATTATCAGAATCAGAAATCCTTTATTGACCCTCGAAGGGAAACTCTTTGTTACAGCAGCTCGCCTTTACGTCAGTGCACACAGGAGAAAGCACTAGTAAAAAAATACAATACACTATAAAAACTATAAAAACAGGTCCGAAAATAAATGAAGTACCAGGTGGGTATAAGTATAAGATAAAATAAGTGTGAAGTACCAAGTGGGTTTACCGGTGGATGATGAAAGTACAGTATAATAATACAGTGTCACCAAATATGTAATAAGTAATAAGCAGAGGTGCATGTACTGTCGAGAGTAATAGAGGTATATAATATCAATACAATAAATAAGAAAAACTAACAAGGGAAAACTAAAATTGCACGGGAGTAGTAAACAGAATATTGCACAATTATTATTAATTATGGCGGAGATGTAATGATCAATGTCCAGTTTAGTGACCTAGGGTCAAACAGACTAACTTATACCGTATCATCATCAACCGGTAAATCCACTTCGTACTTCACACTTATTTAAATCGTATACAATACAAAATATAATCAATCAATAAATTATGATATTATATGAATAGGGGTTTACTGGTGATAAAATAAATTCTGGTGATCCATTTTCTAAGTCTGATATAAACTGTTTTCTCTCCTGTGTTTAAGACTAAAGAACAGGTGAAAAAGATGTTTTGCCAGGTTAATTTTTCTAAGTTACTTTTTTTTTTGCATCTGTGAAAGTAGGTTTTTAAAAAAAAAAGTTTTAGCAGGTGAGTTTTTGTTGTTGTAATACTCGTTCCGGCCACAAGAGGCTGCAGCGCACCTCCGCCCCATGTTCTGAATACAACCAAAAGTATTCGTGTTTTCTTCCAGGTGAAGCGCTGATTAAAATAGATTTCCAGCCAAAATAAAGACATGACAGTAATGTCACATAACTTGCTAACACACACACACACACACACTCTCTCTCTCTTTCAATATTGTACAAAAATATGTACAATATTACTGTTTTTAGAGATGAGAGAGCTGTACAGTTTGTGCAAGAACGTGCAAAATATTGACCGGGGCATGTGTAAAAGTTCACAGTATGAAGTATAAGGAATGTGTGCAATGTGCAAGATAGTAATCCATAATGTGCGTTAATGTAACGCACTGAGAATTGAGAAGAAACTGTTTTGGTTTTGGTCCTGACGGAGCGCAGCCTCCTGCCGGAGGGGGGCGTCTGATTCAGTTCGTGTCCAGGGTGGGAGGGGTCAGCCACAACCTGTCCTGCAGCCTCAGAGTCCTGGAGGCGTTCGGGTCCTGGAGGGAAGGTAGACTGCAGCCAATCACCTTCTCGGCAGAGCGGACGATGACGGCTGGAGTCTGCCCTTGTCCTTGGCGGTCGCAGCAGCGCACCAGATGGTGATGGAGGAGGGGAGGGTGGACTGGATGATGGCGGTGTAGAAGTGCACCATCACTGTCTTCGGCAGGTTGAATTTCTTCAGCTGCCGCAGGAAGTGCGTCCTCTGCTGGGTTTTCTTGGTGATGGAGCTGGTGTTCAGCTCCAGGTCCTGGTCCTGGGTGATGACGGTGCCCAGGAAGCGGAAGGGGAGTCACACAGGGTGATGGGGGGCGGGTGGGGCTGGGCTCTTCCTGTAATCCACGATCATCTCCACTGTCTTTAGAGCGTTGAGCTCCAGGTTGTTCTGACTGCACCAGGTCACCAGGTGGTCAACATCACACCTGTAGGAGGACTCGTCGCCATCAGAGGGTGGTGTCGTCCGCAACTTCAGGAGCGTGACGGACCGGTGACTGGAGGTGCAGCTGTTGGTGTACAGGGGGAAAGGACGCAGCCTTGGGGGGGAACCGGTGCTGATGGTCCAGGAGTCAGAGACCAGCCTCACGTTCAGCCTCCTGTCGGACAGGAAGTCTGTGATCCACCTGCAGGTGGAGTCAGGCACACTCGGCTGGGAGAGCTTGTCCTGCAGCAGAGCCGGGATGATGGTGCTGAAGGCGGAGCTGAAATCCACAAACAGGATCTTGACGTAGGTTCCCGAGGAGTCCAGGTGCTGGGAGATGAAGTGGAGGGCCATGTTTACTACATGGTCTACAGACCTGTTGGCTCTGTGGGCGAACTGCAGGGGGTCCAGGAGTGGGTCTGTGATGGCTTTGAGGTGGGACAACACAAGGAGCTCAAAAGACTTCATTACCGCAGAGGTCAGGGTGACGTGTCTGTAGTCCTTAAGTCCTGTGGTCCTTGGTTTTTGGGGGACGGGGATAATGGTGGAGGTCTTGACGCAGACTGGTATGTCTCCAGTGAGGTGTTTGAAGATGTCCGTGACCAGTGGAGAGGGCCGATCCGCCCAGTGCTTCAGGGTGGACGGAGAGACAGGGTCTGTCTGTCTGTCTGAGAGGGTGGTGATATGGCACCGTCCACGGAGGACCTCTACACCCAGAAGAAGGCCGACGGGATCGTCAGAGACCCCAACCAACCCCAGCCACAATCTGCTACCGCAGCATCCGGCCCCTCAACACCGGGCTCAGGGACAGCTTCACCCCGCAGGTCATAAGACTGTCGAACTCTTGAGCCGGATGTCACTTTACCCTCTATACACTACTGCGATACCTGTACTACACTCGCCGGTCCTGTACACGTTCTACTGCACCGGCTCCACCCATCACACCGCCCTCTGCCAGGTGCAAACACAAACGTATTAATTAACACCAAGCAATGCATCATGGTCAAAGCAGTTAACGTTTGCTGTCACACCGGCACAGAGAAGTATTTCGGCCTTCTTTGGTGAGCCACCGGCTTCTAAAAAGAGCTCAGCTGAAGGCCAGCGGGTCCAGGAAAGCACGCAGACACCCAGGACTAGTTTTGGCCAGAAAAAAGGAAACAGCCCTCAGAGGCCCGCGGCTGCACACGAGGAGCCTTCTAACCCGGAAGACGTTTTGGGACTGAAACGTTCAAGCGCGCATTCACACACAGTAAGTGTTAGTGGCTGCATGGCGTTGCAGAGCGCACGGGGTTTTGTGTTTTGTTTATTATTTTGTTGCTTTCTGACGCTCGTGCCAAACAGCAGGGAGCCGCGCGACATGTTTTTGGAGCTACTGTTTCCGTTAGATCCCGTTCACAGGTGACGCCCCACGTGATCGGATACGTTCTGACCCGCAGGAACGCACCTGTGGTCTCCGTAAACAAGTGAAGGTGTCCAACGGTTTGCCCGCGTTGTCGCTGGTTATTTTACGGGATGTTTTAATGCCCAGGACACTCTTTCTCCTGCACCAAGCATCTGTTTTTGGGGCCGAGCGTATTGCCTTGATGGGGGGTCATTAAGTCCGGGTGCTTTTCAGGAGTCCAGGCCCTAAAGAGCTGGACCCGGTCCTCCAGGGAGTCGCCTGCGAAGTGAGCAGTGTGGCCGAAACTTTGGACTTTTTCACGGGGTGTTGCTGCTGTAACTGGGGAGTCACCGGATTTAAAAAAACAGCTTTTTTGAGTCGCTTTCCGTCCGCGGGCCTGTGCCGCACTCTCCAGGCCACACTGAATCTGCTGGAAGATGACACTGATTGGGGGGACCAGTCCAGAAAAGGGAGAACATGGTACCGGTCCACCGTGACGCAGAGGAGACCGACGCACCGATCCCAGGCTTTGGACACCGTGAGGGACTCTATCTCCTGGAGTAACGCCGCCGGAGACCCCAGCTCAGGGTAAGCGCCTGGTTTATTATGAGCTGCCGCCGAGCAGTTGAGCATTAAACAGTAATTTTGTATTGTATGTAAAATGTGGACATGTGTTTGGCTGTGTTGTTGTGCAAACCGGTTCAGATACTGTGCGTATTTGGACGCGTTCTTGTGCGCGATGGGCTTATGGACCTTTAACTATCTGTATGTTAATTTGTGTTGTGTGTAACGGGCCCGATAGCTGCAAGACTGGCACGTCCCCCCCCGGGTTCAAGTCATTTTCTGTTCTTGTCCGCTGTGCGTAACGGGGCCTGGTAGTTACAAGACTGGCACGCGTTTGGTTCCCGTTCTAGTAGCGCGTGGCACCGGAATGTGACGGTGTGATTGGACTTTAAACAAAAAAAAAAAAAAAAACAGCTTTCACTAAAAATCACATGCGTATGAAACACAGATTATTCACACAGCACCCCCAGCTGAGAGCCTCTGCCCAGCCTCTGGCTCCCCCCTGCGCCTGCGCACTAACCTGGTTACTGACTGTTCAACCTGTAGCAGCAGCCTGAGCTGTGGTGGCTCCTGCTATGAGGTGCCGAAGTTTCCTGTTCATGAAAGGTAACAGTCCTAATGTAGTATTAGATTCGCTTGGCGTGGCATTTCCACGAAGTGTTTTTTCCCCATTAATTTGCAAGCTTTCCTTCATTAATCTTGGTGAACTATTTGGTGTTTTTATTGATGTTTTTGTTTTTAAGCAAGGCGTTCTCAAGTTATACTACAGTGTTATTCAAAAAGTCTGTTTGCAGATGGGAAGGTTAATGAATCTAAAGTGTGTGTGTGTGTGTGTGTGTGTGAAATCTATCTGTAGATCTGATGCTCACGTACAAAAGCCAGTCAGCAGTCTTTAATAATGTTCCAGAGTAAAGGCAGACATTGAATCCTGGTCCAGTTTTAGTAGACAGCTGATTATCAGTCTTTGTGAAGTTGTGATTATCTGAAGGAACATGAGCAAACAACACACATGATGAGTGCAAACTGTTATGGAAATAAAAGCACTTGTACTCGGTGTTGCAAACAGATCTCCAAACGTCCACAAGAGGTCTCTCTTGACCCACAATGTATCTGCAGCTCGTGTGTTAAACTGCTGTGCTTCCTTAACTGAAATGCCATTACTGCTCAGAGTTCAAAGCACGGTCACGTTAGGGGAAATGTACTCATGCTATTCCCTTTTTTTAGTTTTTCTATCTTCGCATTATGTTTTGTTGTTTTCAGACCCCGATCAGCAGATCAATGGCAGGTCTGGGTCCACAGCCTGCGGCGCCATCTGCAGGTAGCCTGCATCAGCTGCAGAGTGCAAGCCGATGAAGGGCGTGAGAGGCTTGCAGGAGTATTTATTTACTGCCGGGATGAAACAGAAGCTTTATTTATTTCAGACTGCGCTCCCAGTTAGCTGCAGGGAAAGACTCTGGTTGTCATCGGTGACTGAAATCTTACTTTCCAGTTGCAAATAAACCATTTCAGTTCTACTCGCTGTCAGAAAGTAGACTTGGGTTTCCGTGTGACAGGATGTCTTTGGTACTGGACTTATTGTTACTCCCCTGAATTTGCCGTGATATGTTAAAGCACAGTATGAACCACATATTTATTCAGGTCAGATCTGCAAAGTATTGATTCTTCTATTTTTAATTCTCAAGACGGCGGTGAGACCAGCGCTGTTGTTCAGCTTAGAGACAGCGGCACTGAAGGAAAGACGAGAGGCAGAGCTGGAGGCAGCAGAGCTTAAGATGCTGAGGTTCTCTTTGGGAGGGACGAGGACGGACAGGATCAGGAACGAGGACATCAGAGGGACGGCTCATGTTAGATGTTTCGGAGATAAAGTCAGAGAGGACAGATCGAGGTGGTTTGGACGTGTTCAGAGGAGAGACTGTGAATATATTGGTAGAAGGATGCTGAGGCTGGAGCTGCCAGGCAGGAGGTCTAGAGGAAGACCAGAGAGGAGATTTATGGATGTAGTGAGAGAGGACATGAAGCTAACTGGTGTGAGTGAAGAGGACGCAGAGGACAGGGTTAGATGGAGGCACATGATTCGCTGTGGCGACCCCTGAAAGGGAACAGCCGAAAGGAAAAGAAGATTTTTAATTCTGCTTTGGACCTAAACTTGTAGTCGCTGCAGTATCTTCTCTCTAAGTGACCCTGAAACATCGGTTGTGTGGTCGATCGGCCGGAGTGATATGTCGACCAGTGTGGACTTGTTGCAGCTGTCTACACTTTTGCAAAAAAAAACCCAAAAACAAAATATAAAATCATTATATTTGATGATAGAACAAATAAAACCAATTCCAGTAATGTAAGATACCTTAAAACAGAAATAAAAGGAGAATTTAAAAAAGTAGAATCGGGATAGGCGCTCAGATAAAAGTAGATAAATGACAGAAAATGTGTCTTATTTGATGCTTTAAAGTTGTTTAAAGGACAAAATATACTAGCGTAGTGTTTGGAATTCATTTCTCTGTTTTTAAAATTTGTATTTATGAAATGATTTTTTTTATTTTTGATAAGTATAATCACCTTGTTTTGTATTTTTTTAAACAAAATAAAATATCTAGAGAAAGAGATCATATTTACAAAAAAAATAGTTTGTTAGAATACGGCTGAAGCGAAGTTAAAAACTACAATCATATTATTTTTTTTATTAGGAGTGCAAAACATACAACAAAACACAAAAACAACAATGAAAAAATAAGCAGAAATGACAAACGGGTAAGAGCAGAAGTATTTAAATAGTAATAGCATGTATTATAATAATAATAATAATAATAATAATAATAATGATAGTAATACAATGATATTCTGTGTGTTTTACTGTGATACACGAACATTGAGTCACAGAGAGTGCTGCAATTTGCAAATGCATTTAAATTTGAGTTAAAACGTTAAATTCTCATTTACATATCGAACACATTGGGCCACATGACAGCTGACGCTATGTTCTGTGTATCAGACATCGTTTCAAATCTATAAACCGAAAACAAGCAGAATTGAATACTGAATGGTTTATACTGTAAAGGCTGTATGTGATACCTGAATAATGCAATCTTAATATGAAAGCCGCCACTGTCAGATGGGTGCTGTTTGTGGTGTTGCAGTGGATTGCATTATCCTGCACCAGTGTTCACATTATTGTGTCCACTGTGGCGTCTGTTTGATCCCTGTGTGAACACAAGGGGGCAGCGCAGGCAAAGAAAAGGAACCAGTGACTGGTCAGACGGCAGGCTGCACTCACCTAATGTTTCCCTATCGCAGGTAAATCTGGAGAAAAGAGAGAGTTTATCTGTTGCGTTTGTGTCCACAGGTGCTTCCAACTTGTTTCCCCTGCAGAGGAGTTTAAGTTTCACAGTTTGTTGCAGAGCTCTGCTTGTGATCATGTCTTCGTGGGTTCAACGGGAACTTTCTTTGTACGATTGGTGCTGAATATTAACGTCGGTGTAGATGAATACGATGCAACGTTGAAGTGTCAGATAGGTCACTGGTTCCCAACCTTTTTCCTTAAGGAACCCCTTTCTTCAATCATCGAGTAAACTGACGACTAAGTGACATATTTTTATTGATATTTCATATTATTATTTTCAATGCATAGCAATAACGGTGCAGAACAACCGATAAACTGTACAGTTAACCCAAATAGTGAATGTAGCGACTGCAGGAAGTTTGTGTAAAACGAGCGATTTGGATGAATTTTGGATGAATTGTATTGCATCAGAGATGAGTTTTCCTGGTGTTTTTAGGAACGTTTTATACAATTCTGTCTGTATTATGTTTTATTTTTAACAATCATACGTACTTAATGGCCTTGTTTTTTTGTTTTTTGGACAAATTCAGTGTTTAGAAGATAATTTGTCTACTTTTTATTGGAGAGCCTGTCCTGAAGTTATTGTTTACTTTTACTGTTTTTATGTATCTTACGTTACTGGAATAGTTTTTATCATCAAATATAATTTTATATATATATATTTTTTTTAGTTTGCTGCCTTGTGTGAAGCACTTTGTAACTTGGGTTTTACTATACATTTAAACTAACGCAGTCTAATACAACAGTCCTGCAATAAACCCTAAGTTTTTGTTGAAACTGTCTGAGGTGTTAGTTCGACAGATCATAGTTGAATCGTCTTACATTATTCAGAGAGGTGTTTCTGTTATTTAGCCTCCCCCCGTTGATATAAATGAAGCTAGTTTCAGATAGGCTTACCTTTATTTTAATTGCAGATAATTAAAGGTGGGGTATGTGATTCTGGAGAAATCCAATACCGGGACAAATATTATGAAACAGAGCAAACGACACAGCAAGTAATGTAACTAATGTTAGCTAGGCTGTGGGTTAGCTTAGCTAGGTTGTGGGTTAGCTTAGCTAGGTTGTGGGTTAGCTTAGCTAGGTTGTGGGTTAGCAAACTGTCCCTACAGTTGCTGCTGCGAAGCTAACAGCCAGAGAGGACGAGGCGGTTTCCCAGAGCCAGCACAGCAGCTCCAGACAGCGACGCTCACAACTCTCCTGCTGCTACAGCTAACATCACAACAACAGCAGATCTTGGCAAACTAGAGAGTCGGCTGAATGTCCGTGGGCAAGTCGTTTAACGTCACCTGACAGCGCTGTGCGGCTCGGTCCGAGCCTCTTTGTGTGTTTCCCGTTTACAGAGCCGGGGCTGAGTACAAACACCGGAGGGTTTTTCAGCGCTCACACTGAACGCACAGCTAGCGGACCGTGAGGAGATATTTATAAATTTGACAAAAAGCCGTGTATTGGATTAGAACCTTTTATAACAGAAAACGATATAAGTGCAGGTCGTGTCAGAATGTGACTAATCTGACACCAGTTTAGCAGTTTAGCTCGCGCTCACAGAGCAGCAGTCGAGAGAAAACCGCAGGGAAGGAAACGCCGTTTCAGGCGGTTCAGCCTGAGCTGAAGCTAGGCCTCAGGACTGACCTGCATCGTAACTTAGGTGAGACTTATTAAAAGAGGAAACGACTCGCATCAAACCCCCAGCATGGTGACATTTCTGTCATTCTTTCTCACATTTAAAAAAAACAAAAAAAACATGCAGGATTTGTCACCTGATTCTCTGAGTCTTATTTTTTTTTAATCTTGCGACCTCAGATTTGAAATATTCCGCGTGTTCTTGTGATATTAACGGCCCTGCAGTGGAAAAGCAGGCTGCTGGTGGAATCAATACACTGAATTTAAGTCATTAGATGCTCTACTGGTGATTCAGCGTTTCCCCATTGTGTGGCCTTTGATTATGAAATCTATCTGTCCGTCTTTCTCTGATTATCTGTCCGTCTCTGCCTTCCTTTCCTTTTACAGCTGAGTCTCTCCCCTGTCTGCAGTAATCCGGCAGCAGCATTAGCAGCGGCGATGGTGGCGCTGAGGTTTTTACAGCGATACGGGCAGGAAATGGAGGGCTGATGAAATATTAATGCAGACTCATTGGAGGTCCAATGAAATCCATTAGGAGGCTCAAATCAATGGGAGGAGTAAGCAATGCCAGACTCCCCTCCCCTAATGACCCAGATGAAAATAACAGAGTGGTGGAAATATATTTCTACAGTGAACATTACATTCCCCCAGTTAGATACAAAGATGCACTGCTGTTCTCTCTTCTCCCTTTTATAAAAGTGAAATGTGTTTTGAGTAAATATTCCCAGTAATGTAGCTTTTAAATGAAGTGAAATGTAGTTTAAATTAATATTATGTGTAACAGTGCATTATAGGGCTCTAATGAAATGTCTCAATTACGCCGATGTTTTTACTCCCTGGACCGAATCGTCCCGGTCTGGTGGGGCGTGCTGCTCCTCTCACAGTTTAGTTTTGGGTCGCACAGCTCCTCAACCTGCAGGCCAGGACCTCCCAGCTGGGTTTCAAGACAGATCCGAGGGGTCGTGAGGTGATTAAGAGGAAAAAACAGTTCTGCAGCACAAAATTATGTTTATTTTTTTCTGCCTTTTTCTTAAATCTTTGCTTTAACTTTCAAAATACTGAATACTTTTACTTCTTCAGGCGTCTAAAACTGTATTTAAATAAAACAATGACGCTCGTAGCTCAGACTTATTATGCAACGTGTAGCGAGCGGTTGTGAAAAGGGTCGCAAGCTAACAAATGAGTCTGCAGCCATGCTAGCAGCTCTCTGAGGCTGTACAGAAACCAAAGTGTCGGACACGTTAACGTGTCGACCTGATGGCGGCGCTAGATGGAAAGTCAGAGGATCAGCAGAGTTATTACAGTTCATCCTGAGGGGAGCATGAACGATGAAGCACGTTTCATCACAGTCCGTCCAACAGTTGTCAGTGAGAGATATATGACTTGTTAAGATATTTCACTCAAAATCACAAATGCCAACCTGATGGTGGCGCTAGAGGAAAAGTCAGGTGAACACCAAAGTCAGTGGGATACATCATCTGGAAACCATGAACATCCGTACCAAATGTCATGGCCAATGTCAAAGCCACGCCATTCTGGCCGAAAACATTTGGGAACTAGACTTTACTAGACTGTAAATAAATAGTGGAAGTAACTTGAAAGTTAATTGTGCTATATTTGAAACAATTGACCATCATTTTTTTTTTTTTTATGCACTTACCACTTGTTTTTACTGCGGAGCACTTAAAGGCCTCGAATCAGTCAACTTTCTTTACACATTCAAAACGCCCTTTTATAATATTGAAGTATCATAATACTCGAGTCCTCAGAATAGAAGACAAACGCTCCTGAGACGCTCTGAGTTTAAATGGCGGGATCTGGTAACTGACGCGGAGATCAAATTGCATCTACCAGGACGCAGAATCGATGGAAAGAGCAGACTACTAGAGACCTCTACCTATCCCGGATACGGATGTCAGCAGGCCCCTCAGGCATCTTGGCTTTCCCATCTACATATCTACATATATCCTTCTGTTCCCAACACAGCAGAAATCTACTCCAGCAGACTCCTCAGCAGTGCCTTCCTCCCTCCTCCTCCTCAGCATCCTCCTGGTTTCTCTCACTGCTTGTCCGTTTCTTATATTTGCCTCCAGTTCTTGTTTTTTTCCAGCCGTGTTAGCAGCATGGCTTTATGGATGGCAACGTTCAGACACTCATAGACGATATCTCTGGTTCTGCTGCATCAATTTGTTTTAAACTGTCCATCGTAAGTGTGAAAATATTATAGGAGGGCAGTGATAAATTGGAGATCTTGTTTCTTCAATGCACGCTTAGTTTCCTTGATAGAGACCTGATACTTTATGGTATAGTATTTCCATCTTTACTCCAAAGAGCACTGACCTTTATGACCTTACCTTCGATAGATGTTTGATTTACTGTAAATAAAAATACAGGAATCTTTTCTCATACGACCCAACAACCTCCTCCAACAAGGCAGCGCAGGCTGTATGTAGCCTGACTCAGCTAATCACTCGCTGCTGCTCATTAAGGTTATTGCTCTGAGCGCTCTGCAGTGACTGTAAGCAACTCAGGTGAATATATCAAGATATTGCTCTGCTCCTCTCTTCTCTCATCTGGATATTAGCAGCTGGACAGTCGGAGGACACGGGTTAGAGAGATTTTAGTAAGGAAATCAAACTAATCAGTTAAGAAATCAGTCCTATAAGCAAATACAGCTCCGAGCTGTTCCTGACGTGGGAAGAGGAGGCTCAACCAAGAAAACTCACAACCTCACACGTTCCCTTATTGGAGATCCCATCTGGACGTAAACAAGAAGAATTTGTGAATGGGTCAGGAGAAGTAAAGAGCGACAGTGGGAGACATTTTCTGATTTGCCTTTGAAGTAGCTTTCCCCCCCAAGCAAAGACTTGCTTGACAGCATGGCGCACGAGCCGAACAATACAACAGATTTCTAACAAGCCCTGAAGAGGGATGGGTTTACTGCTGATGCTGATGAATGCTCACTAAATATCACAGCTGTCTGCAGTGCAGAACAGGGGATTGATGGAGGAGGAGGAGGAGGAGGAGGAGGTGAGGGAGACAGAGAGAAAGGAACCAATGAACAAGGGGTGAAGCGAGAAGAGGTGGATGAACGGGACGAGGTGTGATGAGGTTATTTTGAAATGAGAAGAAGACGATGAGGAGACGGTGTTGGTATAGGAGGCGAGAAAGGAAAATTTAAGGAAAGGAAGATGAGGAGTTGCAGAATAAGTAGAAGCTGGAGAAGAAGGAGTCCAGCAAAGAAAGTTGGGGGGGGGGGGATGAGACAGGGTGGAGAGAGGAAAAACGAGGAGGAGGAGGAGGGTGGAAGTCTACTGACCAGAGGAAGGAGAGAAAATGGAGGATGATTGGAAGCTCGTGCCAGAGAGGAAGCAGAAGAGGGAAGAAGGTGGAGGGAACATTAGAGGTTTGAAGAAAAATAATCTGGAATGAAGGTAACGAGGAAAAGAGGAAGCTGGGAACGAGAGAACTGGACGGATGATCAGGCTGATCCGGTCAGATTTTAATTGATCGATAACGGCTAAAACAAACCCGATCAAATGCTGGTCCTTTCTTCAATGGACTCGACTGTGTTTAGTTTCCTCCTCAGCTTTACGACGGCGTTAGAGTGAGAATGTGAAAAATAATTTTGGGCGCTGGTGCGAGCGACTCGGTTCTGACAGATTCATCGAGCTCCGACGCTAATCGTTTATCTCTGCTCTCTTTCTTATTAGCAAAGCTAACACTGACTGTCACTTGTTAAAATGACAAACGTTGCATATCAGCTGTCCCTAATTAATGTTAATTCAGTGAGCGACTGTCGAGGGTCTGCACTCGACCACAGATCGTCCAAACAAGTCTGCCAAGTTAAACGACAAAATACGTCATTGATAACTGAGAGCGACGCAAAATCTTTACAAGTCACTGTTAGGGTTAGCAATAGATCGTGGTTTGGGTTAAAATAACTGCTTTCGTAAAGGCTAGTTGACCTTCATCACCATGGTTACAATAATAACCACTTGGTTAAAGCCACAGTAATGGGAGCGTGCAGCTGGGGAGAAAAATAATAAAGCAGGAAAACAAGGATTCTTTGGTCGGAGGAGGATGCTTGAATGAGTCTGAGCAAAGGAGGGTGAGGAGGAGACGAAGAAGAAGAAGAAGAAGAAGAAGTGGGGTAAAGAGCTGATGAGGAAGAGGAAAGGAGGATGACATTTGAGCAAAAGGAAGATGAGACATCAGAGAAGGAGGAGGATTATTGGATGGCGTGGTGGAGGTGGGACGAATCTGAGGGGATTATTTTGGAAGGAGGAGGATGAGGAAGACAGCAAGGACGGAGTACCAGGAAGGAGTGGGAGGATAAGACCGATTGCTCACAGCGTGGCGTGCCGACAAAAACAAAACAACAGACTTCCTCGCCAAGCTGGGAGAAGGATGGGTCGAGCTGCCGACGGATGGTAGTTACATATCACAACTGTGTGCAGGAGCTCGGAGAAGAAGCAAGAGAAGAGACGGGAGGACAGCGTTGACGATCCAAGCTGAAGGAGAGGGGCAGTTTGAGAGAAAGAAGAGGAAGTGAGGAATACAATTTTAGGAGAAAACGTAGAGGAGCAGGGGAAATGGAAGGAGGAGGAGGAGTTGGTGACTGCTCGCTAACAGCACGGTGTACAGTCAGAACAATACATACATTCCTAACCAGCCTGGAGAGAGAGAGGTTTAACTGTTGATGAACGGTGGTTAAATGTCACTGCTGTGTATAGGATAGGAGGAGGAGGAGGAGGAGGAAGAGGAAGTGTTGGGGAAGGTGAAGAAGCAGGAAAGGAAGCTGTTGAATGAATTAACCATCACAATCCAAATAGTTTTTGAAACAATGAGTCTTTGATTCCAGACATAAGTTTTGGTTGATTTAGGTTTATTTAGATTTGTGTCTCATTTCTGTCCAGCATCCATCAATTTTAGCTAGCTAATTAGCTGGCTAATGTTAGCTTCATGAGTCGGCCATCTGAGTCGTTTTTAAAACGAGATCCTTCTAAAAGCTTAATAAATTTGCTCTTGATTGCTACATACGTGATATCGTGCTAAAAACGGGAAAAAAACGGAGGCTAAAGCTAACGGGTCCCAGGTAGAAGGTTACCATCCTCACCAGCTGAACAATGTAGAAGACACGGAAATAAAGAAACCGCATTGTTCTTGTAATGCAGAGTAGAGCTAGTTAGCCCTA
The DNA here is from genome assembly GCF_020085105.1 of Siniperca chuatsi. Classification (NCBI taxonomy): domain Eukaryota; kingdom Metazoa; phylum Chordata; class Actinopteri; order Centrarchiformes; family Sinipercidae; genus Siniperca; species Siniperca chuatsi. Next base: position 1,999,747 of record NC_058043.1, on the reverse strand, counting down.
GTATTTTAAGTATGATGATTAAAAATGTACGCTCTTCATTCCGACATAATCCTGTTTGGTAGCGTTAGATTGGACAAGCAAGACGAGAGGTTAGATATACGTTTTATTGTAAACTTTTCTCACTACCAACGTTACAAGAGAAAAGGCTGACCAACCGGTGCGTTTGGCGAATGGCAGATAATCGGTAAGTTAGTTAGCCGGACATGCTAACGTTTGCAGCTTACGTTAGACCTGACAAACACTGTTTAATCCATTAATAACACTTTTTTACTTTTATATTTAAAGAAAGAAACCACCATCCAAATGTTTGACATATGGAGGGAAGAACGAGAACTTGAGTAGAATTTTTATTAATGTAAATTTTGGGTTAACTTGTTTTTACCAATGCAGAAAAAGTAGAGACATTTAACCCTTATTGGTATCTAGCCAGACTTCAGTTGTATTCACTGAGGTTTTGAGATCTCTGCTGCTGAGATGATTGACATTGATCAGGAGGTGATTGACATTTTGCATCCAAAAATTGCACTTGAAAAATACAGTAGAAAGATATTTTTCTTTCCCAGAAACAATGTCCCGTTAATATGGATTATCCACTGACCTCTGAATGGTTTTTACTGGAAACTATAAGGAGCAAATGTAAAAAAATTGTGAAGAGGTATTTGATCACTTGATCAGTACGACTAAGAGTTGACTTTTGAGAAAGTGGACTTCCCGAGTTTTCCAAGTATCAGCTGTTAAATCTCCATAAAGCTGGGCCGACACTGTACAGATTGTTACCTCGGACCAGTTTTTGAACCGGACCAGTTTCTGCCAGATCGGTTGATGTGCACTTTGAAGGGAGTCGCGACGCCTGATTTAATTATATTTCAGGCGGACATTTTGGTCAGCTGTCTGGAGTTTGAGCAGTTCCACTGTCCGGTTTTCCAACATGGCTGCTGTCAAAAGATTAGTTATAAACTGTAGTGAGCTTGTTTTTAATGTTATTGCAGTAGTGGTTTACGTGTTGCGGTTAAAACCGTAGTCTTGAATGAAACTGATCGTATTTTCTGCATCTTCCAGCTTCAGATTCTTCTTTATTTCGCCTTCCTTTCCGTTAGCAGAACTGCATGTATTAACGCTCTTTTTGTCAACATTGTTAAAGACACGGTCGTCTTGTTTGAATAAACTTTATTGGAATTGTCCCTGGACGAACTGACCGGGGTTTCCATGCTAACGTTCAGTGTGAGCTCCATGTCGTGGTCGGTCAGTTGACCCCTACGCTGCGAGCCTAAAAGCCGCAGGTTCAGTCAGTGCAGATGTAGTGTGAATTAACACCACGTACTTAGTGTCCTACCAGTTTAACCCAGAAGGAAAACGCTGATCTCAAAAAAAGAAGAGCAGAAATGTGTCTTTAGCCTGCGGGGCACAGCTCCAGCTACAAAATCTTTTATTCCTTCAAAAGTTCAGTCGCAGTTGGTTCATGTCTGGTCTAATGAGGCTCAGAAATGTACCTGTGATGCTACGCACATCTGTTAACAACGTACTGCTGAGTATAGAAATGAGTGTGTACGGACGAACGAGGCAAGTAATAATAAAAAAACAAGGCCGACTCTTTCATGAGCCCATGATGAGAAGTTCACAGGGCCGGCCGAACCGCGCTGCTTTCCATAATGAGTCATTATATCAGACATAATAAATGTTTAAGCTTTTCCAGGCCATTTCCCCCATGAATAAAATTTACCATTGCCTATTAAGAGTGCTGAAAATCATTCATAGGATTCCCAGAGTCATCGGTCCAAAAGATCGCCCCCATATACTCATTACCTCAGCGCGAGGCCGGTGATGTGACTAGAAAACCTCTTTACAACCTTAATGCAGTGTAACACTGTTGTATTAACACAAATTATGCTCACAGACTGTGATAAATACAGCGATATATTCATTTTCACTTGGATTGTTATCTAGTTACCCTGTCAGCCTTCTCTTCATTTTCATGTGGTTTCCTCGTCCTGAGAGAAGAACACAGATCTTAGTTATCCACTTACTTTCCATCCTTTCCACTTTTACTCTCGTGCTACCGAAGGATTTAGTTTATTTACACAACCGCTCTCTGTAGTCGCTGAGCATTTTGTTGCCTCAGTAGTGCAGGGCACACTAACGCCACATGAAGGTGCCGAGTTGAAGTAAAGCAATTTATGCTTCATTATCCTTCCAAAATATGAAGCTGTAGGCTACATAAAGCTGATAATTGTGTTGATGCTATGAAAATGTACCAACACTTACGTATGTTGTAGCATGACAGTAGCAGAAATAAGAAAGGACCTGGAGACGATTTACAGTATTTAAATCAGTATTACAGCAGGAATAATACCCACTAACGAGCACTGAGCGTCTGACTCTGAACGAATCTGACGAGCCCTGAATCCTCCAGTCGGTCTCTTCGGTGCTCTTCGGCGTACGGGCTGCAGTTCTGCATGTATGTACGGGAAGCGCGGAGGGCAACGAGTACGTACGAGGGCTGGTATCAGCAGTCGAGTGTAAAGGTTCGTAGTGCTGAACGGTTTCCCCGAGGGGAAAACGTGCATCGGCCACCACCTGCACCGCTTAAAGCTAAACTTTGTCGCACAGTACCGATCGAGGTTGCAACACTGCTTTAAGGTTGTAATGCTTCCATTTCACTCTACGGCAGTTAGTCTGATAATGTAAAAGCCGAGTCAGCGGGAGAAGGAAAGAGCTCTTGTCTTATTTTTTTTTTTAAACATTGTTTTTGGCATTTGTTTGCTCTTTATATAGGATGGAAACTAAGGGGGGCAGAGCTTTGGCCATCAGGGCCCCGAGGCTCTGGAACAACCTGCCCGAAGACATCAGGCTGTCTGAGTCAGCGTCTTCTTTAAGTCTCGTCTCAAAACACATTTTTATCTGAAAGCAGATCCTGATTTTACCTGAACTGTTTATTTTATTGCTTTTGTGTATTTTGTGTTTTATTTCTTTATATTTCGTCATTCACTGTGGTGTTTTATTTCTCTTGTTGTGAAGCACTTTGTACTTTGTTTTGATAAGTGCTCTATAAATAAAGTTTTATTATTATTATTATTATTATTATTAATTGATAGTGACAGTCGAGATACAGACAAAATGCAGCAAAGGTTCCCGGCTAGAATCAAACTGCGGATGTTGCAGTAATGTGGTATGGTTCCCCATATTATAAACTGTTTTGATGTTGATTACGTTTGCTGCCACATCAGTGAAATGTTCCCATGGTGATCAGTTCCTACTGTATATTATTGTAACGTCGCTGCTTCGAATCTGCGCGTGTTGCGTTCGATCCGTCACACCTCTTGTCCCTTCATGTGGACACACTTCACATACTTCACAACCAGAATTGCTGGTCTTATTTTGAAGGCTGTAATCTGTACTGAAGTTGATTTGAGATAAATGCAGCATGCACAGCATCTCTCACGTAGGTTGAGGTTAGGTTGGAGGTCTGTGGGGGGGGTCACGTCCACACCGTCACAACCCCACTCCTCCAATCACCAGAGCCTTTTGTCGTGAGGTAACTAATACCTTAGCCTGAGGCCGTGGCCCCATGCTGGCAGATGGTGGCTTAGAGGAGGAACTGCTGGTTCAAGGGGCCAAATATCCAACCTCCCTTAATCCAGCCAGCTCAGTGCTTCAGCTACTCTCCTCCTGCTGCCGTTTTTTTTGCTTTCTATCAAATTGTGTTATCTCCTCTTCCTCGTCAGTCCCCAGGAATAACCATAACAAATCCCGTTTCAAATACGTTTTTCATTTAGACATTTCTGTCTCTACGAGGCTATTTTACTCTCCCATTAATGACGCATACTAGTTCCCACCTGTCTATCGATGTATTCATCTACAGTATCTTTCCATCTCACCATCTATCCATCCTCCATGCATCCTGTCCTCCTTCCTTTGCCCTTTCTCAAATCCTCTTATCTCCGTGTCCTTCCCCCACGGACCCTTCGGTCTGACCTGAGCACAGATGTTTGAACCGCACCAGGAAAGACGTGCCACACCTCCAGATCTGAAGGGCATTGGGCGGTGCGTTCATGCATTTAACTGGGAGACCATCTTAGTTTAGCCTGTTAGCATGCTAACGTTTGCTAATTAGCAAAGTGCAGGTGAAGCTGGTGGGAGTGTTTGTTAGTTTTGCAGGTATTCGGTCATACACCAAAACTTTGACTTGATGGTGTGAGATGAAATAAGTGCGTTTCCATCCACCTGGTTTTATGCACATTTTCAATTTGTGCATCAAGAAAGTTGGCGGAAACGCTGGAAATTTCTAGCTGAATTAATTGCAAAGTGGAAAAGTTGGTGTATCGATCTTTAAAAAAAAACAAAACGTGACACAGTGCAATGGAAACTGACTTGGTGAATAAATGACGGTGTACGTGAAGCATGTGACTCTAACGTCCAGTGAAGAGCTGAAAGCATCAGATCTGTGTGGAGCGATGAGGAGGCCGTAACCTTCCTCACATGAACACATGAAGCTAACAGAAACGTCATGTTTCCATCATGTTCGTCTGAGGTAGAGATGTCCCGAGCACATCCTCAGGATCGGCGTCTGGGTCGATCCCGGCGTATTTAAAAAAAGATCATAATCCAATCCTCCCCTTACTGAACTCTGCTGTGTTTTGTCAACCACACTTGTGGATGTGAACAATTATTTGTGACACCGAGGTTGGCAAAATGCATGGATTTGCTAAACTCAGATGCTAATTATCATTAGGAAAGATCAAAATATCCAGGCAGCAGCTTCTTAAACTTGTAGTTTCTTATTTTTTCTTATTTATTGCTACTGATACTATATACCTCAATTACTCTTCGACAGTACGTGCACCTCCGCTTATTAATATTATTTATTACATAATTAGTTACATTGTTTTTTAAACTGTACTTTCTTCATCAACCAGTAAACCCACTTGGTACTCGACACTTAGTTTATCTTATACTTATACCGACATGATACTTAATTTATTTTCTGACCTGTTTTATAGTGTATCATATTGTTTGCTAGTACTTTCTCCTGTGTGCACTGACGTAAAGACGAGCTGCTGTAACAAAGAGTTTCCCTTCGGGGATCAATAAAGGATTTCTGATTCTGATTGTACAATTGCGAGTGTTTCTTTAGTTTCAACAAATCCGACAGAGTGAGATGTCTTCTGTCTGGCGGATCACGTCTCATCACTTTCATGAGTCACATTCTCCGAGGTAATCTTTCATTCATATATCAGTAATTTAAGCTTAAAAAACCCTGATATTTTTTTTATCTAAGCCCTCCAGTGTGCGGAAACGTGGATTAGTTTACATTTTCTTGTGAAATTCGGTTAAAATTTGTGCTACATTTGGATGGAAACTTGACAAACGTACCTACCGAATCTCATGGCAACCCATCCAATAGCTGTTGAGAAATTTCACTCAAAACCACAAATGTCAACCGGTGTTCGGTAGGATTCATCATCTGGGGGAGGACTGTTCTTATTCCTTTGCCCCCCCTTTGTTTGTTGGTGTGTTTGTAGTTCTTCGCCTCGCTCTGCCTCCTTTCCCGCCCTTTAGGATGTGATGGATGATCCCGGTTTGTGTCTGTCTGTCTTTCTCCTGCCCTCTGTATGTATATGTCGGCCATTCTGTCAATAACTTGGCATTTATACACCAAAGCAAATGTCACATATAAGTAGTAACCCCCCCATTGTGTGTGTGTGTGTGTGTGTGTGCAGCCGTTGTGAACAACCCGGAAACATTTAAAAGATGAAGCCATTTGTCCTGTGCTGCAATTTCCTGCTGCAGCTGCATCCACCTTTAAACTCCACTGCTGCTGCATCTCTCAGCCCCAGTCCCCCCCCACCCCATCATCCCTCTCATGTCCTCATTCCCATCACCCCTTCTCCACTTCTTTCACTGCAACCACTACCCCTATCCGTCCCTCTCGCATCGCCCTCCTCCTCCTCCTCCTCCTCCTCTTCTTCTTCTGTCAGTCGTGATGGATAAGGTCTTGTGATTGCCTTGTCAGACCTCTGGAGCATCTGCCCCTTTGGGACTGTGGTGGTTTTTGTGTATTGTGTGTGTGCGCGTGTCTCTATGTATCTTGTGTGTGTGTGTGTGTGTGTATTGTGTGTGCGCATGTCTCTATGTATCTTGTGTGTGTGTGTGTGTGTTGTCCCTGGCCCCCAGAGTTGATTGGATTGGATTGCATTTACAGGCAGAAGGGCCGGATGGATGAACAAAGCACCGTCAGTCAGGCCAAGCCCTCCATCCCCGCCCAGCTCAGACATAAGCTGTGTGTGTGTGTGTGTGTGTGTCGTTGTATTCGTGTGTGTGTGTGTGTCGTTGTATTCGTGTGTGTGTGTGTGTGTGTGTGTGTAGTACCATGTCCTTTTTGTCTTTATCACAAAAACCCAGATAAGCACTTTCTTATTTTGCACACTGTGAACAACAGTAACATGTAATTGCCTACATTTTGTCAAAGCTGTGCATTTTTAACCGAAGGCACCGCTCCGTCTCTCATAATTGATTCGTACCGACTTATTAACGTCATTCACAAAGATTTTTCTGAGTTGCCTTTTTGTTAAACAGCTCTGTCTACATTTTGCTTCAGTTAGCAGAAAGTAATATTTAGGTAAAATATGTTTCCAAAACCCTGTTGTGACCAGATATTTGGTTAGTCATGCTTCTGCCTTTCAGATTTTCAGTAAAACATCTTTTATTTGAGTCCTTCATTGAAGAGAACTTTTCACACAGCATGCGTGTACATTATGTATCGAAGCCAAACATGTTGATTGTGATTTTAGTTAATGCTTCGTCCCAGGGAGCTCTGCTCTGCGTTGGCAGATTAATGGAAAAGGGCGGGTGGGAAAACGCAATCAAGAGCGAATTTTTCACCAGAGGATATTTTCCTAAAAGCGAACCTTTTCGTGAACTCGCTGGCTTCCTGTGAGCCGTACCGCACATCCTGTACAGGAAAAACAAGTTCCTGCAGCAAAGACGGTACTGTCCAAGGTGCCACTGTAAACTGCTGTTCGGGTCGCAGCGAGGACGTGTTCCAACATGTTCAAACAACAACCCTGCTGCCTAAAATTTACACTGTTCTAATACTTTACGTGCCGCTCATTAACAGTCTGTATATACACTACTGATTAGTAAAAGTAATGTAAAGCCACCCGGACAACACTCTCAATCAACATAAAAGCCATTTTTAAATGAATGTATCTGCGAAACATTCACTGACAACATATTTAATTTGTTTCCCCTAAAAAAAAATCTGCTGGTTTAAGTAACTCAAAGGACTTAGTTTAGGAAAGATCATGATGTTTGTTCAATATGACATTTTTAGTTTCTAATCTTTTTAGTCCCTTTTAGTTTGATGGACTGCGGTATTAGTATGAAATTCACTCAGATATTCCACATTTTATGCTTAAAGCAATGCTACCATATACTGTATATTCTCAGCATTACTATCAAGAAGATATTTTCAGCAGCAGACCCTGAAGCTGTTGGTGATTAAATAACTGGAAATTAAAATGGCCTCATTATGCTGCCGAGTTACATTGCATGAAGTGTGCAAAACAATTTTCTTAGCAGGATTAGAAAATGCTTAAACAACTTTAAAAATAAAAAACCCTTCCAATTGTTATGTGCTAATGCAAATACGTGGCCTTTCTGCAGGCCCGTGACAGGTTTCCTGTACATAAAGGGCAGCGAATGAGAGATGAGTGTTTTGCGTTCGAGTCCTGACTACAAAAACCACTTACTCAGCAAACGACATGAGCTCTTGTCTGCGGTCCATCAGTCTCTGCTGTCTCCTCCAGACTGATCTGGTACTGTCACAGTTTGGGAGACGCTCCGTCTTTTGGACCAGAAGTCATTGTTTTTATAGGCCCATGATCTGTAAATTGTAGTGACGGGAAGTTCAGCTCTTTTCAGAGAGCCGGCTCTTTCGACTCCTGAACGGCTCTTAATTTAGGATTTTTTTGTAAGCCTTTATTTTACCATAACTTTGCAAAACTTTCTGGTTTGTGTGTTGAAAACCCTTTCATGTGCAGTGTTTTTATGAGAATCCTTTATAATTGCCTAATTTTGTGCATTTATTCTGTAACACTAACCCTAACTTGCAAGTTAACGACACTGAGTGGAGCGCCGCTCCACTTCTCAGCACCCCCCTCTCTGTTTTTTACATAATGGTATGATCCCATATCCTCACATCTGATTGGCCGCGATGCCATTGCTGACCAATCAAAACAAAGTTCTCAGAGCCGCATCTTTTGCGCAGGACACATCACTAGTAAATTGGGGAGGTCATGTTCTGAGAAACGTTGGACCTCATATCTGTGCGTCTCCTTATTTATTTATTTATTTTATAGCTTATCTAATATTGTTTGTGCTTTTTATGTCTGTGCTCCTGTTTTGATCTTTCATGTTGGTGTCTGATAATGCAGCACAGTGTTGTCTTATTTAGTCCATTTCATCGCTTTGCATGTTTTCAAATAGTACCTGCAGTATAATGTGTCTCCTGTGATTTTTATTATTGCTCTTATAAATGATCTCAATAACTTAACTGCTTTTAGCGTGAAACATCTGTCTGCAGAAGAAAAACCGCCTCTTGGCTAACTCTGGCACATTTACAGCAGTTGTATTAATGCACTGTCCCTGATTTTTAAATAAACCAATAAAAACATTGTATTCCTGGGTTTCTCCACATATTTCATGCCACATTTGCTGCATATGATCAAATAGGTAAACATTTCTTGCATTTGGAGTACAGAGGAGATGGATCTCAGACATTTTGTTGAGTGATATTGTTTCATGAACTCTGGTTCTGATTCTTGGTGGCGTTAGATTCAGAATGGTGAATTAGCTCCAGACTGAATAGTGCTTTTGATTCTGCTCGACAGTTGTTCTTTGCTTTCTGTATTTTGTGATCAGGCCATTTATTTTGCGTCTGCGGTCCCATCAACACGGAGCTGAAATTGAGTTGAAATGAGAAGCAGTCTCATCGGTGATAAACAGCCTAAACTCCAGTCTGGAGAGCTGTTTGAGCAGAGCGCACACGTCTGAAGCAGCTGCTCATCACAGCGCCGGCTCTCTTACACCAATGTTCATTTCTGGATCAGTTATTGTTTTAAGTTTTTTTTTAAAGTGACGCCCATATTCTTCTGCAGTAAAACGGCTCCAGCTGCTCCCCAGTACAGAACAAACTGTAAATGTGACTCTGGAGCTGCTCTTTGGCCAACAGGATGGTTTTACCACCTTTTTAAAAAAGAAAAAACTGAATTTGTTGTTTGCGAAGGAATGAGGACGCAAATGCAGACTCGAGGGACAAAGAGTCGAAAGCCCTTCTCAGACATTGAATATGTAACATTGCCGACGTCATCGAGCTGTTAAAGTGGCTTTGGTGACTTTTACGTTAATGTTCCTTACATCTTTATTTAGACACGACGGGACATTTACAGAAAAAGAGCCACCTGGCGCAAGAGGAAGCGGAATCACCGCTGGAAAAGATGATGAAAGGTTTAATGATACGAAGGGAAAAAAGAGCGTTTTTCTGTAATCTCACATGCCGCTCTGATGGATTTTAAAACGTCTTTTGCCGTTGAAGCCTTAATTCAGTGGCTCACAAACTGGGGCGCATAGCACCACTGCGGGGGTGTTGATGCCATCGTGCTGACCTGAATCATTTATTTTATTTCAGTCAAATTCAACTTTAAAATTTGTTGCTTCCCCAATATTGTTAATGATTGATACAAATTGAACCCGTTTACACGTGTTGGGGGGAGAGAAAGTTTGAGAACCGCTGCCTTAATTAATGACCTTTAGTGAGCGCGAGGGACGGTCGCTGCGCTTCTCGCAGTGAATGCACTAATACATTTTCTCATCAGTTTCATAATGTATCGGAGGGAGAATTCTGCTTTGTAAATGTCCGATAGTATGAAAATACACGACAAGGGACTCTAGTTAAATTTCTACGGCTCCTGTGCTGTCTCTAAAGCATTTCCCTGGATATTCATTTATTTATCCATGCAGTTGGATTAAAGTTTAACATATCCGCAGGGAGACAGCTGGTCTGATTATTACTGTGTATGCGGAAGGTTTTTTAAATGATTTTTAGATCTGACACGAGAAGAAGAATCTCCGTAACAACATAAAAATGTCTCATTCAGTTTTCATAGTTTATTAGACTGATTAGAGTTTCTTTAAACGTTAGGGATTACGTGAGTTTGTTTGTTTACAGTAATGCTGATCAGGCGAGCAAGACATATTTAATCTCTGTGTATTTATTTTGCTGCTGCAGCCTTTTAGGATGATCGTTGTGTTGGAAAAGTCACCAGGTCTGACGTAGTAAGACTGCCATGGTGACTTGTTTACATAAAAGTCACAAGGGGGCTTATTCAGACACGAGACCGACATCTAAAGAGGTCCGGTTCTGAAAGGGGCTTTAATAGGACAAAGTCATTGCTGGGAAGGCGGTCAGATAAGAAAACAAATCAGAATCAGAAAGACTTTATTGATCCCCGAAAGGGAAACAGCAGCTCGCCTTTACGTCAGTGCACACAGGAGAAAGCACTAGCAAACAATATGATGCACTATAAACACTATAAAACAGGTCAGAAAATACATTATCAGGTTGGTATAAGTATAAGATAAACTAAGTGTCAAGTGCCAAGTGGGTTTACCGGTTGATGAAGTACAGTATAATAATACAATGGAACAAAATAAGTAATAAGCAGAGGTGCATGTACTGTTGAGAGTAATAGAGGTATATGATATCAATAACAATAAATAAGAAAAACTAACATGGGAAAACTAAATATTGCACGGGAGTATTAATACAGAATATTGCACAATTATTAAAATACGGCAGAGATGTTAATGATCAATGTCCAGTTTAGTGACTTCGGGTCATACAGACTGACACTTAGAGGGAGGAGTTAAAGAGTCTGATGGCCACAGGCAGGAATGACTTCCTGTGGCGCTCTGTGGTGCATTGTGGGGGGATGAGTCTTCCGCTGAAGGCGCTCCTTTGTTTGACCGGCACGTCATGGAGCGGGTGGGAGACGCTGTCCAAGATGGCGTGTAGTTTACTCAGCATCCTCCTCTCTGACACCACCTCCAGAGAGTCCAGCTCCACCCCCACAATGTCACCGGCCTTACGGATCAGTTTGTTGAGTCTGTTGGCGTCCGCTACCCTCAGCCTGCTGCCCTCAGCCTGCTGCCCCAGCATGCAACAGCGTACAGGACAGCACCGGCCACCACAGACTCATAAAAACCAAAGGTTAAACCAAGCAGGCAGGTCTCAAAAACAAGGACCAGGTTGAAATAAGGCTGATGACTGCTGGGAAGCAGGTGAGGGATAGCCAGCTGAAACGACTGAGAGGTTAGTAAAGCAACAGGACACGTGAATCAGATCCAGCTGTGACCACAGGCCTTCATGCAGAATCTCCTTTTTTAAAAATGCATTATTTTAAAACTTTGATTTCCCAAAATGCATAGATCATTGAGTATCCATCTCCTGCTTTTTTTTTTTGTTTCTTTTACACCTGATGTCCGCTTCTTGTCCATCCAGCATAACCCACAACACTGAACTGACGACACTGCGGTGTATAATTATCCTCCTCCCCTGCAGGGTTTCAGCTCCTGAGATCAGACGTTGACCGGCGGGTGTTATTCCGATAAAAACGACCACATATCAGAAATGAAACTTCTTCCACCGCTTTCCGTAACAGCGTCGCGCTACTTCCTCCTTTGCCCCTGAACGACAAGTTGTGATTATTACAGCCGCTAGAGGGCGCTGCCACTTGAGCGTAAACAAATACCGTTTTGTTAGCTATAAGAAAAACAGGAGTTTTTACGTCTAATGCGCACAAGGTAGACGGGCAAACACAAAGCATTGAATTCCTGTACGTTTATTGAAGATGACAGCGTGAGGGGATTCATCACGTTCTCACGTCTTCAAAAGTAAAAAGGATTCTTGTATAGATAATGAACAGATGGTTAAATGGAGCCCAAGCCACCGTCACCGTGCCATCGTCCCTCCCCCGCTGGCGTTAGCTTGTGCGCAGACGCCACATCCGTATAATTATCTCCAGCGGTCAAGTTGCTTCATGTCTGTGAAGAGTCCTCGTGTGAACAGGCGGCTTTAATTGTTGTTTTAAAACACAGGCTAGAGCCGCTATCCATGTAATTACTGTCTCCCTGACTTGCTTGTCTTCATCTGTTTGGTCAGTCAGAGTCGTGTTGAGAGAGAAGAAATAAAGTGTGTGTGTGTGTGTGTGTGTGTTTTGATCTGGTCTTTGAAGAGGAGGCTGCAGACGAGATGAGAGCTGTTCATTTTGCACTAGATCAACGTCATGTTTGTGTCTGCAAGGCAAACGCTCACGCACACAGCCTTGTACTTCTATCTTTGTGAGGACCGTCATTGACATAATGCATTCCCATAATGCAACCATCACAACTGAATGCCTAACCCTAACCAAAACCTAATTCTAACCTAACCCTTCAAACGGCCCTTTGAAGTTGTGAGGACCGGCCAAAATGTCCCCACTTTCCAAATATGTCCTCACTCTGTAGGTAAAAAAAAAACAAAACGTGTTTCAGTCCTCACTATGTAGCAACAACAAGTACACACACACTCCTAAACGAGGCGGACGCTAGCCCACACTTTGACACAAACAAACACTGACACACACTCATCCAGACATGTAAAGGCATACACAGGCATGCTTCATACAGAGAAAATATATACAAGCACGAGCACACACACACACACACACACACACACACACACACACACACACACACACACACACACACACACACACACACACACACACACACACACACACGCCATGCATGCATTCATGCACACACTTTATATCCTTATTGCACTTCTGGTTCGACCTAAACTGCATTTCGTTGTCTTGTACTTTGTACTTGTGTAATGACAATAAAGTTGAATCTAATCTAAAAAACAAACCAAAACACAGAATTGCTGGCTTTTAGACTCTGTGTGTGTGTGTGTGTGTGTGTGTGTGTGTGTGTGTGTGTGTGTGTGTTTGACCAGCTGTTGAGCTCTAAGCTCTTATTCTAAGACCCACTTTCATCTCAGGCAGGCAGCTCAGTGTTTATAGAGGGTGGCTGTTAGCCAGCATGGTGTGTGTGTGTGTGTGTGTGTGTGTGTGTTGTTTGAACAGTAATATGTGTATACTGTAGGCCTACTTTTATAAATTTGAGGTACTTGTCCTTTTTTTTTATTCCCCTACATTTGTCTGACAGCTTTATTTACTTGTTACTTTGCAGATTAAGATTTAACATTAAAAAACACATGATAAATTTATAAAATACAACACTTTGTTAAAGATTAAACCAGTGGTTGTATTTTTTTTGTGGGTGTCCCGTTTCCAGTGTTAGTAATTAGTTAGTTACTAGTTATAATAGTTATATATACGCATTGCTACGCTTCTGTCCTGATTGACAGGTAGCCACGCCCCAAAGCATTCCCTGCTTTATCGTCAGTTTTCCTGTAAATGGCACCAGAATTTACTAAATTAACATCATGCTGTATTGAAGTAGACTTGAAAATAACGATTGAGACCATAAACGCATTAGGAAAATGTTTACTGAGGTAATAAATCAAGCGAGAAGTAGGTCGGGTAGGTTTTCTCATAGACTTCTATACAATCGGACTTCTTTTTGCAACCAGGGGAGGCGCCCCCTGCTGGCCATTAGAAAGAATGCAGGTTTAAGGCACTTCTGCATTGGCTTCACTTTTCAGACCTAGAGGTTGCCGCTTGGTTAAAACTAGCTAGCTGGGGGCGCCCCGGTAGCTCAACAGGTAAAGTGCGCGCCCTGCTCGGGTTTGAATCCAGCCTGCGGACCTTTGCTACATGTTATCCCACCCCCTCTCTTTCCCGCATTTCCTGTCTCTCTTCAGCTGTGCCTATCCAATAAAGGCAAAAAATAATCTTAAACAACAACTAGCTAACTGTACATAACGTAGCCTAGTTAAAACTAGCTAACTGTGTATAAAGCAGTTAAAACTAGCTAACCGTGTATAAAGCAGTTAAAACTAGCTAACCGTGTATAAAGCAGTTAAAACTAGCTAACCGTGTATAAAGCAGTTAAAACTGCATATAAAGCAATTAAAAGTAGCTAACTGTATATAAAGTAGTTAAAACTAGCTAACTGTATATAAAGCAGTTAAAACTAGCTAACTGTGTATAAAGCAGTTAAAACTAGCTAACCGTGTATAAAGCAGTTAAAACTAGCTAACCGTGTATAAAGCAGTTAAAACTAGCTAACCGTGTATAAAGCAGTTAAAACTAGCTAACCGTGTATAAAGCAGTTAAAACTGCATATAAAGCAATTAAAAGTAGCTAACTGTATATAAAGTAGATAAAACTAGCTAACTGTATATAAAGTAGTTAAAACTAGCTAACCGTGTATAAAGCAGTTAAAACTAGCTAACTGTGTATAAAGCAGTTAAAACTAGCTAACCGTGTATAAAGCAGTTAAAACTAGCTAACCGTGTATAAAGCAGTTAAAACTGCATATAAAGCAATTAAAAGTAGCTAACTGTATATAAAGCAGTTAAAACTAGCTCCACCTCAAGCAGCTACGACAGTAACATTGATAGAATCAGATATCAGTCACAGGAGACATTTTACTGCAGAACTACAACTTTTACTTTTGATACTTTAAATACATTTGGTACTTTTACTTAAGTAGGATTTTGAATGCAGAACTTCCCCTTGTAATGGAGTATTTTTTTACATGAATGTATTGGTACTTTTACTTGAGTGAAGCATCTGAATACTTCTTCCACCACAGGTGCACAGTGTGTGTGTGTGTGTGTGTGTGTGTGTGTGTGTGTGTGTGTGTGTGTGTGTTGAAGCTAGTGATCAGTCATCATGTCAGTGTGTATCATTAAACTTGACTCCAGAGGGCACAATAACAGCAGTCCTGTTTTTTTCTGCTCCTTCGTCGTGGAGGTAACGCCAACAGGGTTTTCTCCACCCTTCACCATCCTGCAGCCTTTTTTAAAAACAATCATTTTGTGCAGAGTGTGTAGTTGTGTCTTCGTGGCAAATCATAGCGTCCATATCAGCCATATTGGAGGGACCCTGTTCTTATTAACAGAGGCTAGCTAGTGTGTTATTTTGAATGGAAACTAATCTAGTTGCCAACTACAGACCTGTGTGGATTATGTACATTTAATAGTAAAGTTTGCTTCACCTTCCCCTCTTCTGTCTTCTTCTTACAGTCTCTGTGTGTTCTTAACATCTCATTTCCCTCTCCTGCTCACCAGATGCCCTATTTGCGTTTTTTAAAAATCACTTGATTTATTCAGTCTGCACAGCTGCTCTCCATTCACTCGTTAGTACGAGTGTGACAGTACAGTCTGGTACAAGGATGGGCATCGTGGGACTGAAATAAATTGCAATATCAAGCAAATCTGGCTCCCCGCTGTACGCGAGGAGCTGAGCGTTTAGCCGGGCGTTTTCTCTCGCTCCACAATAAAAGAGCAGAGCTTGCGTTCAGAAACGTCAGCTCATTTTGCACCACAGTGGTTTCTTAGTTGTCTGACTCGCAGTGTAAACGCGTCCGTCTCTGTACGTCCGTGCTCGGGTTAACCGCAAAACGATCCTCAAGTCGAACTGAACGCAACTGAAGTGGGTCTGGGTCTGTGTCGCTTCCATTAAAGTGTTTCCACTGACCTTATTTGGAGTCACGCTTCCTCCTAATATTGCTTCACATTATATCATGCGACTGGACTGCTTTTGGAAATTGGGCTTTGTGGCCAACTAAGGTTTTTGTAAACGGAGGTGCAGTCCAGCTGCGCTTGGGCCTGTTGTGGGGTTTTTTTTTTCGGGCGCAGCACTTACGGTGCTTAATTGAGCCACACTGCTTTAAAAAGTTGTCGGACAAAAGCTGTTTATATTCCTTCCAATGAAATAACTCGTTCTGTCTTTTGTTACTGCTTCCAACCTGTGTGTGTGTGTGTGTGTTTGACGGGAGGTGGGGAGTGTTTTGTGGAGATTCGTCGCTAGCAGTGTTAGCCTAGCATTTGGCCTATTTAAAAAAAAAAAAAGATGTGAAATATGTCACCTTTTGACAGTCATGTATCTGAACTGTTCATATCCTTATGATATTCTACTAGTTTTAACGTTGTTGTTGTTTATCTGTGTCTGCCACATAGCCTTTACAAGCTTTGTGGGTCAGTTAGGAATTAGGCTAAATAAATTTTGATTGATAACGGTAACTGGTTTGATCCCAGCCATGTAGTCCTACAATCCTGTAGCCGCGCACACACAGCGCACACAACTCCGCGGGGAAACATCTTCAACACCAACAAAAACGAGCTCGTGTCTCACAGCTACACACCGACTTGTTTACAGTAGTTTTAATATTCTGTCCGTGTGCGTAAGAAATGGTATTGAGAACGCCATTTCTTATGTTGTGAAATACTATGTGTGTGTGTGTTTGCATGATTGCACACACATCTTGAGGTGAATAGGGCCCGTCGTTACCAGCTGACGCCTCTGTGGAGTCACATTACTGACCTCATGAGGCCCATTTCTGGTTTTATCTCTTAACTTCAGTTTTATTGATATAGCGCCAGTTCGTAACAGAAGTTATCTCATTGCACTTTTCCTACAGAGCAGGTCTAGACCGAACTCTTTTATAATATTATTTACAGCGACCCAACGAATCCCACCGTGAGCAAGCGCTTGGCGACAGCGGCAAGGAAAGACTTCCTTTAAGAGGCAGAAACCCCCGAGCAGAACCAGACTCAGTGGTGGGCGGCCGTCCACGTGCGTGAGGAGGTCATGTGGCCTGACATCGACCACAGATATCCGATTTAAAAAGAGAATCTTTGGCACAAAGTCGGCTGCAGAGTTAACCAGCTCACGTTACGCTGCGGCAGCACATTAGGTCGGTGTTCAAGAGCGCCGATGCTCATCAGTACGATGATGCAGGTTATTAACGTTATTCATCACAAACGAAGCCAGATGATTTTTGCTTCGTTTGTCTGATTTATTAACATGAATTTTAAACACATCTTTTCTCCCAACTGTGTAATATTTATTCAATAACATATATATTATTATTATTATTATTATTCTAGAAAAACTGGACTGTGTAGTGTTACAGTGTAACTAACCAGACGAGTCTCCACTGTGACTGTGTTTTGAATGAAGAAATATTGTGTTATCGGCCACTCAGACATCTGTTATGATATATTGTTATTTACTGTACACGCACATAATAAAAACACAAATACCAACACATTCGGCTGATCCTGGAGCTGTGCGGGAGAACTGATCTGATCATGTAAACGAATATCAGCCGCTGTTTTTCAGACTGCTGTAGACGAAAGTCTTTCCGTCCTTCGTGCTGGAGTTTATGTTATAAGACCGACAGGCAGACGTCCTCCTACACGACAGTCTCTCTCGGGGGCAAACTGAGCCTCGGTGACTGCTGTAAACAGCCGTTGGGACGCTGGATGCTGCTGCAGACAGCTCAGTTGCATCTCAGTTGTATAATCACAGTAGAGAACACCCCCTCAGGTATTTAGACTATAATTAAAGTTAAATGTTAGGTATCTAAAGCATGCAATAACGGGCAAACACAGGTTTTATTGATAAATCGTGTGTCTTATCACCCGTCTGCTCGGAAACGAGCCGCCGAGATACAACACGAATCAGTCAACGGTGTTTTTCAGTGTGGGTTTTATTTATTAGAACATGACATGAATGGAAAGAAAACAGAGAATCACAAACACATCAGGCTGATATACAAAGAGCAAACCTCCCCACCTTCGCGGGGAAGTAGAAATTAAAACACAAAGATGGTAGTACTTCATACTCAGTAGAGAATATCTTGTCATAATGGATTTTTCATCTTCAAGTGCAATACAATATTCATAACTGTACTTGTTTTGTTCAGCAGTTGGTTCAGAGTGAATGTGTGTTTGGGTGTATCTATATGTTTACCTGTTTGTCTTACAAGCTGTGTGTGCATTTGTAGTACAACCTGGAATGAGAGCATCGTTATATAGTAAATTCCTTCTCTTGTGTTTGCTAAAGTCTTGTAGCGTTGCTGAAACCTCCACCCTGCTGTCCTGAGGGTCTGATTATTGCAACACATTTACCCTGAAGAGCAATTTTTGACTTGTTTTTCTTTTCACCTCTGAGGCTGCGCTGTACGAGCCAAACAGAGATACCTATGTACACTTAAAAACCACGAAGGACTTCGAATTCAGCGAGAGTGCAGTCTGTGTTTTCCATTTTCATGAGGAATCTGTTGTTAATGAGGGAATTCTGCACTGCATTTGTAGGTGTTAGGTTAAGAAATGTGTTCATTAAAAATCAGACCAGAGGTTGAATTAATTTTTCCTCAATAGCAGCGCATGACTAGTTCAAATTTACCAAGGTTGGACTTTGTTTCTGCTCAAATCCCTTATTCAGTTTACACAAAAGCCACAAAATCCCAGAGTCGTGTTCATTTTGTAAACAAATGACATATTTTTAGTTTTTACCACCTATTTATTTTAAGGAATAATGAGTCACATTCAGCTGTTTTGATTCTGATGAATATCCAATACTGATAATATTCAATATTTTTTATTTTTCTAGCCATGGGACACTGCAACTCCTGATTTCTATCCATGCAAATAAAATGCTTTTAGGGGTTGTTTTGTTACATCTTTTCAGTGGATGAGAAAACGTTCAGTTTTTACATTTTAAAAATGAATTTTATAGTAGAAAGTATTAAAACATTTTAACAACAAATAAAATGAGCGAAGGAAATGAAACTCGGAAGATTATTTTTAGAAAAACATTCTCTCCACTTAATGGAAAAGTTAAGTATGGCCTTCATCAGTGGGCGGAGTTTGCTCGGTTGCCATGGTGATTGTTTTAGTTGTAATCACGTGATCAGAGACCATCGTTGAACAAAGATCAGGGGTTATGGTGTTCGATGTGAAGGGCCTCTTTGATCTTTCTCCAACCACCTGTTGTCATGTGACCAATATTACATACTTTGTCACGTGATAACAGCTCAACGGTCTCCATGACAACAGAGCAAACTCCAGCTCTTACAAAATTTGACTTCTATCTGCTGGTAAACGTGCATGTACCGTGTATTTGTCTAAAAACAAGGGTGCTTATTAGAGATGTCCCGAGCGACGTATTTTAATGGATTAGTATCTGCTAAAATAAATCTGATCAAATCTCTTTTCATTACTGAACTCTGCTGTGTGTTTCGTCCACGTCTGCATGCTAGCGTTACAGCTAACAAACCTGTTACTGAATCTTTTCTCCTCTCTTTCTTATCAGCGAAGCTCAGTGAACACAACATTCAGGTAGCAGCTTCTCACGTTTAGACGCCGCCGACCGTCACTTTCACCGATTTTTATAACGACGAACGTCACCAGCAGCAGGTCGTATCAGCTGTTGCTAATTAACATTAATGCCGCGAGTAACTTGGCGGCGGACCAAAATAAACCTTTTGCTGCTGTCGGTTTGTGTGTCTGAACTCGACCAAAGATCATCAAACCATCAGTTGAACTTTCACTCATATCGTTAAAGGTCAGGTGTGGAGGATTTAGTGACATCTTGCAGTTTGCAACCATTTGAACACCGCTCGCCTCGCCCTCCCCTTCCAAGCGTGCAGGAGAAACTACGGCGGCCGTGAAACGCGCGAAAAACGCCAACGGCCCTCTCTAGAGCCGGTGTTTGGTTTGTCCGTTCTGGGCTACTGTAGCAACATGGCGACGTCCGTGGAGTGTACTGCCCACCTGTCAAGAGTTCATTCATGTTTCCCACAGTTAACACCCACAATTTTTCAATTATCCAATCACAACAACCCCACAAAAAAACCTGCGTAGTGTGAATTTGTAATCCGGTGGAATTTGTATATTTCCCCGTCTGAGCTTCTCCTGGGGTTGCCGGTCTTGGCGGAGTTGAGGCCGATGCCGCACACCTGACTGGACTGACTGACCTTCGGTACCGTGAGTACCTGGTGTACATAATAGCTTGTACTGCTCACTGTTATTGAACTGCGAATACAGACGCTTTTCTTTAAATCTTGATTTTCCTGATTTGGTTTGCTTTACCCAGGGGTAAAACCCGGAGAGGAGTTTTATCTTTTTGTGTTTGTGAGCTGGATTGGACTGAACTGTTTGGGATAGTGGGGGGAAAAAGCGAAACGGACTTTTACTTTTACCGAACGGTGTATTCTAAGGTAACGAAAACACAACAAGTCTTATTTTCAGGTGATTTATACACTAATGAAAACATACTTATGAATATTATATTCCATTTCTGCCGATAGATCCTCCCACGGGGGGCGTATACGCTCCCAAATATCATGTTGTCTTTTGAGCATCATTACTCCTCAATGGTTTAAGCTAGAGACATGCTGTTTTTTCCCTGTTAAACTAGAGGAACGGAGCTAACGGGAAAGCCCCTGTTTGTGCATGCGAGTCATTTACTTCCGTCAGTACGTCTAATATGAAAAGTTGTAAAAAGAAAGTGGATAAAATCACCCTCTGCCCAGCGCGTTGCTCATTCTTTCTGTATGTATATAGATCAGTTCTCATTCACCATCTTTGTTGGTGATTTAAGAGTCACGTGTCTGAATCGGACACTGCTATTGGCTACAGCGGATGACGTCACAGCCAATCGAAATGTCTGATTCAAAGGGCTCGACTGATTATTCGGAGGAGAGCAGAGGAGAAAAGATGGTACACAGTTATAACTTCAGTGACAGAAAAAAAGAAATACAGAAGATATGGCGAGAAAGAAATTCAGCGCTGCCGAGGCACTAGAGCTTATTTTCCAAGGCGAAGATATAAAGTGGCGACGACGACTCTGCGCCAGAGTCGTGCTATTCGGAGAACGAGCGACATTTTGCTGACGATATAGATCCTTACGAGGAAAAGTAAGTATTTTGAAATGAGTAGGGGCATGTGATTTTGGATTGCAGATATATTGTTTTTGCGAACTAGGATGGAATAATAATAATAATAATAATAATAATAATAATAATAGCATGGTAAATGTATAGTATGTAAAATAAACAGACTATTATTGTAGAATAGTATAGGGTGGAAGTAAATAGTAAGTGAAAGAAACCAACCAAATACTACTGTAAACTATTTTACAGTATATAGATAGCCTATATAAAGTTATTATTATTATAATTTTATTAGTTTTATTTATTTATTTTCATATGTTATAGTGTGGAAGCTGAAAAGTTGGGCCACCAACAGAGTGGAAGGAGGAGGAGAAGAGGAAGGCCGCCTCCCCCCTGACCAACCACAAATATCCCCTCCAGGACCAGGAAGAAGACCCCATTCTGGTGCAAGGTATGCCAGATGCCCCTGGGTGTGATTGTGGACAGGAACTGCCATGATGCATATCATATTTAGGGATATGCACTGGCAGGGAAAACAGTGACAATTCCTGGCCAACACTTTCCAAAAAATGGGCATAACTCATAAACACAAGAGACTAGACTCTTCAAACCACTTCTAGCACAACCCAAACAAATGTCTGCAACTTTCTATGTTCAGTTTTTATTTTGTTATCATGGTTTTCAGTGCTGTTAATAAAATTTAAAGTTCAGTTTTCTGGGATTTATTTTAGTTTTATGGGATAATATCCCCTATTATAGTGAATAGAAGTCTTTATTGAGTGATACATATAATTATCTGAGGTTGTGCTGACTCTGGGAACGTTGAAACTTGATAATACTGTAAAAAATGACAACTTTATAAGGCAAAACACAAAGATATGCAAAAACGGAAAGGTCTTAATGTGGGTCTCAAAGGGTTAAGACATCCAACAGAATATATTGACGGGTTATTCACCCAGTCCGGTTCTTTGTGCCGGAGGGTTTGGTCGGAGCTTTGTGGGAACTATTTTGTATTTGAGTTCTATTTTATCATTTTGGTAAGAGTAAAATGAAAGAAAGCTGTGATGCGGCCCATATATACAGCACGACCTAAAGTGGACCGGTTACGCTAGCTTGCAGCTGTGTCATTTAGGTAAACCGAAGTATCGGACTGGACTTACTCTCCATTTGTAAACTAATTTATGAATCGATCATCAGGGCAGATGCATTGCGAGCCAGACCCGTAGTCCACTGTAGCCCTTTCATTTCAGCTGCACTTCACCAGCACCAGCACAGCCTCCATGTGCACCCACACACGGATCACTGAGCCGAACCACACGGAGATGTTTTTGCATAGACATCGATTCAAGTCAGACTCATGCAAATAGACAAAAGACACGTGGACGATGACCAGAAAGAATGAAATGAAAGACACAAACTGAGCGTGGAGAGGACGGATGAGTGGCGTGATTAAACACGGCGTCCACAGTTCATTTCAGTTCATCAACAAGGTTATCTGACTTTATAAAAATAAGTGAGCTTGTTTAATTTACCACATTATTATCATCATTATTTTTTTAAAAACAAAGAAAAGGAACAGAGAACTCTATGCATCGACAACCCATCAAGTTAAATATTAATGTATTTGTTACAGTTGAAAAGTACACGCACGTATATTTGCCTGCCAACGTGTAGCTACTCATCCGGCTCTGTTTAGTATTGCTTTTAGTTCACACTGTCAGTGAAGAGGGAGTCAGTGCAATGGCCGAGGCCTGTGTGTGTGTGTGTGTGTGTGTGTTTCTGTCTGTTTACAAGTCAGTTGGTTGAATCTGTGTGCGTTACACTAATTTAATCTTTGTGTATATTTACGTGTGTGTGTGTGTGTGTGTGTTAGTGAGGCCGAGCAAACATGCAGCATTAGTCTCCGACACTCTGGCAAGGACAGTAAACCGCGCTGAGCATCAGTTTAGTTGGAACAATAGAAATAAAATAAACTTTGCTCTCTGCTTTCACACACAGAGGAGGGACTCAGCCACAGAACTACAATAAGTAGAAGAACCCCAATCCTAATCTGGTACTCCATCAATCACTGTAACACAGCAGGGATCAATATCCAACACTTTACTTAAAATCGTCTGTAGACTAAAGTCTGAAAATGGTGATGTGCAGCAGCGGTGGAAGAAGTACTCTTAAGTAAAAGTACCCGTATGACAGTTTAAAGTAAACAAGTGAAATACCTGCATTCACAATCCTGCTTCAGTAAAAGTAGAGAAGTGTTATCAGCGAAAAGTACTTGGTATCATTTAAAATGTTATCATCATTTGTTTCATCTCGGGCATAAACAATAAAAACCGATGTCTAGAGGTTTTGTTGGTGCTTTATGTTACTAATAATATCAACACATTCATAACTTGTGATCATTTTCTGACAATGGCTGTAGTCGAGCAATGCTCGCGACCGTGCCGCCATCGGCAGACTGAAAATGCCTAATTGAATGAATGATGCTTTAATGGATCGCAGCGCAGGCTGCTGCAGGAGCTCACTGGTATTTTGGCTTTGACCAATTAGTAACCAATTTAATAATGGCTCCCTACCCGAAAGCACCTTTTCTATCAATTTTACATCTAGAGGCAGGTGATTTTGATGGCTTACTGTACTTTTACACCACAAAATGTTGATTCCATCCATAACACTGTGAGTGAGTGATGGATTTGTCCCTTAAATCTACAGGAAAAGCCAGATTTTGGCTGCCTCCTATCACAGTATGTCCCTGATATATCGGCAAAGAGCCGATCAATAGCACTGACATGTCTTGCTTTCAAAAGTAACTTTACCAAAGCTCCTCGCTGTAGTTATTTCTACATACAAATGAAATTAAAAATCAAATCGTATTTGATTGTTTCTGTAAACTGCAGGCCACCACGGCTGCAGCAGCACAGCGCGTCACTGTTGCACCTTTTTAAATCGATGTCAGGAAATATAAATAACCTGTGGTCTCCTTCTGTATATATCACCTTTCTACAGGAAGTGGTAGTTGTACTTTATTCTAGTTCTGCGGATGCTGAAAGTTGAGAAGCAGGGCAGACATTTACAAACACACGTCCCCAGTTAGAAAGTGTGTGCGTGGTAAAATGTCCAGTTTGAGCTCACAAGTGAAAACACTACACTTCTATCTAACAAAAACATCTGGTTATTAGCATTACAGTAATAATTATTTTTTTCCAACACAAAAACAAAGTTAATTTTGTTCACACAACTTAAAAAAGAAAAAGAAAAAGAAAACCTCAAATACAGTTTTACAGTATTTACCTGCAGCCATGTTGGAAAAAAGAGAGATTTTGTTTTCTAAAACTGTAAATGTAATACTCCTTTTTAATAATAAGTTAAAAAATAATTTAAACAACACATTTCAAATGAGAATTAGTGAACAAAAACAAGTACAGACTGTTAGCGCAAAAATACGTTTTTTGTTTTTGTTTTTTTTTTTTTTTTAAATCTGGTGTATGTTTTTAAAAAACTCTATACAACAAATACTACAAATAAAGAAACAAAACAGACAGGAAGCAGAAAGGAAGTAGTCATGTACAAGTAGACATCATTGTATACAAAAGCCGAGTCGTTCAGCTCAGTGTTAGTGACCAGTGATATAAACGCTGAGGGAATATTTCATATTAGTCAATAAATATGAGAGTATACAATAGAATACGGAGCCGGGGACAAAGAGAGCAGGAAACAGACGGGGAAGGAAAAGCTGAATAGTCTCTATGGCTTTTACAGGCTTTGTGGCCCAAATAACCTTTTTAACATCAGTATCATCACACAGTAGCTACAAACGCCTCCAAACGGTCACTCTGGCCTGGGCAGAGCTACGAAGTCGAACAAAACGGACCTTTTAGTGAGAGACGTAAAGTGGGATTATTGGAAAACGACGATGTGAAAGCCTCAAACGCTCCGAGCTGCTGCGATAGTTTCGGATTCTGCTGAATTTGAATTTGATGCTTTTATTTATGTCACTTTAAGTTTGTTTGTTTTTAACTCGGAGCTCTTTCATATCTTTATTCCAGCATATTTACGGAATCAAGAAGCAGGTCCTTTTTTAAAAAGTAGGGAAATCACTTTTAAACTTAAAGATAAAAAAAAATGGTCAAACCAAAATACATCTACTGTTGTTGTTGTTGTTTGTGGAAATCTACATGTACTACAGGAAAGTTTAAGTTTACTTGTTTTTCTTCCCCCCCCCCCAGTACAACGCACATTACTGCGCACCCTTTACATCGTTACTAAGTGACATAACAAAGGCCTCTAAACAGTTTTAGGCTGAGCTGCTGCGTGGATTCACAGATAAATATGTAAAGGCCCTTATTTTCTCAATCAGCCTCTTTATTATAAGTGACGGGCTGCACGAATAAACACTTTTCTGCCAAAGTTAGAACAGTTTTGAGATATTTCTGTATTTGTTCTTTCTGGTTTACAGTGTGTGGGGCTCAGCTGGAGGCCAGAAAGCGCGTTAACATTAGACAACCGGCAGCCGTGAGAAGAACTGCATATTTAACTGTTTTTTTAATACGGTGGTATTTATATTTTTGCATTTTGATGTGGTTGAAACGTATCATAAAATGTCGTTAATGTAAATGTTGCCTGTTTTTATGTGATGGTTCACCTCAGGGTGCTCAGGGTGGCGGGTGGCGTGTTTTTCTCTGCTACTGAGATGATCTCGTTCATTCCCTGAATTAAGCTTACCGGTCGACACGCGGTACCTACAAACTGCACACAGGGACACGGACGCATCGCTGGGTTTGTCTGGGTAGGAAGGAAAATTAGATTTCCAACAGTTTCCCAAAATAAGAGTTATGGCTGTGCTGAAGACCACTTGTCTATCCGGGGGAAGCAGAGAGGAGTCGGCGACCCTGAGGGGTTTATTAAACCAGGGAATATCTGCACAGAAACATGCAGCTTTCACGCACAAGCAATGCTAAACAAACACCAAATATAGTGCTCCATCGACTTTCAGGAAGCCGCTGTACAGGATTGTCTACTTTTTTAATTTTGAATCACCACTGAGAAATGAAAAGTCATCAATATCCCACATGCTGCCTAATAATAATTAGTACTCACTGTCAGGATCGTGAGTACGTGTGAACACGCAGACGCTGTGCTGGATATTTTTGTCTTTTTCAGTCTGCGACATCCTCGCCGATCTCACCTGGCTTTGAGGATTTAAGCGCTCATAAAACTCTGTTTTTGAAATTGCCACTCAAAAAAAAAAAAAGCTGACACAAATATGGTGTTTGTGTCCCGTAGAAAAGGTCAGGTTCCTCGGGCCCGGGTCGGTCCTCTTTAGCCGCACCGTGCCAAGCCGCGATGACGTGTTTCCACTACGGCCTCACAGCAGGGGATAGCCGTCTTGGTAGAAGGGCCGACCACGGCCAACCCACGATGCCCCCCCCCCCCGTCTTGTGTGGCTGCACCAGTGACCGGTGTTTTTAAAAGTCTCTCAGTACTTTTATAACTTCTACCTGAATCTCTGTTGTTTGGAGTTTAGTTTCACTACCGAGTTCCTGTTTGTACTTTCAAATATCAAAATAGCAGCCTCATTTCACTGTTTGCTGGTCGCTTTCAGCCATGTCGGAGTTGTGTTCATTGCTGTTGCTGCTTCCGCGAACCGGCGGGAGGCTTCGCTTGTGAGGAAGGAAGAGGAAATGCAATGTATTTGTCCCCAAGTTAACAGATCGTCTTTAGCAGTGCTATTACTCAAAACAAACAGGACGTATTCTGCACTATTTGGTCAGCGGATCAGTTTTAAATACTGCAGGGGGGGGTAGTACAAACAGTGAGCAGTCAGATGAAGAGCTGCAGGCGTGGTTTGTGACGAAGCACAGCTCATCATGCTGCGCGGTGCAGTGGAGAAACACTTGCACTGTGCCAGCGCTGCTCGGCCGCTCAGACAAACCCTATCTGTTGCTGCGCGTGGCGTCCATGTCGTCGAGTCACATCTGAAATCATACATGTTCCAATTATCCCACTTTGACATTTTTGAGTGATCAAGAAGAAAGGAATAAGAGAGACGGAGAGGCAGAGGAAGAAGTGAGAAAGAGAGAGTAATAAGGAAAAGAGAGTAAAAGATGGAACTGCCCTTCCATCTAAAAACCAGCCTCATTCCCAGAAGCTACCTCAGTGACGCAAACTCATCCTTTCATTCCCCCTTCGTTAGTATGGCGCGAACTTCTGTCTCTCCGGCTTCTTCATCCCGTTGGCTGAGGATGAGATCTTGGCCGTGTAGGACGCCAGGGCCGCCGCTGCATGAGCCTGAACCGGAACGGCTGCCGTCTGCATCGAACCCGGGAACCCGGGAGCCCCGATAGCCGCCGCCGCCGCCGCTGCTGCTGCTGCTGAGGCAGGAGGGGTGGAGAGTGCCAGGTAAGGGATGGATTTCATCCCCAGGAGGCTGGAGAGGGGGAGGGCGTAGGGAGCGCCCAGGATGGGAGCGTGGGACAGTGGGGCGCCCATCGCTGCCAGGGGGGAGGAGGAGGAGGACGAGGCGGAGGCAGGGGGGGCGGGCTGGGTGAAGCTCATGGTCAGGTCAACGGGAGACGGCATGGAGGAGGACTGGGCGGTGGATTTGGCGGTCTCTAAACTGGAGGAGGGGAGGGACGGGGAGGAGAGGGAGGAGGAGAGGTCGGGAGGGGAGGTGGAGGGAAGGGACGGAGGGTGGAGGGAGGGGAGGAGAGGGGTAAGGGAGAGGGAATTTTGGATGGAGAAGGGTTAGAGGGTTAAATAAAAGACATGTTAAAAAAAAATCAAGAGTAAAAACCAAAAAGGAAATTAAACCCAAACAAAAAAAAAAACCAAACAGGATATTTTGGAGAGTAAAAATGACAAAACTAAAATCATAAGACAGGTGTGTTTTGCTGGAGGTTGCAACAGATTATTGTAGGGGAGTTCGCTGTACGGATGGGGGGTGTGCTGTATAAGTTGGGGTGATGGCTTGGGAGGGGGCTTAGGGAGGAGGGAACAAAACCATTATAGATATATTAGGATGGAAGTTTTGTCAGAGACGATGCTGGTTCAGAAACAGGGAAGAGAAGCATAAAAAAACCTTTTGCACCACAGAAACCCAGTCAGAGAGCTGAAGTCCCGCTCCACGTCCAGGTCAGCGTCTCCGCTGCTAGCTTACGCTTCTCAATGTATTTCGTGTAACATGGTCTCTTTCATTATACTGGGGTTATCGTACTCTTAGCAAAATGGATATCAACGACTGTACTGGACAGTAACATTTAACAGCATTACAACAATTGTAACCAAGATAAAGAAGATCATGTCATTAGCCTTAGCCAGAGGCACGCCGTCAGAGCTGCGGTCGCTGAATGCCGAGGACATGATTTAGTTTTATCTTTTGTTAAATGTTACAAGCCAAAAGAGAAGTAGATACCCATTTAACTTAGAATCGGACAAAAACTCTTTCAGCTTTTTAGAAAGACCAATGAAAGACCCCCACGATGGCAAAAGTCTACAAAACATATGCTAGCTTGGTAAAAGAAAGGAAGTGGAACTTTAGCTCTCTAAACGACCGTTTCTTTAAGTATTGTGTAGCAGCTACAAAGTCAATAACGTGTTTCTTCACTTCATTTTGAAGAGAATAACTTCTTCAAGCGTTCGATTATACAGCAAAACACTTATATACACACCCGGTCCTAGCATGGATACGTCATCTGGATAATGACAGCTGGTGACAGGCCTTTGTATTCACACCTGATTGGTCTCCATATGCAAATTAGACAGGCAGAGGGAAGCAATGCTGCTGCATGGACTCTACTTGTTTCCTTTGCCGAGGAAGAAGTCCTCTTTAGTTACGTGACCTTTCAGCTTGTGGAGAGTTTTTTGTTGTTGTTGTTTTGGGTTTTTTTTTTTTTTTTTTTTGCCAAACTGTACAGATGTTATTACACCTGGCTGAGATTTGATCAAGTGTGAGTCAGACCAGCTCCAGATGTGGTCTGCGTGCATTTACACCAGCATCACTGTGCGTATTTCCTTATCCAGATAAGATATCCAGACGCACATCACATTGTCAGGTGTAAAGAGGGCATTACAGACATTTCAGGATATTGTTTGAAACAGCAGTATTGCAGTTCAGCAGATACATTAATATAAACATATATTAATGTGCCAAACTGTGTCACCTGTTCTGTTTAAAGACAGTGAGGCTGACGTTCAAGCGGGAAAGAAGGATGAAACAAAACTGTTAGAAAAAGAAAGAACTGTTCCGGCTCGAATTCACGCTAAACACAACATTACACAGGAAACGTTTAGGGCATCAAAAGAAGCAAACGCTCTGTTTCACCCACAAACTGTCACACTGTTTTTATATAGATGCTGTATACAGAAGTTCAGCTGAAGCTGTTGTAGGATCTTTTTGTTATCTTGGAAATAATAAGCTAACAGAGATAACAGTGTATATGTACCATGTGATGGTCAACAGATAAAACCAGTCAACTCTTGAAATAAAAACCATACATTCTAGTTTTATTTTCAGGTTTTTAGTGCACGTACGGATCAACAACCATCTAACAGCACACACAAATTACCATCCAGGTTCACTCAATAATAATTAACATAATATCTTTTTAGTCTGGTATCCTGCACTCTAACATCTGTCTGGGGAAAAAGGCCTGTTAAGGTTGTGTTGAACCCAATAATTTAGAACTACTGTGCCATAGTTTTTCAGTTTTACCCCCTAAAACAAAATTAAAAACACCAAACGAACGAGTGTACAGCGTGTGAACGCATCACTGCTCCTTCCCTTTCTCTCCACACTGTGGAGGGAGTGTTTGTGTCTGACAGGTTCCCTGATTGCACACGAAGGTCCGGAGGGAGCGCGCTCCAAGGCACGAATAATCAACAGCAGATAAAAAGGGGGAGTCGCGTTCAGATCAGAGCGGTCATCCTTCCTCCATTTGTCTCTGACGAAACTACGCGAAGCAAACGCACTATTCTGAGTTCTGCGCTCGCGAGGGAGACGTGTGACTGCATCGTAGGAAGTGACTGGAAATCAACATGTAATCTTCTAGCTGATGCAGATACGTGATTGAAACGGGTGATATGACGCAAAGCTACAGTAGGAAACAGATTGCATTGCGCGTGCACCTGGTTGCCTCCGAGTTAGCGCCCACAGAAGACTGCGGCAGCTTGGTTATATTTTTTTATATTTTGCATCTTATGCTGGAAAAACATCTGTTCTGTGTGTCACTTAAGCACAATGATAATGAGGGTGCCACAAATTGAGATAATATATGCAGTTTGGTTTATATACTTGATATAAGAGTTGAAAATCCGTTAAAAGATGTGCAATCAAAGTGCCAAATCATGCTGGTGACCTGGGATGTTTGGGGGCCCACGGAGGTCCGGGGCCCCGGGGCCAAGTGCCAGCTCTGTCCGGTTGGTAATCGAGCCTTGGTGCTGAGGATGTCGTCTCCCTGTGGCTGCAATTTTGTGGTAACTAGAACTTTGTCTTTCATTTGTTTTACTTTTTAACATTAACGGCGCCCTGTGGAGTCTTCTGGTAAACAAACAAAATGTTTACATGCGTATCCTTGAGGTCTAACAAACATTTTAAATGCATTTCTTTCCTCATAAAACATTTGCAAAGCAGATTTATTTTTTTTAAATAAAACCTGCATTGTTTACTAGCTCGCAGTCTTCTTCTTCACTGCTTTCTTTGCGCGTTACTGCCACATGTATTATGTCCGTGTGCGCATGCACAACACAAATAAAGCGGAGACCCAGTCGTTAAAACGTTGCTCCACAGTACTACCGGTCCAAACTCCACAGGGAACCTCTAACATATCAAAAATCACATTTTAGGTGTACTTGATATTAATACCACTGCAGCCGTATTGTCATATTTTAATACGACGACTGACATCGCAGCGACCAACACAAGTTCTATTGTTAGTATATTTATGAGCAGAGTACAGTCTGGTTATAGTCTTCGAATGTGAACTCAAATACTATAACAGATTGGGGACTTTGTTTTGTCAAAAGATCACACAAAAGATATATAAAAGATGTCAAAATATTGAATTTGAAAGGTTTATTTTCACCGTTTGTTAACGCGTGAGTAATAATTTGCCCTAAGAGGGTTTCTGATGACGGGAAAAGGTTTATTGATGTTGCAGTATTTCATCGTTTAAATGCAAATTAGCAGGCAGCAGCATTTCACCAGGATGTCCCACCGTGAAGACTAGCATCATGTGAAACGATCGACATGAATAGTGATTTTTAGTGAATGAGTACAGCTGTGTTTGCTGTGCACAGCTGGGCAGGTTCACACTGAACACAACAGGGCAACAGCAAGTCTAAAGATACTGTGACTCACACGTGCTGATCAGCGTCTTCTCCGTGATGCTGCATACTTTCAGTGCGTCATGTTTGATCAGAGAGAGCAGGCAGCTGCCGTTGACGGGAAGCTCGTACATGAAACGATCGGGCCATCGCGCTGTCGATCATCAACATATCAATAACTCTGGTCCTTATGATGTTATAGAGATCCAAGCAACACTTGAGCATCAAGGTCTGCTGGGAAATGAGGCTGTTCACTAAATAGATACCTGTGTTATTTATTATGATGCTTTAGTGAACTAATTTAAAAGTTACTCTGAGTAAATCTTTATTGTTTTTACTTTATCAGTTGTCTCCTGTGTTACTGCTGTCATATTTGACACAATTCTGATCATTCTGACGCAATACACAAGATCCTCAACACTGTTCTTGAATACAGCACTTGTATATTTACTGCAGCACAGCTGACATCCTCACACTGTGACGTCATTTCATTCAGTTTGTGGCATTAATTTAGCTGCTGTTCTGAGGTCAGCCGGCGAGAGACAGAGGTCTGATCCCTCCGTCGACTGATTAAAAAAAGATATATAATGGAAAAGAACAGATTCGTCACGGATACTTCAGCGTCAGCCTCTCGCCTTCCCTGACCTGACATTTCAGACTGAATGAGGCTGACCCACCCGTACATGTGCTTTACACTCTGTGTGTGTGTGTGTGTGTGTGTGTGTGTGTGTGTGTGTGTGTGTGTGTGTGTGTGATTCGCCCAGCCTATTCTCCCTGCTGTCAGCGGCAGGAAGAGTGGTGAGTGAAATATCAATTTCATCCAGAGTCCAATCATGAATTTGCATATTCATGGCCGTGGTGACTTGTATTAAACCCGCCTGGCGGTCTGTGTCCTGCGTCTCATATTCCAAACGGCTGGTGCGAAGGAGAAACCGACTTGCGTTAGATGTTGAGCTTCGTTTTCTCTTTTATCGTGTAGTGATTCTCACGTGATAAATCCTACAGATATGAAGCATGAGTGCACTTGTGCTGTGATGTTGCTCCACTTATAAACACAACAAAGTTAAATTCTCTTTGCTGCCGTTGTTTAAGAGGCGTTCAGCTATATTTAAATGGCGTTCCACTGCTGTATGACAGACAGTCCGATTCTGCAGGGAATGAACGATCGCTTAATGTAATATTTATCCTACTTGTGCGAAAAAAGAGCAGACAAATCAGACTTAACCTTTTGACAGCTTTTACATAAATATGAGCGAAAGCCATTTCTTCAAACCTGCCCTGACATAAACCAGAATCATTTTATCCAAACAGAGTTACAAAAAAGTAAGAAGCAAATCACTCAAACTTAAATATCTGTGGCCAGTGATTTTGTGCTTTTTGTAGATAAAAATACAGATTCTTAGTGTTGCTAAGAATAACATGGCCGTCACTTTTTTTTGTAGGTTGTGATGTGAGAATTTATGTTTTGATGTTGAATGTACACACTGCAGTCACCGGCTGTTCAGACGGACGTGATGTTACCACTCCAAGTCATAAACTACTATGATCATTTAAATAACTTATTCTCTACAATGTGGAAACACAGGGCCCGCTGTCATGACGTCCTCGCTGTGTGAAGGCTCCTGGCTCCTGGGGCCAGATGTAAAATAACGACGCATATGCACAGAAATCATGCACATACACTGGTATTTATGAAAACAGAATATCTGGCATGCAGACGTTTAGTAGAGCCAGCTGTGGGTGGAGTAATGATGCGGAGATGAAAGACTGAGTCTGATAATAAATCATTGTTTGTGTAGATTTTGTGTAAAATGCCAATCAAAGGCACATTTATAAACTCTCATTAACTCGCCTACCTTTTGCGTGATCAGTTGTATCATTCTTTTAAATTACGTTGGACGCATCATTTTATCTTCCTGTGTTTTATAAAGTTTAATGTCAATAAGAGCGCTATAAGCAATGATTTCCTTTTGGACATTATAATTATTGAGATATCAGCACCGACGATGATTTACAGGCACATGTGATGAATTAATGATACAGGTACTCTGAACAGCGACAGCCCGGCGTCGTGGTCGCCTGTACTGACGGGAGCAGGAAGTGTATTGATTTGTAAACGGCTGCCTAACGCCGTGTTCAGATCTATAATAGGAATCAGGAAGGAAAATGGGCAACTGATGGTTTTATCCCGTGTAGTGTCTCACAGCGGACGACGACCGACGCCGCGTCCGGGACGCCTCACAACGCCCCGACAAAAAGACGAAGGTTTCAGATTTCCTTCTCTCGTGTTCCGTGACGTCGACCAATAGGAGCGCAGAGCGCTCTTCTGCCCACATTTGTAAACGTGGCGAAGCGAAAGAGGAATGATGCTGGTCTTACTTTCCGAACAAAAAAAAAGACTCGCAACGCTTCGTTTGTTTACGGTCTTGTTCCCGGAAGTCGGTCCCGAGCACCTCCTTCCTGATGACATCACGCAGGTCGTGAAAGACGGCAAGCCACGATTGGTCAGGGACCACCGTGTAGTCTGTCATGTCTCTCGGCAAGAAGTTAGGACTCTATAATCGCCTAATCTGACGCGGTGAGCATTTTAACAGACAAAAACATTGTGTAGTCTGAAGCCGGCGTAAAGTATGTATGCTCGTGCACGTGCGTCCAGTTTCACAGTGACTGAGACCGATAAAACAGAAACACACCGCTTATTAAATCTGATGAAACACAGGTAGTGCGTATTTCTGTCTATGGGTTTTATGCATCTGGTCCCAGGTGTAACTGATCTCTAAGGGGTAGAAGCTTTCACCTGGATTCTCCTGGATTCTCCTGGATTCTCCTGGATTCTCCTGGAGCCTCAGTCTGTCTCACACAGTATTTTGTACGATGGCCTGCGTGGTTGTCGTTATTTTAAGATGATTTGGTCCTTTTGAGTTATTTGATAATTCAGTGAAAAAGAACAACGGCGCTCATCAAACTACTGACTGCATACAGCTCAAGATTATTAGAAATATGAAGATTCGCTCCGAAGCAGTAATAAGACTCCGACGCTCGTAAAAGTTCCACTTTGAATTAGTCCAGTTTTCTCCGTTATGCAGTGCGTGAGATGATTGAACATAATGATCTGGTGAAGAAAGCTTGACAGAGTTGTTTCATCTGTGATCTCTTATCTGGGTGTTCATTAAAAAAAACATAAATAAATAAATAAATAAATAAAAACAAGCTGTCGGAGTTAAAAAGAAAATACCTACCAAGGAAGCAAAGGAGCATTTCCACTCCTGGAGAAGTGAGTGAGGTTAAAATAAAAAACTAACTCCGACAGCAGTTGGACTGTACTGTATCTAATGCGTGAATACCGTGAAGTGAGTTGGTACTGTGGCAGGCTGAAGACTAAAGGAGAGCCTTTAATAGCAAAGTAAAATATTTTGGCACACGTTTGGACATCATGTGGTTCTGAGGCAGACTTTGAGCCGCAGTAACAGGACTAGTTTAGTTTGGATGCTTACCATGAAGTGATTAGGTACTGAGCCAGGTTGATGGCTATCGGTGTGCCGGTGATGGTGACGTGACGGTCGCTGGTGCTGTCGATCTGACTGCCGATCTTGATCTGAGCCCCCGACACCTGCCGGATCTCATTTATCTTGGTGCCCTGGCGACCGATGATTGAGCCAATCAGCTGCGGCGAGGATGAGACAGAGAGGGTTAGGATTAGAGACATGTGAAGAGTTAACGAGTACTGCAGAATTTTGGGTTTCTCAAAGCGAAGACTGAATTTTCAATAAAGGTTCTCGCTTTGATATTCTTGTTGGTTCTTTTCTTTTAAGAGCTGGTCATCAGCTTCTGTGTGTTTTATTTCTTAATATTTCGTCATTCACTGTGGTGTTTTATTTCTCCTGTTGTGAAGCACTTTGTTTTGATAAGTGCTCTATAAATAAAGTTTTATTATTATTGTTATTATCAGGCCTGTCGTCGCTCTCTATTTCTCCAAATGTTTGTGTATTAACGTTTTGTGTAAATAAATTAGCATTCTAAACAAGACAATAGATAGTCCACAGCCATGTTTAACAGGTATAATGTTCACCGTATTCACCATCTTAGTTTAGCGTGTTAGCATGCTAACATTAGCTGGTTAGCAGTAAACGCAGAGTGCAGCTGAGGCTGATGGGAGCGTCAGCAGCTCTGCAGGTGTTTGGTCATGAACCAAAGTGTCGGACGCGTTAACATGTCGACCTGATGGTGGCGCTAGCTGGAAACGATTCATCCTCTGAGGAACATGAATGTCTGAACCACATTTCATCACAATCCATCCAATAGTTGTTGAGACATTTCCACAATTGTTAACGTCATGGTGGCGCTAGAGGAAAAGCCCGAGGTTCCCCAAAGTCATCTGACAAACTGGCGAGCTCTGAGAGGTTTTTTTCCGTCTTCATTGAAGGAAATGAACAATCCTGAGAACAAAATGCCAGGGGGAGTAAACCGCCCGGCACAGAGAAAACAAAAAGCTCTATTGTGACCGACTGGCACTAGCATGTTCCCGGCTGGCTAGCATGTTAGCGGTTAGCTCACCAGCTACAGTCGTTCACCAGCTAACCCTGTGAGAAGTCACTACGTCACCAAGCGTATAGAACCACAGATTTGGTAAAAAAAAGGGCAGATTCTGCTGTGACCTTTACGGCACATCGGATTATTGTGTAGGCGAAGCAGGACGACGCGTTTTAATCGTGGCGTGCTGGCATTCGTCCGCCTCAGCTGACTTTGAATGCATCGGGACACAAGTCGACTACAGCTACCAGAATGATCACGGTGCTGAATGAACTCTTCTCCGACACGATCTCGACCAAAAACTTGACAGCCTTATATATATTTTTTTTTTAGCTGAACCCACACCTACACCCCACCTCCATTTCTCTCTACGTAGTTTATTTTTCATCCCCTCCCTCCCTCCCTCCATCTTGTTATCTGTTCTCTCTGTCTCAGAATATGGAAAAGCAACAGGTGGTGAACTCCGTGTGCGCTATACTGGTACCTGTGGGGGTCGTGTCATGCAGAAGGTGTCACAGTAACAATAGATAGGTAGTTATCTTGATGTCAGTTCAGACCATAAATATGTCTCGTTAGCTTGTTTTCCTGACGGGCAAACGGGCGTTGGCAGGCTGGCGCGAGGCTGTTTCGTGTCTGCTGCGTGTCAAGGTTGCATTTGGAAAAAAAAAAACTGATGTGCTGACGCAAATGTTCACAAATCAGACAGAAACTTGATAACAACAAAACAGAAGAATCGAATCGGGATCAAACGAGAGCAGGTGTCATTTTTCTCTTTACAAGACGATAAATATTAACGACAGTGCCGCACCAAACTACCCTCTGTTATAATGCACAGGGTCCCCGTCTCTGCTCTGACAGTGTGAAAAAGCAGGTCACATATATTTAAAGGCTTTAAGTGTTATGAGAGGAAGTGACAGGAGAGATAATGAGCAGTACTCGCAGGCTCACCACCAGAGACGGTGTAAATGTAATCCAATTAAAGAATAATAACAATGGCATATTTTAATGACCCCCATAAGGGAAGTTTGGCGTAAAGAATCATTGTACAAACAGCTTAATTAACCCGCGGCATGGCTCATTAGCCTGGAATTTATACAAACACATAGTATTAAATCACTTTATCATTTACAGTTAATTATTTTTTACTTGTAAAGAAAATGATGAGACAATAACGTCATAATACTTTGCCTCAGAGGGTAGTGATTAATTTCAGGTTAATGACTTATAATGACAGCAAATGTAATTCTCCTTCCACTTGTTGCATTATTATTATTATTTATTATTTCTTTTTCCTTGTGATCACGGTCAAATTATTTCCTGATTTCAGTAAACAAACTTGTTTTCATGACATCACAACGAGCGGTTAGAACAGTGTTTTTATGATATCAGTAATAACTTCACGATGACGGGTAAGCAAAGCTTGTTGGGTCACGATAAGAACAGAATTATTTTCCGATCACGGGGAATAAATACACGCACGTCGTCTCTGGCCTCGAGCTGCAGCAACGTACGGTCGAAAAATCAGCATCTTGTTGTTGCACCACGAGCCTTCAGCTCCTTGGCATTAGGACTGTCGCTGTTTATTGGAAATTTAAACTACGAACGTGGGAAAATTTTTTTTATATTTGTTCTGTAATGAGGCTGCACCTCGTACTCCGACAGGAAGTTCCTGAAATGCGCTCTCCCGAGGTGCACCTTGGCTGGAAACATCCGGTCGTAGAGCTTAAACCTTTTGTTACATGCTGCGTTAAGAGAAAGATTACAGCAATGAGAAAACTGAAAACAAAATCTGCAGTTTAAATGAATTCAAAGCGACGATGTGGACAAATTCAACAGCAAGGCTTTTTGAATTCGCTGCCGCTCTGATTTGCATCTCTGACTGGCTTCTTCTCCATGGCAACAGGGGCCTTGAGCCATCTGCCATGCCTAACACGCTTCCTCCGAACCAAAGGTGGCATAATTAAAACGTTACCTAGGAGACTCCTGTGCTTCTGCTTTGTAAGCAACATCGAGGATATCTTTTAAAGAAAAACTGGAATATGGAGTCGGGAGAAACTTCTCAACTCGGTATGTGTGGAGGTCAAAGGTCAAAGGTCAGGGTGTATGACGGGGACTAGCTGGTTCAGAATCTCTCTCAGTCAGATTGAAACACATGTAAAGGCAAACAAAGGTAAATGAACTGCATTTATGTAGTGCAACCTGGGGTTCAGTGTCCTGCTCGGAGACATGTGGACATGTGGACAGGAGGAGCTGAGACCCGCTGTTCCCTCTACTCTTTAAATAATTTGCAAACGCTGACAGGCGAGACTTGACTCCATGAATCCGTTGTCCTCTCAGCCTTCTCGCTTTCTCCTCCTCCCTGGTTTTATCCGCTCGTGACCCAGATCTTTCCTTTATTCGGACCGTTTGCCTCCTCTCTCTCTCTCTCTGTGTCCTTCGTTGCTTCCCTGCTACTGCCTCTTTCTCTCTTTGATAATCCTTCTCTCTCTCTCTGCACCACAACCATTCCTCTCCCCACAAGTCATTTGGCCAACGAGCTCTGATGGTGTGTGCTATAGTGGGCTATTCGTGGAAAGGGCTCTGATAATTTTAAGTGTGTGTGTGTGTGTGTGTGTGTGTGGTAGCTATAATGACACTGCGGGAGACAGAAGACAAAGTGCCAGCTGACAACAACCAGGTCAGGACCATTTGTGTGAAATCCACCTATATCCGCTGTGCGACCTCACAAACGGCCTCCTGTGAGTCCTAACCGGCGCCATCAGGTGTGTTAACGGCTTCAGCAGCTTGTCAAATACTTTACCAGGATTTTTAAGCTCATCCGTATGTACATAATTATAATAAATGTACAAAAACTGAAGGAAGCTACAAGAAAATACAGTTTGTTCATAAGAGAGTACATTTTTATACAATATATCGTTATTTTTTCTGAGCGGACAGTACAGAGACGCAGGGCATATGCAACAAAGGTCTCCTAACATGAAGCTTGATATTATCTTTATGTATCTATTGCATGTCTATCATCAACCACGACTCCTAGAAATGATGTGCATATACTCGAATGACAACAGAAAAACACAATGCCGCCCTCGGAGATTTGAGTTTATCAACGTAATGAGGAAACACTGTTATTGAATCTGGTTTTGAATTAATTGATTTGGCGCAAAATATCGATAGTGAACGTACCATCGTACCAGTAAAATGTTCACCGCCACCGTATCTCATTTGTTTTCCACCCAAATATACGATAGACTTGTACTAAATAAATGTTTTTACATTATTGTGGAATTTTTACCTTATTCAAATCATATATAATCAAGCAGCGGGCGTTCAGACCGACGCCCTGCGTTGGAGTCTGCGTGTTGTTTCCGGTACCGGATTTCAGTTCAACTATTTTGTCTTTCATTGTGGCGATGGTGAAGAAAACTGTAAAAATACTCCATTCTTGTTACAAAGTAATCTACCAGGAATGTGCGTCCGCACGTACGCGATTGGCCAACGCCGCTCCTCGCTGGATGACATCATGTTACGCTGGACGAGCGTGCGTCGAAAGTCGGTCTGAACGCAGCCTAAGGGACTGAACAGCCTTCTGAAACCAGATAAATAACCAAATAAAATTGATTTGACTTGTCCAAGGCCACACACTGCTTTTCCCCACTTCACATATGGATGTGTTGCACATTTTCTTTTTCAGATACGCAGAACTGTAATTGATTATATAAACATGTAGAATTTCGGTCCACTACAAAATGCATTTTATTAGATTTGTGAAGATGTCAAATATGAGAACTCGTTACAGACCAGTAACAGCTGATCAGCGTCACCCGTGAGGTGTTTGAGTCTGACGGCAACTACGAGCTCAGCCTCAGAGCTGATAAATAACACAGGAGACGACAGAGATTTACTCAGAGGAACTTTTACTCAAATCAAACTGTCGCTGACCTTTCTGACTTCATGAGGTCAAGGGTCAGCTCCTAGAATGTGAATCGTTAATAGTTATACTAAAGCACTAAACCCTCCTCTCTCCTCTCTGAACAGCTTGTGAGGATTTGCGATTTGCTCACAGACTGACGGAGCTAAAACAAAAAGGAGCACAATCTCTAAGACCGGCTATTTTATTAACAAATTATGGACAAAAACAAATCCATCCCGTAACTGTGAAATGCTCACAGACAGAATACGAACAGGCTGCCTGTAACACGCGTACAGCGCTGGCTGGCGCCTTGGAACAATTTTAACTTTGTATTCAGAAAAGCCAGCGCATCGAGGGTGTTGTACCTGATTTATGACGACGCACGTGAAACCATAGCGTGTGTGTTCCTCTCTGTATTTTCTGGCTTTCGAGGAGGGTCGGTCCGTTTGCGGGGCGTGGGTTTGGCGGGCTGCCCTTCCAGAGGTGGAGGGCAGTCCTGGCGGCTCATCCTCTTCTCTGCCCTCTGCATTTGTCTCTGATCCCGCTCTCTTTTTCTTTTCATGTTAATAACCGCCGTTTCATTTTTGATCAAGTTTAGATCTCAAAATAGACGATCGCTGTTTAGCAAAACACTAAATGTGCATCTAGCTAGCGCGTGTTGTTGTTGTTGTTGTTGCTGTAAATTGTGACTGACGCCGTCGTAATTAATCGGATCAAACAAAGTTTTATTTCCAGTTTATTTTAATTATCACAAATTTATACTCGCATCATTACAACCTTTTTTAACATATAATAAATAAATAAATAAATAAAGTTTCTGGAAATCATCTCGCGACCCCCACTTTGGGAACTGCTGCACTGAAGCATCGTAATAGATAACACAGACTCTTTACAGCCTTTAGCGACGAAACTAAAAGTGACGCTCAAATGTTGCTTGGATCTCTGTAACAACGTGCAGTGAGGTGTGATGGGACCGGGGCTGTCGATGTGTCGAGTGATGGCGAGAGAGAGCAGTCGGCTCTCGGCGGGCGGGACGCCGGCGGTCTGCGGGGACCGATGGGGTTCAGGGACATCGATGCTACTTTCAGACGTCATGACTTAACCCACTTCTTGCCACGAGAACAGAGTCGCAGAGGCCCTCGCTGGGAAAACAAGCTTTGGCTTTTACACTTTCTACAAGGTTGACTGCTCTGGAGATATGAGGTTTTCGCAGGTTGCCGTACAGTGTTATGCGTCCCCCTCTGAGCGGCTTTATGTAAGTGCTGTTGGGTCAAATCAGCTTGAAGCTGAAGAGGAGAGGAGGAAGAAGGCTATTTTTGGGTGATTCCCTGCTGCCCTTGTAATTTGGAAAGGTTTACTGAAGGAGAGAGAAAGAGGGGGAGGGGGGGAGGGAGGACGAGTGTCAGACAGGGTTGTTGTTAAATCTCTAACTGTGAGCTATAGGATGTCATTAAGCTGCTCTGCTTGGCCCTGCTCAGTGACTCACACACACAAACAAACTTATCACACACTTTCATGCACAGGCTCTGAAGTCCCTCTCTGCTAGTGTGTCCCCTTGTTGTTGCACATGTCGAGCAGGATCGCATGTTTAATGTGTGTGTGTTAAAGCCACACAAAAAACATGAATGGAAGCTCGGGGGCCTTGGGACTGACGCTGAATTTATACTTGGGAGGCGACAGCACCTGCAGAGGTGTTGATTATCTTGTCAGAGCGGAGAGGCAGAGCTTCCCGTGATTAGGCATAACCTCAGACTCGTCTGTCTGTCTGTCCCTTTACTGAGCTGCAGACACCTCCCATCCATAAAGAAGCAATGTGAAGAAATGTTAACTGAATGCGACTGCGTGAGTTCCTGGGGAGAAATCATCGAACATCTGC
The DNA here is from genome assembly GCF_020085105.1 of Siniperca chuatsi. Lineage (NCBI taxonomy): Eukaryota > Metazoa > Chordata > Actinopteri > Centrarchiformes > Sinipercidae > Siniperca > Siniperca chuatsi. Next base: position 1,958,201 of record NC_058043.1, on the reverse strand, counting down.
CATTAGATGCTGAGGAATAAATGAGACGGTGGCTGAGCGTCAGGGAGACTGAACTATAAATGTGAAAAACACAAAGACTCTGGTGTGAGAGTTCAATTTGGCAACAGTGTTCTGTATAATGTACCGTCTCCTGCTCATTGTGCCATGTTCGTGCCCGATATAAAAGAAGCAGATGTTCACTTGGAGCAGATCTCCGAACCGCTGCTCACGCCTTTGATCTGAGCAGCGTCATTTTACACTTCTTCACAGTTAAATTTAGAAATTCAGCAGATGCTCTTAAAAATACGTCAGCATTTTTAAGAGCAGCAGTGCCGTCAGGGAAAACAATGTTTGTATTAGCAGCTTAATTTCATAACAACAATAACAACAACAAGAAGTGCCCGACTCATTGACGGTAAGTGAAGGTAACGTGTGTGTTTGAGTTAGTGGTCCTCAGTACACGTGTGTGTTTGCACTCCTGCAGACAGGGCTGCTGTATTTAACCCAGTGTTTTGACTGCAGGAAAGAAGCTCGAAGCAACCACTCTGTGACAGACAGACTGACCAACACTCACTGATGGTTGATGGATGGAGAGAGGCAAAGTGGAAGAGGAGTGAGTCAAGTGAGGCAGAAAGGGGGAATATATATATATATATATATATATAATATAATATATAAAAAACTTTGTCCTTCACCCTCCGCGGGTGGTCTCGTCCTTCGAGCTCGGGTCCTCTACCAGAGGCCTGGGAGCTTGAGGGTTCTGCGCAGTATCTTTGCTGTTCCCAGTACTGCGCTCTTCTGGACCGAGATGTCTGGTGTTCTTCCAGGGATCTGCTGTAGCCACTCCTCCAGTTTGGGGGTCACTGCCCCGAGTGCTCCGATGACCACGGGCACCACTGTCGCCTTCACCTTCCAGGCCTTCTCCAGCTCTTCTCTGAGCCCTTGGTACTTCTCTAGTTTCTCATGTTCCTTTTTCCTGATGTTGCCATCACTTGGTATTGCCACGTCAACCACAACGGCTTTCCTCTGCTGTTTGTCCACCACCACGATGTCAGGCTGGTTCGCCATTACCATTCTGTCAGTCTGGATCTGGAAGTCCCACAGGATCTCGGCTCGGTCGTTCTCTACCACCTTTGGAGGTGTTTCCCACTTTGACCTCGGGGTTTCCAGTCCATACTCAGTGCAGATGTTCCTGTACACTATTCCAGCCACTTGGTTATGGCGATATATATATCCTCTCAGTGTTAATGAGAAAAACTAACTCGCTAGCTGCTCCCGTGTCCCCCTCTCACACTTTCCCATCCAACACCACATATTTGTAGATGGTCGGTGAGCCGAATCTAAACCTCTCTTTGGTGTTTTTCATTAAACTGATCCCTGCCGTGCCGACGCTCATATTCAGCCGTATCAGCCTGGAAATCGGGAAGAAGTGGTAACTGTAATGTGAACAGGCGTAAAAGGCTGACTGGGAGTTTGCTGCCGGTTTGTGGAGGTCTGTTTATCATTAACCTGGTTTGTATATTCATAAAAAGAAATGTAATGTACAAAAGCCGTTTGGTTAAGATTAGGGAAAGGTTCACTCTCCTACAGCTGAATCAGCGCTGGATTAAGCTACTGCTAATGGTGGTTTCTGTTCTGTATGTTGTCAGTGAAGATTATGTAACATGTATACAGTTTTCAACTTGTCAGATACGATAATTAACAACATTTCCTCATTATGTTAATAGAAAATGTAGTCTGGGGGGCTTTGGGTTTCCTTCAAAATGTATTTGCTGTGGTAAATTACTGTATATAAACGTAATTTCTTGGGAGACAGGGTTTGTCCAGCGGCGTTGCCTCAACACTTAAATTATCATCATCACCATCACCATCTGTTCAAACTATTTTAATGGGCTTAACTTGCTTTCTAACAGAGTTTGAATGTTTTATTATCAGTCTGCTTGTCCCCCGAGACAGACGACAGACGCACACACACTATGGGACAGTTAGAAATTTGGTGAAAACCTTTTTTTTTTTTTTTTTTTTTTTACAGCTTTTGAGTCCAAGTGAACTCAGCTGCCCTGTGTTGTATTCACTTTACTCGCTTAATTTTAGTGGCATGACTCCTGAGGCAAATCAGCTGGCCACCGGGAACTGGTCTGGGTCTGAGCAGAAAGTCTCCGGTATTAAGTTTGACTCGCACGACTAAATCAGCCCGCACTGCTTTCATAGCATAGCTTCTTCCCAGTGGAGGAAAACTGTGACAGTAAACACATTCAGCAACAGCCAGCTGCTTTGTGTACTGCTGGGGGGGGAGGGGGGGCTTGATCCATAAAATTACATCATGATTTATTAGTTGATTTATATTTTTCATTAATAATCTGACAATGCAAAGTAACTAAAGCTGTCAAAATAAATGTAGCGGAGTAGGAGTGTAAAGTAACACAAAATGGAAATGCTACACTACAAGTACTAACGTGCAAGTACCTCAAAATTGTACTTAAGTGCAGTACCAGAGCAAATGTACTGGGTTCCATCCCACCACTGGTTATGAATAAATGACAGGGGTGATGACCAGTAAAGATTCAGGATTTAAGCCCTTAAGTGAGGGATTTGTTGTTAGATTAGATGCTGAAGTTGATTCAGCTGTGCCTGTCTGTGCTCTTTACCTTCTCTGAGCTTCGTTTTCTTACGTTAGGGTTTCCAGCATGAGTCCCTGTCGCCGTCGCACGCCGACATCAATGTTCCTCTCCGCTAACGAACTGTGCGCCACAGGACGGAGGTTTGAGCTTTCAGGCGGCTCCGCGCTTTAATGTGTTTGAGCGGCATTATTCTGACCTGCCAAAACAAACCAAACTGAAGCAGTAAATGCTCCACAGACTGCTTGAATCTCACGTTATGCTGGTGGGATTATACCAGACGTGGGCAAACTACGGCCCGCGGGCCACACACGGCCCGCCGAACGTGACCAAATTATATTAAAATAGGTACGGGTAAACCTTGTTCAATTTACCTTTCCCCTGTAATGCTCATGTTTCCCCAAAAGATGGCGCACTTCAGCTACAGTGACCTTGTTCGCGTGTATTACTCTCTTCTTCTCTTATGAGCCCTTCTGCAAAAATGAGCTTATCAAAGAAAAGTGAGCGCCGAGTGTTTAATACGGAGTGAACTACAAAATATTTTTTCACTGAAGTCCGATCAAAGGCCGTCTGCCTAATGTGCCAAGAAACTGTCGCGGTTTTCAAAGATATCAGCCGTCACTTTGCTACGAAGCACGCCGACTACGCTAGCAAGCAGTCAGCGCAGGAACGGGCGGCTGCGGCTCAGAGGTCGGCAGCTAATTTACAGACTCGGCGACATTTTTTTTTCACCGGCAAACTGCGTTTTTCTGCTGTGTTTATTGATGCACTGGCAAAAAAAAAAAAAAAAAGATCAACAAGTTGTTGATCTTTTGGCGCTTGACGAAACTGAATTTGTGTTTTTCTGCCGTGTTTATTCAACTGAAATTTAATAAATTAATTATTAATTTAATTAATGCATTTGGAAAACAATTTGTACAATGAGCCTTGCATATTCATGCTTTGCTACATGTTACAGGCCAAATCTCTAATGTAATACATACATATATATATCCTGGCCCGGCCCCTCTGTCACATTTAATTTATTTGTGGCCCGTGAGTCAAAAAGTTTGCCCATCCCTGGATTATACTATTAATTTCTTTGATGCCTAATCGGAGTTTAGGAAGCAGCTGCGTTGTTGCGTGTAAACAGCCAAACTGAGGAGGAGGCGAAGCGCTGAACACTGACCGAATGAATCGCTGCCTGTGATGGATGGGCGGTGGGGGAGATGAGCAGCAGAGAGACACAGTGGCCCAAGGCTGTTTTCTGAACAAAAGGTCACTGCATTGCCCTCATAACAGTCAACATGTCCATCAAATGTCGTACGTCCTTGAGCGTGACACTGAACTGGTAACTGTCCGCTTCACTGCCTGGGAAAATGTGATCCGGTGTGTCGTCAGCTGCTCGTTCAGAAAAAGTGTGTCATATTTAATATGTGCACATGTGACTTTGGTGTGCTTTTGTAATAATATGCATCCAGAAAGTACTGCCAGACACTTGTACAGCAGGTTAGAATGATTTAATTTCTGGTGTACGTCTGCTGCTACGGAAGATTTAAAATGCCTAAATAAAAACAAATCAAAGAAATAAAGTTATTAGATGTATTTCCTCTTTATATATGCATTTACTGTTTCTTCACTAAATGAAACACACATGTTAAATGACAATTATTTAGCTTTTTGTCTTAAATAACTGAATTTATTGTTTGTTTTTGATTTTCCATTAAAATCCAATCAACTTCCATTGGTGTCCAGCAGAGAGCAGCAGAAACCTGCCGAAACTAAATGCAAAGTGCTGTCAGTAGTTTTCATGAGGAGGAGAAATGGAGCTTTTTCTCTTTTGAAATGGAAACACATTGTCTAGCCAAAATGGAAAACAATAAATTGTCCAATCACAGCTTCTGGGCGGGGCCACGGGCGGGGCACTGCTGACAGCCCTTCACGTTAAAACTGTTTCCTGTGGGCTCGCCAGCCGTACTGACTGTACATTTAATTACGTTTGTGATTGGCTCTCTGCAGTTTTAAGGGATGATGTGCTGCAGGAAGCTGTACAAACAGACGCTCAGAGGACGTTTTTGGCACAGCTAAGCTAATTCATGCTAATCGACGTCCTGCGGACTTCAGAATCAGAAATACTTTATTGATCCCCGATGGGGAACTCTTTGTTACAGCAGCTCGCCTTTACGTCAGTGCACACAGGAGAAAGTACTAGCAACTGTGGACTTGAAGGTGGCTGCAGAAAGTTAGTGGTTTGCTGAGGAGTGTCTGCGCAGGAGGGGTGGGTGCATTTTCTGTGCATATCCGAATAATGGATTTGTGTTCAGTCACATCTCCTGTACTTACGTCGTTTGGAATGAGGAGCTCCTGAGACGTGGTTTGGGAATTTGCGTCCACCCCTCCTGCGAGAGAGAGAGAGGGAGAGAGATTTTATTATTTTATTGTCCTCCAACATAGAAGCACACATACAGAACATACAAATGACTGAATTTTGACTGAATTACAAGTTGGAAACAGCGAAAATGCTCTCAAATGAATAAGACCCAACAGTGAATCTACAGTTCACCATGACAAAGTATTTCAACACTGATGTGATTTTTTTTTATTTTTTTTATTTTACTCTTTCATGATCTCTCTGTTCCCTTTCCTCCCTTCCTTCCTTTCTTTCCCTTCGCTCGTCTCCACGGGGAGCGGTCTGGTCACAGCGAGCTAAGCCAACAGTGCCTCTAATAGTGTGTGTGAATGTGTGTGTGTGTGTGTGTGTGTGCGTGTGAATATGCAGTACCGCGACTGATGAGTTTTATACCTGCGACATAATGGAATAATCAGCCGTCCATATCCCCACATGATAATTTTCTCCTCTTTCTCTCTGCCGTGCATGCGTGGTTTGCATTTGTCTGAAAAATTACATGACAAAGCGGCCATGTCTGTTTTTAACAGTGGGGGGAACAAACCAGACTAAGACCGGCTTTATTTCACGCTGTACAAAAAAAGCACTCAGATACTTAAGTAACATTAACACAGTGTAGAAATATTCCTGCATTCAAAATGTTACTGAAGTAAAAGCACAAAAACATTAGCATCAAATTATACTTAAAGTAAAAGTACTCATCACGCAGAATGTGTTCACTTTAATATTACACCTGATACATGTGGAGCTAATTTAAATTACTTTATATACTGCTGGGTAGCTTAGCAGTCCTTACATTATTATGTATTAGTATTATAGGTTATTTGTTGTTTATATTTTGTGCTATTGATCTGAATCTGCAAAGTTATCAAATAAATGTAAAGTTCAATATTTGCCTCAGAAATGTGGCGGAGTGCAAATAGAAAGTAACGGAAAGTACCTCAAAATTGTACTCATGTACTTGAGTAAATGTACGTGGTTACATCCCACCGCCGGTGCCTCCATGAGCCAGGAAGGAACAAACAACAGTTTTCTTGAATTCTTAAATTCTGGAAATGTGGCTGCATGTACGTCTCACCGTTCTGACTGCTGCACATCCAGCCTTTTGATTATTTTTTTTTTTTTACAACTGTCTGCATTGTTACACCTTTTGATTTTCACCTTTTAGCCAATTAGCCGAGGCGCGTCTCCAGAGCAGCGTGTAGCTAACTGATGTAAGCACAAATCCACGGGCGACGTTTGATTCCCAGCAGTCTAAAGCATGTAAAGCCCAGCTGGATGCTCAGGATCAAAGCTGACACACAGGGACTAAAATGCAGAAGAGTACGCTAAAATAAAGATTAAATAACATTTATCATCTCATTATGGACTTGAAAGGTTTCTTACTTGAAAAGAGGTTGACGTGACTGATGGGAATAAGAGGATTTTAAAAGATGAATTCATGTCTGATACAATTTAAAATCTTCGGATTTTTGATGCAGCGAATGATTAAACTCGAGGTGATTACGTTCTTTCTGAAATGGAATAAAAGGATTTTGAATAAAACTTTTTATTTGCTTTTGTTTTTGTTTTTTTTGGGTCGAAACTGTCGTTTTTGCGTCAGAGGAGCTGAGGACAAAAAAAAAAAAATACTGGAGAACTGTGACAACAAAGCGACTTCAAAGTCAAACGTGTATCAGCCTGCTGAGAGCTCGTCTCCACAGCAACACACACACACACACACACACACACACACACAGGGTTAATTTGTCATGTGCTTGCGGTTCATTGGTTCATGCGTTTTCTTATCTATAGATATTTTTCACTGTTTTTTTTTTTTTACAGATGTCTTTTCTTCAATACACCTCACCTACAATTATGAGCAGTGGTGGAAAGTAATTTACTGAAGTACTGCACTTAAGTACAATTCTGAGGTACTTGTACTTTACTTGAGTATTTCCATTTTCTGATACTTTATACTTCTACATTTCAGAGGGAAGTGCTGCACTTTTTACTTCACTACATTTATTTGACAACATTAGTTACTTTACAGATTTAGATTATTAATACAAAATATAATTCAACTAATAAATTATGATGTATTATTATAGGTGAAGCTACCCATTAATATATTAAGTAATTAAAGTTAGTGCATGCATTAATGCATCACTAATTATAATCCATCCATAATCAATGAATGTGATTCTGCACAATGAGTACTTTTACTTTTGGTGTTAAAACTTTTGTACTTTTACTCTAAGTAAGAGTTTGAATGCAGGACTTGTATTTTAACACTGTGGTATTACTACTTTTACTGAAGTAGAAGATCTGAGTACTTCTTCCAGCGCCGAAAATGATTAAATTCATAATTCACTCCCCTGCCCGGTTAGTGTGATGCAGTGGACCTGCAGAGCAGCCTGCAGGAGTCTCATGTTTCACCTGCAAGATCCACGTTTTACTGCCTTTTTGTTCAAAACGTCAGATTTCCACGCAGTCGGAGAAAGTCAAAGTGTGCGTCCTGCTCGTAGTTCAGTTATAAAATCCCCTCTCCTGATTGGCTGCCGGCAGCCGGAGAGCCCGAACCAAGAGTAACCAAGCTTCAGGAGAGGTTGAACCAGCGTCCGGTTCGAAAGAAGTTTAACCGACTTCATTAACATTCAGCACCGGAGCTGAGAGCGCCGAGCTGCCCTCTCCTTCCATCGCAGCTGGTTTTGTGGCCATTTTGAGACGAAACTCAGTTCGTAAAGTTTGCATCCCGTCACGCGGCTGCTCCTGCATTACTGCCGCCGCCGACGCAGTTTAAAACCAAGTGCAGCTATATTCAACTGACAAAGTGCGAGTCGACTCGAATCATCGACACACACACACACACACATATCTCTTTTCAGACTTTCTTTTTCTTCTGTCTCTTCAGATCTTCACAGGTGTGTGTGCACGCGCACAGGTGTGTGTGTGTGTGTGTGTGTGTGTGTGTGTGTGTGTATACATACCAGGTAGAACTTGTGTCGCTGATTGGCTCATGGGGGCCAGGCCCTGTTGCTGCATTGACAACTGGTGGAGCTTTGCGAGCTGAGAGGCGAACAGAGAAGTAAAATATAAATGACAACAGCGTCACAGAAAGTCACAGAAAATATCGTCTAAATAGTAAAATTGTCACTCAGTCATTTTCTGTTACCTCCGAATGTGGAATGCCGTAGTGACTCTGTACTGCGTATGTCTGAAACAGAAGAAGAAAGTGTCACTGAAGTCAAAGTCTACATGTTTCCCCAGCGTGTCCCTGTACCCAAGGGCGTCACATCCATTTGGGGAAATCATTATATAATTTTAGCCCTGCGTTTCGGCTCTCAGGCTACACAGAGCCTCCCTCTGATTGGTGGAGGCTGTGCCTGCAGAGCGAGAGGACTGCAGACGCTACACAGGGCTGTAAAATAATAACTGCAAACCTCTCTGCACATCTTCGGGTAAAAAACAAACAAACATTTCGTCTATATTATTATTTATAGTCAGTATTCTAAAAACACGTAAGAATTGAACATCGAGTCTATGAAAACTACTTGGGATTTTAAATGGTGTTAGTGTATTAATAACACGAATCTTTTTCATTTGGAAAGCCTGATAACCAATTTCACAATAATGTGTTGTTTGCTAGGTTGATGTTATATTTTCAATTTATTAATTTTGTTTTGTTGACTTCACGTCTGAAACACAATATAGATACTGCAATGCGATCATAAAAATCTGTCTAACCGTCTTGACTACGCAGTTTGATGAAAAATGATGACGTTTTTCCAAGATCTTTGGAGCTCGTAACACAAAGCCAATATAACAACAAAAAGATCAGCGGAGGCCTGTGAGTAAAAGGTTTATTCCTGCACGAGCTAAAAGTCCATTTCTGTGCTTCTCATCTTTACGTTGAGTATATAAGGAAGTTCCTTTTCTGTTAAAATATCAGAGATTAAAGCTTTCCAATGCTCCACTTAGCACAGAGACGCTAGAAGAGTTACTAAAAAGACTTTCACTCGAGCATCCGTCCCGACTGAATCTCCTGCGACTCCTCGCTGTATCTGCTTGTTAGAGCGTCTGGTGTTTATCTCTCCAAGATCATGATTTAAAGTTTTTAGAGGCCTTCCCAAATCCCAAACTGAACTTCAAAGAGAATGAACACATCCATAGGCAATGCAAGAGACAGGCTGAGGGGTGTGTGTGTGTGTGTGTGTGTGTGTGTGTGTGTGTGTGTGTGTGGGGGGGCATGCAAAAGACTTTGTGCATTAGAGAGATATTTGGTGCATTCGTGTGTCTCCCTGAGGTTCACCACACCTTATATAACAGATTTCAGAGTTGTTATCCGTGACGCAGACTGCGCTGCCACTGCCGCTGAACTTTTGACTCCTGTTGCTAACTCAGGCTTTTGGAGAAAAGGCTGTTTGTTGAAAAGAGCTCCCACCATGGGAGAAGAAAAAGAAAAAAGGCGTCTCAAAGGCACGACGAGAGTAATCGACTGGCTGAGCTTGGCCTCCTTGATATTGTAATGCGTCTCCTTGATCTGCAGATATGCCGGTAAATATTTATACACACTGGCAAACCTAAAAGTCTACATTGCATGCTCGGCCCATGCAGGCCCGAGCACCAAAAAATGGCATTAATATTCATTGGTGGCTTATTGCAGCACACATCAGAGATGCAGCTCACGCACTTCTGGGCCCGAATTTATGAAGCGTCTCAGAGCAGGAAATCGGTTCGAACTGGACAAAAATTGTCAGAGTGACACATTGTTGGTCCTACTTTTCTAAACTTTCTTAACTGACTCCTGTCTCTGCTGATATTTAGGAGAGGAGCTGCCAGGAGATGGCGTCCTGTGAGAGGAGAGGTGTTTCGGGAACTCTTTGGGAATAAACTTAAAAATAAAAAGATACAGTTTTGACGCAAACAGTCACGTTTGTGACTGACGCATTCTGTCTCTGCAGAAACTGATGTCGTCACGATTCTGTCATCAATCAAACTTCATTGATCATTCGTACAGACGCAGTGCGCAACAAGGTTCCTCTCTGAGAGCGAAATAAAACTTATTTTGAACACAGTTGTGTCCCCCTGTCTGGATGTCACCTGCTTAACTGTCATGACGGACTTAGTCACAACAGGTAATATGGGGCCTTACTGTATATCTTAATTATTTATTATTTTTAAATTACGGCAGAGCTATATAATATGTGAGAGATGTGTTCATATTGTTACGGTGCATTTCTGAACACTGGGTGACGTTACAGAAATAAACTTTCCCCCCCTATAGGAGAAAACAGCTGCAGCCCACAGAGGGTTTTCAGCATCACTGCTTCATCCGCAATACTGCACAACACATGCAAGATGTGGCACTATTATAGGCTGTAAAGCAATGTGGATGGATATGGCTGAGTAGCTTTTGGCATTACATGTTTGCAAATTTAACCCTGATAACTACTAACCGAAGTTATTTGCCCATACACACAAAACCTACCCAAAAAAACGTGGTGCTATTACAAACTACAGCTGTCATCATAACTTCCACTGTGCGACTCTGACTGTCGTGAAACAGCGACGAGTGTTTTTATTCCTTCGTTAACTTTGGAGGGATTCTGAGATGTCTGATGAATGCAGCCTGTTTTCATGTTTTCACTTCATTTGAAGGATGTCATGTTTCGTTAAATGGGTGAGAATAATTATTTTATTATAAAATAATGTAACAAATAATGAATAGTCATAATATTTGGAATAAAACCACATATTAACTGTTTCCTGAACAGTGAGCCGGAGCTCCGAAGCGAGTATCTCGCCGTGCTTCCCGACCCACGGTCTGGACGCCGGAGCAGGAAGGCTAACATCAGTATTAATGACGGTTGGCGGAGCTCGACGTCAAACATGATAATGACCCTTTCAAACTCCCGTTATTAATACATATGTTAATTAAAAATGCACGACTCTCATGAATATTCATCACCTCTGAGCAACTAACAACAAATGGAGGGCTTCGGTCGTGTTGGAGCGCCTTTGCAACACGAAATTCAATCATTCAGTCTTGAAAAGCTTTTAAAAAAATCTACTTGGCACCAGAGCCGGGACAATATTATGTGATGTGCGTATCTGCTAGGGGTGTGACGCGAAGCTACTATCTGTATCTGTGTGTGTTTATGCCAGTTTTCAGATTTATACTGAAAGTTATTAGAAAAATGTTCTGCATTTAATTGTTTTCTACTACATACATGTACGAGGAGTATAAATGTCAGTAGATCTAAGTAAATCTAAGTTTAGCTGCCAACAAAATGTACAAATCAACAATATTTTAACTATGTACCTAAATAAATCAAAAAATAAAGCATGATTTATATTTAAAAAAGTTTATGTTGTCTAAATAAATAAAAGCTGTGTGACTTAATAACAAAGTCAGACTTGCATTTGACATCACATGGTTTTCTTCAGAAACCGGAGGTCGTGTGTGTAATGGGAGGAGGCCCAGATGAAAATAAAGTTGCTCTGAAGTGCCTCTGATGACATTTCTGAAATATGTTGAAAAGCTCCCTTGTCCCGTTTGAATGCACTTTTGACACGCTCGATCAGTAGGCTTCAATGTAGGATAGTAAGGTAAAAATAATACATGTGGAACATCAAGCGAGATTTATTCTGCACTGCACAGCTGATCTGGTGACAGCAGATGAACCTCGCTAAATTAGTATTGAACTAAAACTTAGGCAAACCTCCGTGTTTTTGTTTTTTTGTTGTTTTTTTTTACATTTTGGCACATCTGCATCATGAAAGGTCCGGCTGCTTTGGCTGCTAGCACTTCCTGTTCACGCTGTTCAGACAACAAACACCTGGATTACTTAAAAAGTCTGAATCTGATGTTTACGAGCCAAGATCTGAAGTTGTCGGGAACACCTTTTAATATGATTTCTAAACAGATTTATGGACGTTTCCTGACGCAGCTGCAAAGAGTGAGTTAGAAATGTGTGTGTGTGTGTGTTTATGACTCGGACGTTTGTCAAATTATGTAAATCAGGTGACAGATTGTTCATATCTGTTCATTATCTGTGTATATCTCGGTAATGTATTCATATTTGTTTACATCACCAACATTCGCTGAGCTTGATCTGCACACAGTATTTACACATTTGCTTCCTCATCTCTAAACTTTTATTTAATTTTTATTTTGACCCACTAACTTACTCACTTTACTGTCTCTAAAATGAAGTTATTTACTACTTGGTCACTAATAAACTCTCTAAAACGTTGACTCACTCGGTTGTTTACTTTGACTCACTCTCTCGTATGCGCTTACTGTCTGCCAGCGTTTAAATGTGTCCAGCTGATATTATCGTTCAGAAGTCCTCACAGCTATAATCTTGAAATAAAGATTAGTATTAAATCCCAGAAATGTCTCCGTGAGAGCTGCAGATGAATCTGTCAACAGAAAGCGAATGAGTGATTTTTACCAGAAAGTACATAGCTGAATCCTCATCTCTCTCTCTCCCTCCATCACTCCCTCTCTCCCTCTGTACTCCCCCCCGCATGACTGTAGCCTAAATAATGAATAAAAAGCATTAATCGCCTCGCACAGCCACTTAACTGTGCACTAACCCTCCTTCCATCCCTTCTTCTGTCACTCTCCCCTTCATGTCTCTCTCTCGTTTTCTTTTTCTTGTCTTTCTCCTCCTCTTCTATTTTTATATCTTTTCCTCCTACTTTTTCCTCCTCCTCTTCCTCGCTTCATTCATCTCTCCCTCAGTCATTTTCTTTTCACACTCCCCGTCTTCTTCTCTCTTCCCCTCGCTATAAAGGGCTTTCAGTTGACATAATGGAGCCTGTGGCGGCCATATTGGAGGCTCTCTTTGGAAACACTGGGCGAGAGAAGCTGATTGTTTTTAAGCCTTGTTGCCTCAACAGAATCAGATGGAGAGGACAGATTTTCGTGCCATTTTAAACAGAAACGATCATCTCGCCGTCTGATAAAAATATCAAACTCTTTCTTGGCAGCCTGCTGAGGTGGCTCTTTTCAATCCTGACACAAAACGTGCAAGACTGCATAGTTTGTCAGCTAGAGCAAACGATGAAAAGCTTTACGTAAAGCTCGACGCACTAGCTAGCTCGGACGCTATGGACTACACTGGAATGTGGTACGTATTCTAAGCAAGTACCCTCATCCTCCTTTAGTTTGTTCTTTACATCTTTTAACTTAAATTCAAGACTGCACTACCAAGAAAAATGGCAGAATCAGTCAGTTAAGCAAGCGCCCCCCAAAAAAGGTCGGGGTGGTGGGTTGGCTCAACAAAATGTCAGGCTTTAACACCAGAGACAGCTGTTCACTTCCTGTTTCCAACCAACAGTCGGCGTGGGTTTGTTTTAACCATGACCCCGATCGTTCCCGAACCAAGTGTTTACGACAAACATAACCTTAACAAAGTTTGTGCCTGAACCTAACCAAACCTTTACCGCAGCGCTGACGCGTCGGTGATTTCTAACAGGTTTGAAAGGAACGGACACGTGATGTCGTCCTGCTGGTGGCTCAGAAAGCTTCTATGTGTCGTTCTAAAGTTACAAATGAAGTATTCTGTCGTTTAATTTTGAGACTTGTTGTCAAATTCTTGCTTGAATTTGCGAGTAAGATTATTTCACTCCTGGAATTCGGAGATCCAGAAAATTAAACTTCTTGGCCAGCCGTTTCTACTAAACTGGAATGTCGCTGGATGAGCACTGTGGCGGTCGGTGTTTGGGGGTCAGTGCAGGTCGCTGCGGTTCAAACAGCTGCTCAGGGACGCACAGGGGCACTTCTGTTGAAAGTAACGGCCTTGGTACTGTATGTGCAATGTCACACTGGTACTACTCGGTTTTTTGTTTTTTTTTTGCAGCGGAGACAGTTTGTCAAGTCGCAGCAGCCTAAGTTTGGAACTAAAACAACCTCATGGAACAATTTACTAACATATTGTAGACATCTGCACCGCATCTCAGATATTTCTTTTCCTAAACCAGCTGTTAGAGCCGAGTGTCCACCCATAGAGAGCAGCAGATGTGGTTTGAAGACAGATCTGACAACTGGAGAGCTTTTCCAATTTTCTCTTCCCTTATTCCTCCCCCCAGTTTCCCCCTCTCTTCTTCCGTCTCTCCCTGTCACTTCCTCCCTCCCTCTCTCCTCCCATCAGTCCCGTGGAGCCTCCATTAGCCAGTGTTACTGCTGTTTTAACTGACACTCCCAAGGGCCTGTGCCTGACAAACAGTGTTTTGCACACACACACACACCACTCGGCTAAAGTTGGCTCTCGAGCGCACCGAGCTGTCAGCGTGATGGAGTAAAGTGCTCTTCTGTTCTAGTTTGTACACGTCTGTCTTTTTCTGTCTTTTGACCTGTACTCCCATTCGTCAGCCTGTCTGCAAGTCACCCTGCCAATCTGTCTGCTTTGTCCAGCCATGTGTCTCTTAAGGAATACAGTTAATCTGCATTTAAGTCAGTCGGGTACTTGGTTTTAACCTTTTGTGTGTGTGTGTGGCTGTGTCGGTCTGAATCTGTCTCCGGGTCAGTCAGTTTAACGTTTCCCAGTTTCAGGTTTTGCCTCTTAAATAGTGAGTCAGTCAGTCACTTTAGCTTTGAATGCAAGTCACAGTAGATCCAGTGAAGGACCCATAACACGAAGATAAATCAATGTTATAGTGAAATCGAGACATGCGACTAGAGGGACTTATTATATAATAAAATCTTGGCTTTTGGATTCTGAGCGTCAATTGCTTTCTTTCTTTATTGTTTCCATTATTTTATTCTTCTCATTCTTTTACTTTCAAACAATTCTTAGCTTTTAATTCATGTAGACATTCATCTTTCATCTTTTTAGATTGTATCTTAAATTCTGTGTGAATTAGTTGTTACTGTAGTTTAGCAACAGTAACAAGTCGTGTATTAAAGTTGCTACAGCACATCTATTAAGGGTGATATGATTAATTGCCTCCAACACTAGCGTCCTGGGTTCACTCCCCGTCTAAATAACGTTTGTTATTAAATCGTGACCTCGTTCTTTCCATAACCTTAGCCACATGGTTTAACTTGCTTATCCTCAACCATGAACCATAACTTAGTGCACCGCGAGCAGATAAACATTTGAAAAAGACCAGCAGTGACTTTTTTAACATTCTGTCTGGTAAATCGACGTTAAAAAATACAATATGCTCAACCGATCTTTTAGCGGTAGCTAAGCTTAAATAGTCGTTCAGCCTGACGAGTTTTGTAAGTCAAACAAACATTCAATCAATGAGTAATTCAGCAAAGTATCCTGATCCTCCAGTCAGTCTGTCCTCCTGTCACTACAGTCCTCTACCGTGCTGTCAATCACAGGCATTCCCGGTTTAGCCTCGCTGCAACAGGGCTAATGTTAGCTAGCAGTGACAAACCATCATGCCATCATTTTCAAAGACAAAGGTAGAAGACGGGAAAAACAAAACGTTATAATGGAGAGCAAAGATTTCAACAGTTATATTTACATTTTGTATGCGGCCGTAAACAAGGACTTTGGCCCGAGGCCCGACTCTCCGACTGTGGGTTCAGCGGCTGGTGGAAGGATACTTAGCTAACGACGCTGACACACTATAGCTGTTGGAAACTGACCTCGGACCGTTCAGTTATGGACGGTCTAATCTAAACACCCTGCCTTGCCCTTCACATGAAAGCTATTTGAGCAGCAGAGCTTTCTATTCACTGGGAAACATCTCATAGGAAAAGAGTACATTTCATTAAGTTCATCTCCGCAATTTTGTTCAAAGTGCTGAGAAAATTACAGGTTTCATTTATAAATGCAAAAGTACGTGTTCATTTTGAGAACAGATGATTACTGGGCAACTCAAAAATATAGGAGGATA
This sequence comes from Siniperca chuatsi, assembly GCF_020085105.1. Lineage (NCBI taxonomy): Eukaryota > Metazoa > Chordata > Actinopteri > Centrarchiformes > Sinipercidae > Siniperca > Siniperca chuatsi. The sequence goes on along the minus strand of NC_058043.1, from coordinate 1,942,373 downwards.
TCTTATAAATTCTCAAAAGTCAAAAGAACATTTGACACGCAGGAAGTCATTCTGTCAGTGTTACATTTCATTCACGTTAGGCTGATATCTTGTTTTTATATGAAACTTAAAATAATATTTAGAAACGTGTTTCTCCAGAGGGGGAAAAAAGCCACGAGAGTAGATTTACCATAACTGCATGAACCTGACCTGACCTACACTGTGATGCACTGCCAGCACCCAGACAATTCATCACACTGTCCTCAAACAGCTCCAGCAAAACCTGCAGAGATTAATGGCAACAATCTGCCTGTTTTCTCGGTGCAGGTGCAATTGAGAAAAAAGTAAATACGCCCTCAAATTCTGCCCCGGGGGGGGGGGTAGTCTGAGCTCAGCGGCCATTAGCAGCTTCTGTCGGACTCTCTGCGACTCCGCTGGAAAGACAGGAAGTCCAGTCACAAGAAGCACATTTCTGATGACTGTCGTTACATTATATTTAAAAACCAGCAGGTCAGCCAGTGATCTGCTTCACTGGCGAACAAAACGTACCTCAGAGTGTCGGCCTAAAAGCCGTTTTTGTATACAACACGTTTATTGTTGGAAATATCACCTGTATTAACATCATCTGCCAACAAGAATCTATGCGATTATAGTACAGCTCCTCTTTAACCATCACAAAGCAGCCACACAGCCCGGCAGCTTATTGTCAAAGTAATATAAGCATTACAATAATAACACTGCGCTACGACAACACTGCTTCTGATTGCGCCCCACTTGCTGTACTTCACAGGAATCATCAGCATTGTGTGCAGACGTTTTAAAGACTGTTTGAGCACAATGTGCTGGATGGCAGCTCCCTCGTGTGCTTCAAATTAGAGCACACAATGTTGACCAGTTCGTCGTTGCAGTTACGCCTGTGCGGCTGTTTTACGAGAAGACATGGATCTACTGCATTTTCATTTAGTCTTCAGGCTGCTTTCAGACCAGTCGGACAGCACATGAAAAACAATCCGTAACGGACGTGTTTCCTGGTAGGTTGAGGTATCGAGCGTGAGACGCCGACTTCTCTCTGCTTTTAACAGCCGTTAAACTCACCAGGCAGAATAAAACTGATGCGACTGAAGATGTTCTACAACCTCTGTTTCTCTGTTTTCACTTCTTTTCTCCATCTTTGTATCTCCTCCCTCACGTTTATCTTTCCCTCTCCTTCTCTTCCTCTGCACGTGTTTTTCTGTCAGGCCATTTGTCACCTTTCTTCCTTTTTCTGTTTCTTTCTGCCTCTGTGTTTCCATACTTTGCTCCATCTTTACTCAAGTCTTGGTTACGACGTCGCTTCATTTTTTTTTTTTTAGCTTTTCACGTGACAAAGAGGAGTCGTATTTATTGAGCCTCTCTGTGCAGAGGCGTTAATCTGGGGTCCTTGACCTCTCCGACCATCTGTTTTTACGATGCCATTGCTTGTCTGCAGCGGTGCGATTGAATTCAGGTCCTTTGGCTCTGTCCCTGGCTCAAGGAAGGTGGCTGTTTACCTGCACAGCACAGGGCACCACATGAGATTTCCCCCCAAAATGAAATAAAGAGAAACAGATTTCTCATGAAAATGAAACAAAGTAAAGGGCTGGATTGAGAATTGAGAATTTAAGTCCACATTCTAGCAGCGATTTAAGCATTTTTAAATGGTTCTCTATGTATGATTTTTTAAATGTTTTTAAAGCCTGGGTCAATGCAACTTGTTGGCAGATGAAAGTGACCTTTGACCTTTGACCCTTGCCCCCGGGCGGCCATACTCACTTGCTGCAGGTCCACTCCTCCCTGTGCCACTGAGAACAGGGGGTGAGAGCCAAAGTCTGACGCCTCGAACACCTTCAGCCGGCAGAGAGACACAAGCACAGTCAACACTACAGTTAGAGCTCCAAACAACCTTGTGACTGCAGAACAACCCAAAAAAAACAACACATCATTTTACAAGTCCTTGGCAGAATTTATGAATCTATAGCTACGACTGCACACCCTTAGGGTGCTTTCACACCTGCAGTTTGGTTCAGTTGGTCCGGACCAAGGACAAAACAAAAGACCCCGTCGTTAGTTCTGGTCCGGTTCAAGTTCAAACTGATTTCTTACAAACAAAACCGAGAGCTGTAACCATGACGTTCTACAGACTGACAGGTAACTCACTGAACGGACAGTTTTGGCGACTTAGCATCCTGCATCATCACCGCGACACAGACACACATCAGGAAATCTAATTCTGGCGACTGACAGCAAGTCGCGCTGCATTTTCCTGCTCCTTATGTGTATATTTACAGCGAACGTACAAAGAGCAGGACACGAGCTGGACACGCGTCTGGTTTGACTCCTTTTCACTGTCGGATCAGAGAAAATCCTGCACTCACATTGTGACCATGTGACTTGCATAAATCTATACGTCGCTTATAAGACTGCTTATTCACGGCCAGAAGATGGCTTTAATAGTAGTTTAGCTTTTATAATCATGCTAAAATCACATATCTGCTGTCATAAAATACTGTGGCTGGTCTGTTTTGCTTTCACACCACAAACGAGCCGCACCAGAGTTCACTTAGAAGTGGACAGAGACCCTCCAAGGTGGTCTCGGGCTGGTTGTTTTAATCGGCTCCAGCCTCTGAATGACCAACTGGACCGAGACCGTCTGAAGAGTGCGCTTCCAAGCGGGTTCGTTTGTGGTGTGAAAGCAAAGCAGGATTTTATGATGGTAGATATGTGATTTTTAGCATAAATTCAAAAGCTAAACTACTGTCGTACCATCTGCTGATAGTGAAGTGTTAAGAAAATGACATCATCAAAACTGTCGGTCCACATGACTCCATGGCTACAGCTCTGGGTTTGTTTGTAAAGAATCCGTGTGAACGTGAACCGGACCAGAACTAAAAGGCAACGATGTATAACCTTTCCCCCCCTTGGTCCGAACTTAACGAACCCAACTACAGGTGTGAAAGTCAGTTTTGTGTTTTAAAGCTCAAACTTCATGAAAAGCATCCAATAAACGCTATCAAATGATATTCTGTTCACTTCTGTCAGCAATATTTCAGTAAGGGGATGAACTAATTATTTGCTGCTCCTTATTATTACGAGGCAGCGTAAATCAAATCCAATAATCCAAAAAAAGATAAAAAGTTCATTTACTTTCCTGTTTATTAGCAGATGAGAAGAAGAGCTAGAACAGAACAGAATTGAATGAATAGTTTATTGATCCCTGAGGGGAAATTGTCACACAGCAGCTTGTACACACAGTAATTGACAAAGGTGTGGTGCAGCACTGAGTTAGTCTAAAATATTTCTGAGGGCTAAACGGGATACTGCGGCCATCTTGGGATCAGGAATGAGTAATGGGTTTCTTTAGTTGACCGATCCAATCAGCTGCCATTTTCATTTTTCTCATGAACAGAACAAAAACTGACACACACACACACTCACACACTCTCTCTCTCTCGCCCGAGACTTCACAAAGTCAAAAGTGATAAAAGTGACCTTGTTTTGTTGAATCTTCTTTAGTGTAATATTGATTTTACTTCTCAGACAAGGACGATTCTTCAGTTCTGAGGTTGCTGAAATAGGAACTAAGCTGAAGCTCCATTTTCACACGTTCTCAGTATTCGGGACAGTTATTCCGCTGTTGACTATAGTGACACCTTAGAGCCTCACTGTGTTCATCCGCAAATAACCAAATGTACCAGACAGCTATGCAGAGAGACATCCACGGGCAAGTCCATCTCCGTTACAGTCCAATGATGTGTGACCAAGGACAGACGCATCTCATTTGGGCCAGTCTCTCAGGGAAAATCATCCATAGCTTGAACTGACCGAATGACAGCCTGCATGACGCTAAGCTCTGATGCACCGCTGAGGCTGAGTGCATACAGCGAGATTTCTTCAACCAATTAAGCATCAGAGTCCCTGAAAACCTTTCAGAGCTACAAAGTACAAGGTACTTTGGAAAACCTACAGGGGGAAAAGAATTAAAGATGCAGGATTTTTTTTTTTACGTTGGTTTTGTAATACTTGTGTGGAAAGAGCTAATTGGGGCTACACCAGGTCAGTATATTTGGACAATCAATATTCAGTCCCAGTTTAACCGATCACACCACGTTACAAGATCAGGGGGAAGAAGTACGCCTAGGCGAAATGGCAAAAAAAACCAAAAAACTCAAATCTTTCCCCCCATACCAGTTCATATCAATATTTAGCATGATATACATTAAGTCACTATTCCTGTTGAGCTTTACGAGCAGCTTAACAGCAGGCTGAAAAGCATCACTGATGTTGTCAGAAGTGTGCTCTGTTGAACTTGTAACCACAGCCAGTGATGCCGTGGGGTCCTGCAGCACACCTGTGCATCACTGCAGCACACCTGTACATCACTGCAGCACACCTGTGCATCACTGCAGCACACCTGTGCATCACTGCAGCAAGGTGAGAAGTTAAATCGCTGGATGTTAGCAAAGACAACATTTCCAGGGGGCGTTAAGTTCACCTTTAAGATTAGTAGTAGATTCAGAACCTTTAAAAATGACCAAGAACTGTTTGAGTTAAAAGCAGAGTATATACTTAAGTAAATAATAAAAAACAAGACTGGAGCCATGCTAGCGGCTCTGTGAGGCTCAATCCTGTCAGTCTACATCCTTATTAATCCTGCAGTGTCAAATGTTTACAGCCAGGGAGCTGATATGTCGGGGAGGGGCACAATACCGTTTGTAGCGGCGTGTTTCTCTGAGATCGGTCTAATTACTGGTGCAACTGTAAGCGCTTTAGATAGTGATGCTTCAGGGAATTAAGTTGGCAGGCTTTTGGCTTCATTAACAGCATTCACTTGTGTCAGGCTTTAGGTAGCGTTAGCCTAGCCCCATTTTAGCCTGTGTCGTCCACTTTGTGGCTAAACAGGGCTTTAAGTAACGTTAGTGTCTCCACACCACCGACGTCTTGTTACCTTGTTTACCGATGATAGCGCTTTACGTTTAAGGTCGTTGAGATGTTGAACTGTCCGACTTTTGACACCAAAACATTAGCATGTGTTGTGTTAGCGAACTCAAACAACCCCGCTGTGTACTTTGAGCAGGGTGCTGTCCGTTTCCTAAAAAAACTGCCATATGATTGATTAGAAACGGCTCATTTTCGTGCTGTGATTGGGTTATTAGTACGTTGTCAAGCAATGTAACATATCGACAGCATATCGAAGTTTCTAATTTTTTAATTGAGTATACGTTCTGTTGCGATCAGCCCCAGGAAGAAGCTGAAAGTCTGAAAGGTTTCTTCAGGCCACTGGGATTTTGAAAAAAAGTCTGGGCATCATTTTGCAGGATAACACTTGTTGTTGTTAAGTGACGTAAATAAAGGTTTTCTTTAACAGTCTAGACTATATTACTCTGATCACATGATCTTATCACCTAAATCAATGCCATATGGTAATCTGTTAAAATCAGTTATTGGTATAATCACCTTCAGCCCCAGTACACACTGTAATAAACAGAAATAGGAGTTAACGTGAGCATACTGACAGTCACAGCAGCTTGAGGCAGTATCCGGGCAGAATAGCTACGGGGAGAAAGCTTCTTTCTGGTGCATTTTTATTACATTTCTACTTGACACTGTTTATTTCAAACGGCCGAAAGGAACAAGAAATGTGCAGGAAAGAAAGGGATTGACATGCAAGGCAAGAACCAAACCAGATGCAGACAAACACAAGTTCATCAGACATCCCAGCCAACAGTCCTGACCCGAGCGTTTCCATGGGGACGGAGGTGTTCAGCATGCTGCAGCTATAACGCTTCATGCAAGTATTTATTTAAAGGATAAGGCTGTCATTATTCTGTATTTTTAATGTTAACAAGCTGCATAAAAAGACCAAAACCAACAGAACTGATCCTACTAACAAGTATTGTGTGTGTATGTGTGTGTGTGTGTGTAAAGCCTGAAATATCTTCATCATCAGTGAGCCGCACTGTTGCTCTGGGTGACATGTTCCTTCATCACCACGAACACACACACTGTAGTTTATTCTGACTCAGCCCCACACACACCGTCCTGCTGCCCCAAACACTCACTACAGCACCACATGTGGATTCATCCGCCGCTGGAAGTGCCTTTTCCTTTTTCTTTTTCATTACTGAGACTTTAAAAAAAATAAAATAAAATGAAACTATATATCTGTAACCTGTGTTTAAAGATCTCCAGTGGAAAAACAAAATGGGCTTGGTGCTGAGAGCCAAGGTAGTGATTAGATACTCTATATATAATATATCTATATCTAATCACTGTCAGACCAGAATACACTTAAATGTGCCGTTTTGTGGAGCAGTTACAAATAACGTATTTTGTTGTTTAATTTGGAGGACTTGCTAGACTGAGATGTTCTGTGCCCAAATTTATATTGTCATTTGGATTTTTCTTTTTGAAAATGTCGTTATTTCGGTTTATTTTGGACACACGGCATCTATTGCATCTCTGTCCGTCCTGAAAGCAGAAACCCTGAGGCTACTTCCTATTTTTTTTTTTTTTTTTTTGAGCTTTTGTTTATGAATCGATGGTCTCGGGGGAGATGGTGTCGTTTGCTGTACAGACTTTAAAGCCCTTTTGAGTTTTTGAATTTTGTGATTTTGGGCAATAAAACAGACTTGACTTGACAATTTTAAAATGTCTAAATTAAACTCAAAGTCAGGTTTGGTAGAATGTCTTCTATTGTGGAGGAAGATGATGCTAATGCAGCATATTCATGCTGAAGATGATCATAATATTATAGCTGGTGACACACACACAAAACCACAATTACTTCTCTAGCATCCATGCACACATCTTGCTGATGAATAGTCACGATTTGTACTGAATAAACATGAAAAAGCCTCATTTGTATCCTATTGGATGGGTGGTGACAAGAGCTGCCATTCACAATGCATGACCTGTCAAATAGATTTTAAACGTGTGTGTGTGTGTGTGTGTGTGTGTGTGTGTGTGTGTGTGAGAGAGAATAAAAGGCAAAGCAACCAAGTGGGCATTTCCTATAAGATTCAAATTGCAAACTAAAGCAAATTCTCTGACAATAAATTATGTATCTGCTCATTCATCCATCCATTCCTCCATCTTCACCTCAATCCTCCCCTGCATCCATCCATCATTTCTTCTTCCCTCCTCAGATCCCCTCCATCCACCCATCTATCCGTCCCATTAATCCGTCCACCCGTGCCTTCCTCTCCTCCTTTCATGCATCCCTCTGTCCTCCCGTTGTCTGTAAGCCTCATTTTTCCATCCTTCCCGTTATTCTTCCACTTAACTATCACACTGTCTTACCTTCAGCACTAGATACCTCCCCAGTTCCTGCATGAGTCTGTGTACGTCATCCGTCATTAATCTTCCCTCTTGTAGCCTGCTGATTTAACTTCTTTCTAACACATTGTGTTGATATATTTCATATTCTGCGTTGTTACGGTTTAGCCCTGATGATCCTCTGTCCTCTTACCTGGTTTCCTGCCAGCAGCACAGTTCCCTGGGTCGGGCTGGGTCGGTATGGAATAGTCGCTCCCTTTGGCGGAGACTAAAGAGAACGAGGGACGGAGAAGGATTGAGAAAGGAAAAAGAAACAGAGAGAAAGTGAGAAATGAGGAAGAATCAAAGCCAGTATTTATCAAGCGTCTCAGAGTAGCAAATCAGTCCTAACTGGCCAAGACTTCTCAGAGTGAAGCACATTTTGTCCCACTTTTAGGAGTAAAAGTGTTTTCAACTTTCTTAACTCCTACAGTATCTGTGCTGATACGTAGAGTTGTTTTGGGAGAAGCTTGATGACAATGAGCTTATTAAAGACACTGTTTTTGACAAAAACTAAACCATTTTGTTTTGCCTGTGCGAGATGCAGAGAAGAACACATTCTGTCCGTGAAAACACCGAAGTCTTCACAAGCTAAGTTTTTGATTTGATTTCACTTTATAATCGGAATATTCTCTGAAATCTGAAATTTGTCTTGCGTCCCAAGGCGCATACTGTTTCACATCCATAACAAAACACAACATTTAACCAAACAACATAACCTCTACCACAAACGCATCACCTCCAACACCAGTACTTGTGTTAAAAGCAGTAGCGGTAACGGTATTTATTTGGACGGTTTTATTGTTTCTGAAGACTCATTATCCCACAGTCTATTTGTGGTTTTTGCAGCTTTCTGCTCTACCAACAAGAAGTAGAAAGCTGCAAAAACCACAACACAGTTTTGCCTGCAGCTGTATGGTAGAACTCACTGTATATACAGTGGTGTGCAACAGTGTTTGCCACGTTCCTGATTTCTTTTTCTTTTTTTGCATGTTTGTCACACTTTAATGTTTCAGATCATCAAACAAATTTAAATATTAGTCAAAGATAACACAAGTAAACTCAAAATGCAGTTTTTAAATGAAGGTTGTTATTATTAAGGGAAAACAAAATCCAAACCTACATGGCCCTGTGTGAAAAAACGATTGCCCCCTAAACCTAATAACTGGTTGCTCCACCCTTAGCAGCAACAACTGCAATCGAGCGTTTGCGGTAACTTGCAGTGAGGCTTTTACAGCGCTGTGGAGGAGTTTCGGCCCACTCATCTTTGCTGAATTGTTGTAATTCAGCCACATTGGAGGGTTTTCAAGCATGAACTGCCTTTTTAAGGTTATGCCACAGCATCTCAATAGGATTCAGGTCAGGACTCGACTAGGCCACTCAAAAGTCTTTTACTTGTGTTATCTTTGACTAATATTTAAGTGTGACAAACATGCAAATAAGAAATCAGGAAGGGGGCAAACACTTTTGCACACCACTGTATGATAAACTCCAGGAGCAGAAATACAGAAACCAAATATTATTGCTTTGTTTTTTTGGTTACACTTCTTTCGTTTCCTGACCTGGAAGCTTTTAGTTAAAAAGGATCAGATCTGTACGCTACAAGACATGATGTCCTAATCATATTAGATCCAGAGGAGACTCATGCAACTGATCCACGTGTTCACCATTTAATAGGTGATAGAAACATTGTTCATGGCCACTTCTCACCCTCCATGTTTATATTTCTGGGCTGAAAACTCTCTTCATGCTATCACAAAGAGTTCAATGCCTCTGCAGCTGGAAATCAGCCATGCTCTTTATTCTATTTTTCATTTTTCAGTTGCTTTTATCTCTCACCTAGCACTGGGATGTCATTTATGTTGTTGCAGCATTGCCAACTGTCAGCTGATGTTTCACATGACAACTTTTTTTCCACGTGTGTTTTGTGCAACAGGGAGACAGCAAAGAGACTGTGTCATTAAAATCTAAGTCAGTCTTATTTAGAACTTGCTCTGCTGCTGGATTGTTGCTGTGTTTGTCTGAATTGTCAGTGAGCTTGAAATGAGGGAAATCACTGCTTTTCGTGCTGAGCGGTTTTATTGCACAACAACATTGCTGTTAAGTGGTTGAAAGCTGCACTCTATAGAGAGTGCAGCTCTCTGATTTGCAATCTGATAGATTCATTGTTTCTGCTGATGATTGATGTTTTTTTTTTTTAAATAGTGACCTTTCAGTGCTTTATTTATATATAAATTTAAGTTAATATTAATATTGATTAATTAATTAATATATTAATTTAAGGCAACGTGAACGATGAGTGAATGAATTGCTACATGTGCAGAGGTTGTATGGAGGAGGAGGAGGAGGTGGTGGTGGTGGTGGTGGAGGATGCTGGGCGCACAAAGTACAGGATTTAAACTCCAGAGACCAGTGGGTTCACATCCTGAGTCCTGCACGTGGTTTAGGCAACAAAAGCACTTAGGTTAAGGTTAGGGAAAGATCATGGTTACATGTTAATAAAGTAAACCCGTCTTGTCTTGCTTCTAATTGTTGACCATGACCCTGTCCTTTCCCTGCCTTTAAATGTGCCTGAACATAACCACTACACGTTTAATAATGGTAGATTGGACATTTTTGCAGAAAACAAATGAAACACGTTGTCAATGAACATTTTACTGACATGGATCAGTATCAACATTTTGGGCCTTAAAGTTTTTTAACAACATTTCGTTATTATGTTAATGGCAGTACTCTAATACTCAAGTACTCTACTTAAGTACAAAGACTTGTACTTGAGTATTTCCATTTTTGCTACTTTGTACTTTTGGAGGCAAATTCTGTATTTTTTTACTCCACTACGTTTATTTGACAACATTAGTTACAAGTTACTTTGTAGATTCAGATGATTATAAATCAACTAATGCATCATGATATATTATTGTGGATTAAGGTACCCAGCAGTGTATAAAGTACTTATATTCCATCTTTACCACCTGTAACATTAGCATGCTTAAACATTAATGCATCACTATTTATAGTCCAGTTATTTGTATTATTCTGAAATGGGCCATTCTGCGATAAGTACTTTTACTTTTGGTACTTTAAGTACATTTTGATGCTGATACTTTGGTACAAGTAAAAGTCCTGAATTCAGAAGAAGTAAAAGTACATGAGTATTTTTACACTGTGGTATTGCTACTTTTACTTAAGTAAAATATCTGAGTACTTCTTCCATCGCTGGTTAATAGAAAAATAATCCAGGTGATATTACGTTTCCTCTAAAACGTGTTTGCTGTTACTCACAGTCACATTATTGTAACCTTGGTTACAGTTAGAATAAGGGTAAGGGTAGGGGGGGTTTAGTTAGCGTTAGGGTAAGCCTCCACTGAGTAAGTCAATGCAATGTCCTTTTAGGTTTTCATTGAGTAAAGAGCACTTTGCTATTTGCTTTATTTGCAATGTGTTGTTGTGTTGCCATCTTTGTGAGGACCAATTTTTGACCTTGAGAGAGAGGCATTTTTGGAAATCTTGTAAACTTAGGTTTAGGTTAGGGTAAGAGTTGGCTTCAGACATGATGACATGGTATGACTAAAGTCAGCGGCTGGGGAAATCGTTATGTCAGTGAAGGTTTAGGTACAAAAACAACTTGCTTAGGGTTAGGAAATGATCGTGGTTTGGGTTAAAATTACTAACTTGTTACTCCAGTTAGGGGACCTTCGTCGTCACAATAACAAACATTTGGTTAAAGTTAGGAAATGATTGCGATCATGGTTAAAAGAAACAAACGTTGACAGTTATCAGTAGGACACGATCAGCCGTTTTCCGTGTTTAAGTAGCATATTTTGTGGAACCATCCACCCACCCCGACCTCCTCCCTCTGTGGACTTTGTGTCTCTATAGGAAACCGACTTCCTCCTTTCCTCCCAACCGACAAGAGTCATAATTGGTAGAAACACTAGAAGGCGCTGTCACTTGTATGTAAACATATGGCGTTTTGCTGAAACGACTGGTCTCCTGGTAATTATTGCACAAACTGACACATACACGTGCTAACATCCTCAAGGACACGTTGTTGATCACAGTAAATAAATGCTTTAAAGTCTTTTTATCTGTAAAAGTTAGTACAAGCCGACTGACAGTTAGTTGAGATACACTCAATGTATCTAAAAATAAAATACCAGGAAGTGAGATGCAGGATGAGTCTATGAGCTTACTGCACCTAAAAATATTTTTTTTATTAATTTAGCTTGATCTAGAGCCAGAGTGTATCCTATCCCAGCATGCACTGGGTGGAAGGCAGGGAGACAACAGCCCATCGGAGGGCAAAAGTAGATCAAAAGATTTCTTATTTAAGATCAAACAGAAAGTGTGAATGGAGGGATGGAACTTCACGTCGACAGAGTAAACTCTTTGATTGCACCAGCACTTGAAAGTGAATGAGTTTAGCTCAGGTCAGCATTTTTATTTCTTTTCTTTCTTTCACCTCTGCTTTCTCATCCCAGATTAAGGTGCTTGGAATACCAATGAGCTCCCACAGCCTTTGATTTCACTGTTTCCACTTCTAATCTCCAAGATGTAGCTCATCTTAATGACTGCTGCCTCTGATTAATTATAATACAATCATGAATTATAGATTTCAGTGTTTCCATTTTGAAGATTATTGGAAAGGTGGACGGTGTCTCATAAAAACACTTTTATGTGATGGAGAGCAGATCGGTAGACATCCTCACAGAGCTCAATTAATGTTTTTGGATGAATATGAATTGAAGAATCACCTCCGCAGCTCTGTTCACGGCGTCGTTTCTAAATTTGCATCAGGTTGCATCAGAGAAAAAGCTTTGTGTCTTGTTTGTCATTGGATGTGATCATAAAAAATGCATCAGGGAGGAATGAAAACTGAGTGAAGCTCACGCTCGTGTCACTGAATTCGGCAAGGCTGTCTGTAACGGTGATATAATCATATAAAACTTATTTGAATTAAGCCTGTAACCAAACCGACAACCACAACAAAGTACATCCTACAGATGCTGGATCAAAACCTTGAAATGACGGCACAAACAGAAAGATGTGTGCACTGTATAGCTAACAAAAAAGTGTCTATAATTTATATTTTTATAATAACAATGTATGAAATGACATTGTGAAAACAACAACCTGCTCAGCAGCAGACAGACGCAGTCAGAGAGCAGCTGCTGAACATAGCGGAGCATCTAGCTGCTAAAGAGCCAGATGTTTCCCTCAGGAGGTGGTGGAGACCAAACACAGAGCGGACAGAGAGAAGACCGGACTGACGTCCATCAGGAGACACAGACACGCCTCCTGATGAAGCGTTGTGTGACTCTGTAGCTGCTGGAGGCGGAAATAAGCAGCTGTTTGCTAACGAGTTCAACATATCAACTTAAAAGGTGATGATACGTCAGCATTGCGTTTACAAATTGTTTCCGCTGAAAACACGTGGCCAAAAAAATCATTTATTGTAGGTTTAAGGAAACAATGTTGTAATCGCTCGGCTTCACTGGACCTCATTCACAACTGTTTTCTCATATTTTCTCCAAAATGAGTTCGTAAAAACTGAATCAAACAAGCCTCAAGACTAAGGGTCCTATCTTTCACCCGGCGCACAGCGCAGCACAAGAGTCATTGCTAGTTTTTGACTGATGCAGTTGTCATTTCCACGCCCAGCTGTGCACCCGTGGGCGAGTTGGTCTTAAAATGACCAACAAAATCTGGTCTAAAGTCAATGGCGCAGTATTTTCCTGCTATTTAAAGGGCGCATTATTCACAAAGTAAGATGCGCCTACATAGGTAGGTTCACAACGTGCGCAGCAGCGCTCATCCTCCTCAGCTAAATATCGGTGCATTTGCTCATATGGAGTCAAATGGAGTTGTTGATGGGACAGAGGATTGGGAGACAGTGGGGGCAGAGGATCCACCAGCCAAGGACCACATACCTGTCCCTCAGCGAAGACGAGTGCTACTGTAAACTTTGCTTATCCCTCCCGGCTGTAACAGACATCTGTAATCTCCTGTCAGATGATTTGCAGACTAACGCCAGCTGTCCCTACGCACTCCCCGTTGCTGTCAAAGTCACTGCTGTGCTGCATTTCTTTGCAAGTGGGTCATTCCAGCATCCCCTGAGTTCTGCATGTGACAATCTGCCATTAAGTTCGGCCATACGCGCAGTTAAATCACTCTGATTGGTTTATTTCATGTTACGCCCAAAACACACCTATGATTAATAAAGAGACTAAATACAACCCCTTTGTGCCTCGCGCCTTACTTTGCGCCCAAATTATGCGCCGATTTAACTAGCAAAAGTGGAGTTAGACACGCCCTAAAGGCACTTCAGACCATGCGCTAAAGATTGTTGAAATACGGCCCTAAGAGTCTACAGACATGCTGGAAGCTCTTTGAGGCAAAGTGGTGCTTTGAGCTAAACTCCAACATCATGCTGCATCATGACAATGTTAACATGCGATGTTCAACGGGTTTAATGGTAACCATGTTCATCATTTTAGTTTAGCGTTGTTAGCATGCTAACATTTGCTAATTAGCATTATTAACACAAAGTGCAGCTGAGGCTGATGGGAACGTCATTAGTTTTGCAGGTATTTGGTCAGAAATTAAGATGCGCCAGATGAAAAGTCAGAGGATCACCAAAATTATTACAGTTCATCCTGAGGGGAACATGAATGTCTTTACAGTCACAGTCCATCATCTAGATGTTGGAATTGTTCGGAATAAGTGAAGACTTTGACCTGCTGGTGGCGCTAGACGAAAAGTCAGGGTATTTCAAAAAGTCAGTAAGATTCATCCTCTGGGCACCGTGGATATCTGTACCAATTGTTTCGCCATGTGCTATCATCTAATATCTAATATCAAGCAAATCACTGGGCTGTTTTTGTAATATGTGAGAACAAAGTGTTTTGGGAACCTGATGAAACATTTTTTAAAATAAAACACTAATATTTTTATTTAGTATTTTCCCAACATCATTTGTTTCCTGAACCAGAACAAACCATGATAAGAATCTGTGCACATCAGGTCACAAGAGGTCCCAACCACTCAGACATCTTGCTCTCACCTAAAGAACATTTCGGAGCCGAGAGGAAATGTATGAACCTGAGAACAGTTCTTATTTTGCTCATTTGCACAAATTAAGATCAATACAGTCTGCAGATCCTTTTGTCTGTTTCTGTTGTCATACCAACAACGAGTACAACTAGATTTTTCTGCGAGCCGGGTGAAGCTCTGGCTACGTAAGACTGGACACACACACACACGCGGATACACACCTCTAGGATTACAGTGCAGATGAGTTTAACACATTGGATGATGGCGTCCTGGCTCCCTGATATCGTCACCTCTCTCTCTGTGGAGTTGGGGAGGAGGTCACCTGCCACCTGCACCTGGGCACCTGTCGTCTGCGCGCACACACACACACACACACAGACAGAGCAGTTATTCTCTACCTGCCTGAAAATATAACGTAAGTTGAGTCAAGCTGAGCAGAAAACACGCTGTCAGATGCTAAAAGCTGCAGGGGAAACAACGGAGAGCCTGTGTGAGGAGGAGAGGTCTGACAGGAATTATGAGCTGTGAGAACATTTGTGGTTTTGTTCATAATTCATAAGGTTATGTGTCAGATCACGTATTAATAGACGCGATGAAGAGAGCCAAGTTTAGACAGCCAGTCGAAGTGAATGAAAGTGAATTTAAAGTCATAGTTTTTGTGTTGTTTAGCAAGTGTCCCGGCGTCCCCCCTCGCCACATCAAATAAATCTGAAGTTCAAATGCATCTGGAATTTATTCACTTAATATTTAGCTTCTTCAGATATCAGTTAGTTGACTCATGTTGCTATGGAAACACACTTATAAGTGATACCTGTCAGATCTGCTACTTAACATTCAGCTTAATACGACTTACCTGAGTAGCATCCTTTGTGTCTTATTTCACACTGAGTTTCTATTCCTGTTGTTGTTCAGTCCGTGTATTTTAAATATCCGGAAGAAAACTCCTGTGAACTGGTTTTGTCCAGGAAACTTCTGATTTATTTCGGGGAGGGGGGGGGGTCGTATATGATTCCCACTGTCTGCTGGATGGACTTCCGTGACGTTAGCGATGATTTGTAAACGTGTGAAGATGTACAAGACTGCATCATTTTGTAATTCGCTGTAAAACTGGATTCCCTCCGCTGGAACTGATTTTCCTCGCTGTCTTTGCAAACACTCACCTCTCTGATCTCCTTGATCTTAGACCCGCCCTTGCCGATGAGGGAGCCACACTGGCTGGCCGGGATGACCAATCGTAAGGTGACTGGAGGCTTGCTGGTCACTGTGCCATTGGCTACCAAGGCTGACAGGTCCTGAGAGAGCGAGAGAGAGAGAAACCGGTGGATTTACCCTGACGAGTCTTAAAAGCACTCGAGGTATTTCCCTTTAGTGTGGCTTCATCCCGCAGCCTGCCTGAAGAATTACAATAAATGCTGATCTGTGCCTCGTTGTTCCCCGCTGTGTTGTTTAGTGTAAGAGGTAACATCTGCCGCTGTGAGCAGAGGGATTAGCCCAGTGGAATCAGCGCTATCGGTGTTTTTAGGAAAACAAATCACAATTCAGATTAAACAAATATGTAACTAAATTCAAAATGAATGTGGCACATTGGAGACGCACGCCAAACTGTGGAGGTGAACAATTTTCTTTTTATAAAAACACACCTTGGACTGAAGGATCATTAAAAACCTTCTCAGTTGAACTGAGTTGCTAGGGAACAGCTTTGACTCCGGTTTATTTGCTCCGCTGTTAATATTAGCAAATACGGCATCTTATATCAGTGACAGTAGCTGTAAATACAAAAAACAAGTGACAAGGAGACGTTCAGTGCAAAGACAGCTTTTATAACTTCTACACAGAAGGATTATGAGCCAATAGTGAAACAAAAGGGCAAAGAGCAGCATGAAAATAGAAGCAGTGAAAGGTATTAATGCAGTAACTTCAGAGGAAATGGTTCTCTTTGGCTCCTTCTCCTTTACACTACAGCCGAGTCTGATGCTGCTCCCTCACTCACTCTTTCACATGATGGTTCACACTTTTCGATCATCATCATCATTTTGCATCTGCACTGAGAGTTTTAATGTTGCTTCACTGTAAGTTGCACGTCTGTCCACATCAGGAGCAAAAAGAAGCATAAAGTAGTTTACACGCTACAGTTTTTTAAGGAACTACGTTGGTAGTTTTTACTGTTTTTGTTTCTGAATTTTGACATAAAAACAAAATGTTGTAAATTATTCTGTTTTTGACCACTAGTAGCGCTGTGGAGCAATGTTTTGACAAGTGGGTTTGTACCAATCACACGCAAGAGGACACACATGCCGACCAGCACCTCTAAAGCTTTTATGGGGGGGGGTTATGTGCTGGATTATTTCTTGGCTCTGAGCAACCAACGGAGAGTCCAAGAAGTTACTAGTCCCGGCCAGGAAATAGTCTGGCACATAACCCCACACTGTTTCCAACAAACTAGATATAACGTGTTAATTAGCGAGCTTTAGAGGTGCTGGTAGGTCGATTTTTGTTACCTTTGCACAGAGCCAGGCTAGTTGTTTCCCACTGTTTCCACTCTTTATGCTAAGCTAAGTTAGCCGGTTGCTGGCGGTAGCTTCTGAGTGAATGTACATGTGATTGGTATGAATTTCAACATCTCTCTGCGAGAAAGCGAATAAGCGAATATTCCAAAATGTCAAACTGGACAAGCGTATAGTTTCCATCAACTACATTTATGTGAATATATTCAGGGAGATTATACGGTAATTTATCGATCACTAACTCTGATACGTCACATAGAGAGGTGGGTGATGTGCAACAAGGGTCCCATCTGGACTTGAACCGGCGACGCTGCGGTTACGTATTCGTCCGCTCCGGAGGTGAACCGGTGGAGAAACTGTACCCTGACATCAGCGTGTATTTATAGAATCTGTTTTCGTCCGCCCTTGTTTTCCGATGTTGTCAGTGTTCTGTGAAAACCACGTATCTCCAAATCGACAACTTTTCGCGAGCTGAGAAAAACGGGCTTTCTGAAAATCCACTGGTGGTGTTTTTTTTGTGGTTTATTTAGCTTTAGAGGCGGGAGAAGTTTTCTCAACCCATGAATGAATACTTTATCCTTCAGTTCCCTTCACCCAACTGTAAAAACATTTTTTTTTTAACTGTCTGACATCTAATATAATTTTTTTGTTCATATTTCCACTCAGGTTTTTGAAGTGAGCTAATTTTAAAATGTGCATAAAGACGAGTGGATGGAAAGGCCGGGTACGCCGCGTCTCTCTCTTCCCCTCTCCCTCTTCTTTAAGCCTTTTCACACATTTTCTTTATGCGCACTATAAAGAGAGTCCACAGATCGTGGAGGTCAGAGGGGAAACATCTCACAGCAGCAGAGAAGAATCCATCCTCTCCCTCCGTCTCTCTGTTTGGTCGGTGCGTTGACTGAACGGACAACTTGTCTGTCAGTCCTTTAATTGCAATGCAGATGGCAGACTGGATTTGCCCCGGTCGAACGTCTCTGTCTCGCTCTCTGTCCCTTTCTGACCTTGACTTTTTCTCTGTTTCTACATCTGTGCCCCCCCCCCCCCCTTACTCTCTCTCTTACTCTCATTTGTGGTCTTTGTAATTTGATGAATAGGCAGCATTCACGTCAGGATAATAACAAGATATTTTTCTGAACGCTCTTAACGCTCTGAATGATTTGCTTTCATATCACAAACAACCTGACATTTCAAAGTGAATTTCATGAGGCTTCATAAGATCCTGAAGAACAGAGCATCTTTCAGTCTCGTTGGCTGGAAGATTCCTGCAGCCTCAGTGTGTTAAACACAGGGCCGAGTCAGCGTGGATCGTCTTGTAATATTTGCATTTTATAATATTGTATATGGTTGCATATGTAGTTGTTTAGTGTTAACAAAATGCCCGTACATTTAAAAATATATATATATATAATGTGCTCAAATATTATTAAGCAGCGGTATCCGTGTAGAGTCGGCCATTTCTGGACATCTACTGCAGAGACGGATATTTTCATCAGTGTTTTATGACAATTATAACATTTTACTGTAAATTTAACTTTATTCAGCTTCAGCATCATCTGTCAGTTGCTACCTTTACATGCACAGTTATGTCTTCTCCTGGTTTTAATGATGTAATGATTTAGACGGTGACCTGGTTACCTGCTGCACCTCTCTCTGACCTCACCCATCTCCACCCCCACCCCCCCACCCCCCCACCCCCCCCCAGCTTTACTCCGTTCTTCCATCTGCTGAAACTGCTGTTCTTTATTGTCCATTAGTCAGAAAAGGCTTCTCTCGTTCTCTCTCTTTTTTAAATTGCATCCCCTCTTCCCCTTCAGCAGCCCCCCTCGCCGTCTCCCCGCCCCCCTTTGGCAGCTTACATCTTCTTTTTCTCTCGCTAAATCTCCCTCTCTCCACTCATTCTGTAAGACTCTCTCTCTCTTGCTCTCTTTAATTAAGTCAGGTAATAAATAGTGGCCTAAATCACCAGGTCTTAATATGATTGGTTCAATCAATTAGGCCGAGTCGAACTTGGGGCCTCGTTCCATCTCAGATGTAAATAGCAGCGCTGCCTCGACCGGGCTGCCCATCAGATGAACGTGATCTGAATGAACGGCTCCCCTCCTTCCCCTCCCAGCACAGATTTATTTATATCATCATGTCACGCAGAAACGTCTAGCGGAAGCTTTCTCCTGTTTTCGCGTGCTCTCGTCGCAGTAATTGACAGCCAGCGCTGCCCCACACGTGCAGAAGCTGTTTCGTGACGCTAGCTGCGAGCTTAGCTGTGGAAAGTGTTTTGTAAAATGACAAATCTGTGGGGGGAGAACAATCGGGTTTTCTTGATCCCGGTAAAGTCGACGATCTCGGACACGTGTGCTTTCTGCGGGGGGTTGATGATGTTTATATGTCTCCGGCTGAAGCTGCGTGTTGTGCGTCTGCGGAGTATGAAGCAGTTTGTGTGTGCGGCTTTGGGTGAGAAAGATGGTTTAGCGTTTATTTTGAACACCGCTGGCTGCTCGTGTCCCCGGTGAGTTTCTTTGGATAAATAGTATTTTCCATCTATATTTCTCTCCAAAATAAACTGCAGTGGAGAGATGCACGGTTCTGATGTTTTTACTCTCTCTGTCCTCGGCCTTTCCGTCCGTCTCTCATTACACATTTTCTTTAATCCTCTCGGCTCTGCTTTCTTATTTATCTCCGAGTATATCACTTTTTTAGTTGCTGTTCTCAGTATTTCCTGCTCCATTTCTTTTATCTTTTCCTTCTTTCCTTAATGTCATCCCTCATTTGACAGCGATTCTCCTCATTTATTTCGACAGATATGTGTTCATCAGCCATTCTGCTTTCTACAACTGTCAGATTCCTTTCATTTGTCTTAGCATTTTCTTATAATTTCTCTGTCTTTGTTATTGCACACAGCACCCGCCTTTACCTCGGCCAGAATGACACTGACTGGCATGAGGGTGGAGCAACATTCATATAATCTGCTCTGTACCTCACGCAGGATATTGGACAATGCTTTAGTTCTGCAACTAACAATTAATCTTCCAGTTATTGTCTTGATTAATCGTTTGGACTTTCGAATATATAACAGTTTAACACCCAAATATATCCACTTGCTATCGCATAAAACAGAGAGAAGCAGGAAATCCTCAAAAACGAGAAGCTGGAACCAGAGAATGAACAATTAATCGATTATCAAAGCAGTTGCCAATTATTTTTCTGCCGGTCGACTAATCATTGCAGCTCTACACTTTGTTTACATGTACTGTAGTAACCTGGTTACTGTAAATGTGCGTGTACATGTAGCAGGTCAGTAATCAGATGCCCTCCTTACCCCCAAGATCATTTTGGCAGCAGCGCTGATGCTGAGCACAGTTTTTCCTCACAGCGTGAATGTCTGATTTTTACAAATCGTAAAAATGTTCAGTGGCGGAAACCCAAATATTTAGACTCAGACTAACTTTGTGTGCTTTGTCCTGCACACGGTCACATGCAGAAGGCCGGTCGGTAACACGGTCACCCCGTAAACAGGGTTCTCGAGGAGAACTGCGAGCTTCCTGCCCCGATTACAGAAACCTGCGGTCTAATTCGCATGACGTTTCAGACGTCAGATTCCTGCAGATAGCCGACAGTCACGGTTACTGAGAGTGTTGACTCGACCATCACTGTCCTGTCCAGAGAAAAAACAACCCACGTCTATGTTCAGCGGCAGCAGGAATGATGATGTCATACCGGCGGAGTCAAAGGATGGCAAAATGGTGGTAAAGGATGGTAATATTAACTCACTGGTGCGACGTTATTGATCCTAATATGAAATCTGTGGGTGCTTTCCATTATGCTAATTATGAAGTCCTCGCTCCTCGTTTATAGCTGATTTCATTCCTCGCTCTGCCCCGTTCGGCTCTTTCACTAATAAACAAATTAAAATTTGTGTTGTTTTTATTGGCTGCTTTGTCACGCTTTGATGCCGCATCAGATCTTGGTGTTGGAGCAGCAGCCATCCGGTGTTTTTAAACTGTCAAACTTTTACTTCATTATTTCTTCAAATTTGATAGAAACTTGAAACTTTATTTATAAACCCAGAACAGATGGCTGACTTCTACACATTCGACAGACGAGGTGCTCGTGTGAGTAATGGCTGGTGCTGATGTGGCGGATTACTTCAGGACAACTTACTTCATCAGTTTACCTTTTTTTCTTGCTAGTGTCTACGTCTAATGTGGACTTATTTTAAATACATATTGTAATAATAGTCTAGAATTATGGGAAAATGCATAGTTTTTAGTCAAATAACATCAAATCCCCCCCTGCCACCACCACAACCACAGCACCGCCCTCTGTGTAGTTTCCTGCTTTTTGTCCTTTGCCAATCACATGCCTGATTGCTGATATTAATTAATAAACCTTGCATTGGGTTAGTCTCTCATTTCATACAACTTGAAGAGTTAAAATGTATAGAACGGGTCTGAAATTGAACTTGTGCCCTGGCACGCCCTGCAGCTGGTTGGTTCAGCGTTGCACTGAAGAACACTTCAGCAGGACAGACACTTGAAGCTTTGTAGGTCTTATGATTGATGCCGCACACATTCTCTCCGATTACACTCTTTATTTAATCCCTTGATCACACTTTTCCTACTTTTTTCTTATAATCTCTCCAATTCAATCTCATTAACTTCATATAGCACCTACTCTTTCCTCATCTCTGCATCTCTTCTCATTTTCTCGACTTTCTTTAAACCCTTCTTCTTCTACCGTCTCTCCCATCTCTCGTCCTCTTATTCCCTCAATCTCTCTCCCTCCTTCCTCATTTCATATATTTGTTTAATCCTGTCAGCAACCCATCGACCACTCTCTAAATCTCTGTCCACTCCCCGCCTCTCTGCGCTCACTCCTCACATTTTTATTTCCATCTCGTTTTCTTCCATTAGGATCACTCAGATTTAAACACCAGCTGTCTGGATTTAATTTCTCAGCGCCCGACATGTTCTCGAGACACTGCGATTCTCCACAGCCAAAACCACTTTGGTGTAATTCGACCCACATGGAGCCACGCTTACCATCAAATTTCCTTTAGATTTTCCTTCCTATCTTGCTTTAACTCGTTAGCATACGGTCTTGTCTCAACACACTTTAAAGCTAGGCTCGGTAATGTGCTTCAGAAGCATTTTTTGTTATATTTGTTGAAATCAATAAATCAAATGCTCTGAAAAGAAGAGAAAAAAATCCGGTATCGGACGTCGCAGGCCTCTAATATACTGTATCTGTTTTTTTTGGGAGTGACTTTGGAGGGAGGGGGTGGGATTTTTTCATTTGGATACTTTCAAAATCTGTCTGTTGCTAGTTTCACTGTGTCACTATATATATATATGTATATATACATATATATATATATATATATATAATATGAGAGAGAGAGCAGAGAGATGCTTTGAGTTGCATAATTGGAACCATAAAAACATTAATTATGCTTCAGTTACCAGGAGGAGGACTGTAGGTAAATACAAACGAAATAAATTGACAGTGAATGTTTTGCAGATAAGTTACGACATTCATTATGTTGAAAAACATGCAAAGTATATTTTCTAATTATGCAAATTCTGTGTTAAGTAATATTGGTTTTACTTAGTAATAAGTTTTAAGTTGAGGTTTGATTTTTGAGGCGATCTGCAATCAGCTTCTACCAGAAAGTAACAAAAATCCATTTAAATGGACAGTGTTTCGATCCCAGCCCGACCTTGATGATGAAGATCAGACCGGGATCGAAACACTGCCCATTTAAATACATTCATCACTGGGTTAATGTGCATGAGTTAATTTTTTTTACCACCTAAATCAAGCAAGTTTTAATGATTTTTTGTATTTATTGTAGAAGCAAGGAAACACGTACTGAACAAAGGAAGGAAACAATAAAACTCCCATCCAGAAAGGAGAACAGGAAACAAACAATAGCTACAATTTGTTAAGAGCTGTCTTTGCATGGAGGAAATATTACAATGTCTTACCCTCAGTTTAATAGAAATATGGGGGGAGAAGGACATAGAGATGACAGATGTCAAATCCGCACGAGGAACACTCACTTGTGTGTGTGTGTGTGTGTGTGTGTGTGTGTGTGAGGTCAGACAATCTCATTAATAAATGGCTCCCTACCAGGGAGCAACCATGTTGTAGAGGAAGTAAAGGTTATGCACTTCACTCAGAGCAGCTCAGGAACACCACTGGGAGCTCAGAGGTGTGTGTGTGTGTGTGTGTGTGAGAGCATGTACTGTATCTACCTCCTCCAGTTTGAACGTGATCATGGTGAAGGCTCTGAACACACAGTCCGTCTGCCCCGTGATGGTGATGATCCTCTCTGGACAGGAGCCCTCTGAGATGTTGATCCTCGCATTGCTCTGTGGGTCCAGACAGAGATGGAGGAACAGGGGAGGGAGGGGAGGGAGGGGGATTGATGGAAATTATTTATGCGGGACAGGAGGGAGGGAAAGAGGGAGGTCAGGAAAGGGAGACAAAGGATGAGGGGATAATGCAAGGGAGGGGAAAACATCGGGGAGGAAGGGAGGCAAGTGGGGAGCAGAGTGGAGGCGAGTTATAATGGGAGGGAGGGAATATGGAGGTTAATGGAGAGAGGGATAGGAGGGGAGGAACGGAGGAGAGAGAAAACACATTAGTGGGGGGGAGGGATATGTGGGCCAAGAAAGAGAAGAGGAGGAGAACCGTTTTCGCCACGCTGCTCCCCGCTCCCTAAAGGAGATTCACCTGTGATGCAGGAGGAGAGAGGGATTACCAGGAGGCTGGAAGAGGGAGGAGAGGGGGAGGGGAGGGAGGCAAGAGAAGAGCAATGTGGTAAATCAAGGTTTTCAGGAAAGGAGGTAGACGGGGGGGAGGAGAGTAGAGGCGGAAATGAAAGGTGGTGAGAATATTGGGGGAGATTAGGGGGAGAAAGATTAAGATGGTTTTGACGAGGAGGAGGATGGAGGTAGACGTGATTCAAGCCGAGGAAATGGAGAGGAGAGGAAAGAGAGTGGGAAGAGATTTATTAAAAGGAAGAGGAGCGAGAGCAGGGAAGGAAAGGAAAGTGAGGGAAAGGATGGGGAGGAGAGAAGAGAGACAAGGTGGTGCAAATATTTGAGGAGAAATAAGAGAAGAAGGTGAAGGTGCAGTAATAACCATACGAGGAAGGACGGAGAGGACGGGTGTCAGGAGAAAATTGAAGTGCGAGTTAGAGGAAGTAATAGATAAATAGAGACGATGAGAGTCAGAGCCTGGTGTTGGATCTGTGGGGGGATTGTAGGTTTGACTCTGCTGGTCCAGAAACAGGGTTATTTTCTTATTTAGAAAACTTCTTCCACCACCCGCTCTGTTCTGCCCCCCCCCCACTAACATAAATAACCATCTTTGCTTGTCCCAAGATAAAATTAAAAAGCTGACATTGCACTCTCCACTTGTGACTGTACTTATAACCCAAAATAAACAGGCGTTCAGAAAATCCACGTTTCTCCTCTCACCTGTAGAGCTGTTTATCCACCGAGATAGTTTTGGTGCGAGTTGCAACCGCAGAGATGTCTGCATTTTTTTTTAATATATAATGGGACTATATGGGACTCGGCTCGTGGAGCTCAAAGCGGCAAAAAAAAAAAAAACATCTGGAAAAACTCAACAGCAAAGTGTCTTTCCAGAAATCACGACCCGGTTACTGAAGATAATCCGCAGATTTGTTGTGAGCAGCTTAATGCGGGAACTAGTAGTAGTTCGGTAACACTTTACATTAGAGTAAACCTATTCAGCATTAACTAGTTGCTTATTGGCGTGCATATTAGCAGCATGTCGTCACCTGACTCACTCGACAGTAGAGCCCGCCCAAAGAAGAGTTTTCAGTATTCGGAGAGATCATCGTCAGTGGAGTCAGCTGATGTTTCCAGTTACAGAAAGAAAGAAAGGATTTGTTTTTCTCAGCCTCAAATATACTTTTCAGCCTCAAACCTCGTTTGTCTTTCTGAGTTTTGTTGATGGTGAACTCAGCGTGTGTGTGTGTGTGTGTGTGTGTGTGTGTGTGTCACTGGGTGAATCACTGTCCTGCAGCAATCAGCCTTGTCTGTTTCACTTATATCTGACCTCTCTATCACTGAACACACTCGCAGAGAGAACTAGACAGATGAGATGCCAAACCAGATTTTTTACATTCTAAGTTTCAGGTGCAGGAGTTGCTATGATCGTGTCTACCCTCGTTATCTTCGGTTTGTTTGGTCTCAGCCTGCCGATCCAGGAGGAGCAGCAACGGCCCAAAAGTCTCTCGTAAGGCAAAGCTAAACTTTTCCTCCACAGAGAAGCTAAACAAGTAACTCAGCTACAGGAGAAAGGAGGTGGAGAAAGGGAGGGTAACTGTAGGTTAAGTAGGAGGATCAGAAGAAGGACAGAGGGATATGGGGAAGGATAGGTGGAGTGATGGCAAGACAGTTAGATGGGTAGTTGAAGGGGGACATATAGATAAATTAATTATAATGAGACTGATTAGATAAAAGGGAGGGAGGAATGAACGAGTGAGTGCTGAGGACAGAGTTAATGGCGGAGGGATGGATAATGAGGGAGATATGTGATGTGGAGGGAGGAAAGAAAGATGGATGGAGGGGCATACATGCAGTTAGAGGGGAAGACAGAACGAACGAACGAACCGCCATGAGGCCGACCTTTGTGTTTTTACTGCGAGTGAAAACTACTGGATGTCTTGCCGTTAAATGTGGCGCTCTCATTCATGCTCCCCTCAGGATGAATTCTAATAACGTTGGCGATTCCCTGACTTTCCATCTAGCGCCGCCATCAGGTCGACACGTTCATTTAATACCTGCAAAACTAACGACGTTCCACCCGCCTCAGCTGCACTTTTTGTGCTAATTAGCAAATGTGCTAACACACTAAACTAAGACGGTGAACGTGGTAAACATTATACCTTCTAAACATCAACATGTCAGCATTGGCATTGTGAGCACGTTAGCGTTTAGCTGTGCTGTGTCTGAGTACAACCTCACAGAGCTGCTAGCATAACTGTAGCTCTTTACTATAAAGACCTAAAGCTCCACATTAATGTGCAGCAGCGTCAGGAATCTGATTGTGTACATTTTTCCACTATACGGTGCCCACAAACGTTCAACAATGAAAAGCATTGTCCATGCATGTGTACACAATGCGATGCGACACATTTTATAAAAAATTACAGTTGCGTGCGACAGCTGTCAGTGGTGACGCAAAATTACGATGATAAGTAAGTGTCCGAAATCTCCGTTTACTGCTCGCTGCTGAGTAAACTGTGTGATTTTGGACTCTCTGTTAAAGTCTGTCTCTCACAAATCCCCCAAACCCGACGCAGAAGCAACAGTAAATCACTGGAGCGCCGCTTTAAATGGCCAATTTAAACCTGCTGTCTGTGGATAAATAAGTACATACAGTATGTTTCATGTGTCTATTTGTGCGGACGAGTTTGTCTTTTCCAAACAACACACCTGCTGTGTGATTGTGTATGTGTGTGTTTCATTTTGTGTGTCTGTTTATTAGTGAGACTCACCCCCTGTTGTCCCGCATATCATCCTCTATAGACTGCAGTCTCCGCTCATTGTTATGAAAATAGAGCAAATATTTGCTCTGTGTGTGTGTGTGTCACACCTTTTGTACAGCGATTGGTAATAAAGCAATGATGGAATAATCTTCTCCTGCTCTCTTGCCATTTATTATCTCAATAAAAATACATTAGCTGGCGTCTCTCGCTCCTCCTCAATCTGTTTGTTTATGTCTCTCACCCGCCTCTATCTATCTATCTATCTATCTATCTATCTATCTATCTATCTATCTATCTATCTATCTATCTATCTATCTATCTATCTATCTATCTATCTATCTATCTATCTATCTATCTATCTATCTATCCATCCATCCATCCATCCATCCATCCATCTTTGCTCCTCTTTCACTCTTCCCTTTTCATCCTTCCCTCTAACTGCATGTATGCTCTTCCGTCCATCTTTCTTTCCTCCCTCCACATCACATTCATTATTCTCTCCCTCTTTTTTTCAAGAATATCTCCCTCATTATCCATCCCTCCGCCATTAACTCTGTCCTCAGCACTCGTTTGTTCATTCCTCTCTCCCTCCCTCACTTTTATCCACTCAATCTTATTATCATTCATTTATCGATACGTCCCCCCTTCAACTACCCATCTATCTAACAGTCACTCCATCTATCATTTCCCATATCCTCCAACTTAACCCCTTTTCTATCAGTTACCCTCTCCAACCCTCCCTCCATCCTTCTGCCCCCCCCCCTTCCTTTGCTTCCTGTCTCTATTAAATCCCTCCCTCCACTTCCTTTCTCCGGTTTCTTGCTCTGCCTTGCGAAAACACGAGTAGCTGAGTTACTCGTTTAGCTTCTTTATGGAAGAAAAGAGTTTAGTTTTCAAAGAGAAGAGTGTTTATTTATTAATTTTATACTGTGGTAACACTTTGGATCAGATTGAGAAATCTTCTAAACTGATTCTGTTGGACGTTTATTCACTCCCACTCTTTCCTGCCCCCCCCCTCCAATAATGCGTGAGATGTGCAGCAGGACGTTGTCTTGCTGTTGTCTTCATTACTCTTCATTTGGAGCGGAGGAAGGATGGACAGCCTTGTCATTCAACTGGATTACTCTGCTCTGTTCTGCTTTATTAGGGAGTCATGCTGCCAGGGGGGGTGTGTGTGTGTGTGTGTGTGAGGGAGAGAGAGAGTGTGTGTGTGTGTGTGTTAGTGAGTGGGTTTGCATGCATGTCTAGGTATGTGTATGTTTGTGTGTGTAAAGCCATTGTGAAGAGCTACAACCTGACATCCATGCTTTTATTGACTTGATGAAAAGGGACTCATTGCATGCTGTGTCCACTCCTTGTGTTCAAAAGTGTGTGTGTGTGTGTGTGTGTGTGTGTCCATGTGGTGATTCTGTGCCAAAAGCCTCTTCAGAAACCTGGCATTGTGCGAAAATGTAGCCTTGAAACGCTGGATTTCACTTGCAGTTCATTGGAGAAAGTGTAAACGGTTGTGTGTGTGTGTGTGTGTGTGTGTGTGTGAGATCTGTCAGTTTGCATAAATAGCGTGAGGGAGTGAGGTGGCGGGATGGGGAATAAAGAAGAGTAATGAGAGGAAGACGTAGCTTATAAATCCAGTATAACTGTATATCCAGTGTTGTGGTTTGTCCTTGAGAGGCAAATATCCATTTAAATATTCATGCTTCCCGCTCTGCGAGTTATGCTGTCAGAGAGAAATGCTTGGGCAAAGACAATCTGTTTTCTCTACCTCCCTCTCCCTTTCTTCTGCCTCTCTCGTTTGCTCATTCTCCCTAAATCTCTCCACAGAGGTGATACCTCAGTTACTCTTTGATTTTTTTTAATAAGGTAATTATTTTAGTGTGTTTGCAGTGTCTGGCCTGGATTTTGTTTGTTTTGGTGTGATTTGATGTAGTTTTAGTTTCAGTAGGTTCATAGTGAAGGGGCGTACACCCGCACTCCGTAATGCATGAATATGGAAAGACGTCACCTGGTCTGATAAATCTTGATTTCTGCTGCCACGTGCAGATGAACGGGTCAGGATTTGGCGTAAACAACGCGAGTCCGTGGATATTTTCTTGGCACACGTCAGGCCCTTGATGAACGCTGACTTTTTACAAACGAAACAAGAGCCGTAAGCATGAAGCCGTCTGCACTGACAGGTA
Source organism: Siniperca chuatsi (assembly GCF_020085105.1). NCBI lineage: Eukaryota > Metazoa > Chordata > Actinopteri > Centrarchiformes > Sinipercidae > Siniperca > Siniperca chuatsi. The sequence goes on along the minus strand of NC_058043.1, from coordinate 1,913,802 downwards.
ACTACTCATTGATTGGTCGGTCTTGGTGATGTCATCCTGCATCATCAGCACCACATGGATCCACGTGGGGAAATCAGGACGACGTCACTTGTCGGTGCCTTCCAAACCACTGTTGAAACATAAATCTGTTTTTATGCCGATGATGTGACGACGCTGTGGTTAAGGTTTTGGTTCAGGCAACCTAGGTTTACGTTAGGGGACCTTCATCGTCATGGTTACAATAATAACCACAAGTTTAAAGATCGGGGACCGATCGTGGTCATGGTTTAAAAGAAACCAACACTGACTGTCAGCTGGAAACAGGAAGTGAACAGCGGTCTCCCCGTGTTAAAGTCCGGCGTTTGATTTGACAGTTTTGGTGATGTCACCCTGCATCGTCGTCGGCACTGCATGGATCCTCGGAGGAAATCAAATTCTGGTGACTGACGGCAGGTCAGGCAGCACTTCACTGAACCTTATGTGTTTATTTATGCTCTCTGGTGTCACAAAGAGCTCATGAAGAAATAACGAGACTGCAACTCATCCTCATGTTATGAATAACGACGAACAGGTAGAAACAGGATGAAGCACCGTAATATTACGGGACAATATTTACTGCGTGGTCACTACATTTCACTCACTGAGTCGGACACACAAACACAACGCACGCATGCCGACGCTCAAACAGATCGCTAATGAGGTTGCTTCTCTGGCAAGTCATTGCCAGAAGATGGATTTAAACTTGTGAATTTATTCTAATATGATATCTACTATCATAAAATCCTGTCTGCTTTGCTTCCACAGCACAAACAAACCGCCTGTTTTAGTCCACACCAGAGTTTGATTGACAGCTTTCACACCAGCCCAAAATAACTGAACAGGCAAACGCACCAACCGAACACGTGAAAGCACCCGAAAACTTTACTAAAATATTGAATATGGCATTTTGTCTTTCTATATAAGAATATTCATCGGTTCTTCCTCCACATCTCTGCTGGATGTTTTACTTTCAGTCTGAAGGCCAACTGATTTGCGTGATTCACGTTTTATTTTTTGTGGCATTTCACAAGGTAACTTAAAATCCCCTTGACAGATAAATGGAAACATAACTCCTTCCTCACTCTCTCTCTTTCCCTCCCTCTCCGGAGTGTTGATTCATGTGCAGTCATCTTCAAACTATTTCTCTGAGGACACGCATTTCTAAAATAATTTCTCCCTCCAGAATATATTTGTGGGTTATTATTTAACACTTTTCCATGCAAGCAGGGAACTAAATTGAGTACATTTAGGCTCATTAAAACACAGTGGAGTATTGTTTTCTTGTTGAAACACACCGGAAGGAGTTATGTGACCTATTTTGAGCCCAACTCCAGTTAAAGAAAATCTTGAATTTAATCTTTCCTCACATATTTTACCTGCCCGATGTTGCAGGGACATAACAATAAGGACTTGGTGACATAACACCTCATCCTGGTTTCTCCAGTGTAATATGAGGTAGCCATTTTACATTAAATGCACACACACACTCACATTTTTGCTCGTGCACACATTCAACCGATAAATTTCTCCATTTCTCTCTGACTTCCTGTCTTTATCTGTATGTTTGCTCAAGAAAAATCTTGGCTTTACAGTAACTCTCCTCTGGGAATCCCTATCTTTATTCTCTTTAAACCTATAGAAAACTCTCTCTGGTATCCACGTCAGGTGCTGCATGCATTAACACTGTCCTCTGTTCAGCGAGATGAACGCAGAACATTAGACGTTATAGATCCACATGTTTAAGGATTCATACAGCTGCAGCGAGTGACCGGATTGCAAACGTAGCATCTTGCCAGGAGTGGTGAAAGAGGTACTACTCAAGCAAACAACATGAGAAGGTGTTAAAGGATTAGAACCAGCGTTCATTTTGGCACCTGATATTAATTTAGTTTTAGTCTTTCGACGAAAATGTATATTAGTTTGTAAAAGTTTGCTTTTTTATTAGTTTTAGTCAACAAGAACTAAAGACATTTTAAGCTATTTACGCTGAAGCTACAGCTGTCGCCATCTGTGTTGTGCACGGTTACCATGGTTACTTGTTTAAACCAGACTAACGACATAGTCACCACTCGCAGGACTAGCTGGTGCACTACTGTAGCTGGTAAGCTAGCTGTTAACACGCTAGCCAGCGGAGCTAGCTCTAGTCAGTCGGTTTTACCGGCAACATCAATCAAACACTCGTTCCTACCGATAGCAACACAAAGGACGGCGGACTGAAAGTAACGTTAACATTTCATCCACAGCTCTTCCTGATGAAACATTCGCTTACCTTTTGAAAATGTCAGCGCGCCGCCTGCCGGTTTTGTTGCTGCTGCTTTTCAGTGGGATTGTGGATGAATTTATTCTATAAATCAGTGGGTTTTTTTTCCTTCCATGAACCGATTACGTTAGCTAACATTACTGAGACATAACGTTAGGATTGGTTGTTGAATAAGACTTTGCATTAAATTAGTTAATTTGTCCAGCTTTCACATGATCGTTTATGTTGTAATGCTTTCCGTCATAGTTCTCGTTTTCAAAGGCTGCTTTTTATTTGGTTTTTGTCTCGTTTCTTAGTGGAAAAAAAGTCAAATATTTTTCCTTTTCTTTGAAGAAATGAACACTGATTGGAACGATGGCAAAACTGCATCATGAGTAACGCTGTCATTTAAAAAAGCCCTTCGTTTCTTGCTTTCTTAGATGCTCTCTTCTTCTCCTTCTCATTCACTTTTTGTCTCCACGTCCTTCTGGCTCTCTTCCTCAGTCTCACTTTTTGTCTCTCTCTCTGTTTGCATCTCTGTTTTCTTGCAACGACGGAGAGGACAGATATTCTATAGGGAAGCTCCACGCTTACAGCTTCAAGTTGAGCTACCATTTTACAGGCTGCTGACAGCAAAGGCGGCTAAATATGTAAACGTCAACATGGCCAACATCACAGCAGGCGGCCAAAAATACAAAATACAACTTCAGATATTTTACATGCATTCTAAAAATAGGTGGATATGACAGGAATCGACATGCAAGGGGGGGTTCTACTCCTGTTGAAATCTGTGGTAAAGATTCTGATAAAAGCACCTTTTTATGTGCAGCGTAATTACAGCAGAAATAGGCACTAACAGAATATATAATCGTGTTGGATATGGCCGATTTTCCTGCTACCATTGTGTATAAAGATTAAAGTGTGCCCATGCTTCCTGTTTCTCACAGTGTTAGTATGGATTTGCACAGTATTGCACCGCTTTCTGATTATGCTGTAATTAGCAGGATGCATGTGAAGGGTTATCATGGATTAATCGGAGATAGGAGAGGGCGACAGAGACGAGAGAATATACAGGGTGGGGGTGGGCGGCGGGGTCTTACCTCTTCTCGTATTCTCTTCACCGTTTCCCCTTTCTGTGGAAAGACAAGAAACACAGAGCTGCTTTTTTTTTTTTTATGCAGAATGACACTCATCTCTGAACTGTTTACAAAGTGTTTTATTAAAGCCACTAAAATAAGGAATTCAGAGGTATCACGAAAGTGGCTTCGTGTAAAAGAAAAAAAAGTTTGAAAACAACAATGAAAGTTTAAAAGTTTCGTCACTAAATTGTACTTATGTTGTTCTTAGTCATGTGAACCAGTTTTAAACGTAGAAGTAAGAGGAGTCAACAGTATACCCAGCTATGTTTGGTGATCAGTGTCAGCACTGTATGTCTCACACATCATAGGGAACGTTATCTATCTGCATTTAAGACAACCAACACTGACTCATCGCGTTTCATTCAACATCGCAGTTATTCGCCCCAGTGGTGGATCCCTCCAACTGGAATAACTGTGTGTACTCTGTGCAACCCGGTGTTAGGTCGGCTTAAAGGCGCCCCGTGGAGCAATGTTTTTACAAGTGGGTCGCTTTGTTTCAGGCACACGGGAGACGCGACGGTTTCGCGCTATTCTGCTGACTGGCAGATAGTTGGCAGCGGCAGGAAACGCAGCAACGAGCACGAGGAGGAAGAAGACTGCATCTTTAAAAGGTAAGAGAAAGATCAGTTTCATTTAAAGACACCAATATTAACTTTGGGTCGGTGTCTGGATGGGACTCCAGCGTCCGACCATCCTCCGTAAGACTTCTTGTGGCAGCTACTAATGCATCGTGTCGCAATACTAATGCCTTTGCAGGTGAAGGTAGACGCATTTTGTCTCACTAAATAACCAATGCGGCCATTTTTCTGGAGAGGACAGTCTTTGGAAACCAGAAAAAAAAATCCATCAGCATTTACTGTGCATTAAAAGGAGGTTTCAAAAGAGCTTTATTTCACGGGTCTGTCTGAGGAATTTGGTACTCATTATAGGGAAGATAGAGACAGTGCTCCAAAACGGTTTATTAGGTAGCTGTGCTGAGTTTAAAAGCAGTTTTTGATTTCCAGAGGAGTTTCCTTCAAAGAACTGTTAGTAAATATTTTTCATATATGTTGAATTGTATTGCTGCGTTTAGACAAAGCGCACATTTTTTTGATGTTCAGCTCAGAGACTCTGGGTCACACTCAATTAATCAACTGGAAGTGTACCAGTTGAACCAAATCACACAGTTCTTTTCAGGAAACTTCCTAAGAAATGATTTGGTGTTTAAAATAAAGAGTCACCCAAATTATTATATAATTTTTTTTTTTTACTGTTTATGCATTTTGACTGGGGAGAAACCTACAGTTATTGTAAGAGAAACAAGCGATAACTGGGAGACTGCAGGACCAACTGGAGAAATCCAGGTGAGGAAAGTGGATCGGCGATGCTTTCCGCCTACTAATCAGCAGCCGCTGGGACGCCCCCGAGCAGCTTCACCGGTGGAGTTTCTCAGCGGCTGCGAGCAGGTACCTGAGTCTAATGCTGTGAACGTGACACATGAGCTTTCTAGAAGAACTGCGCTGAGGAATTCCTGTGATAAACAAAAATTTTAAAAAAGTAATTATGTTCGTTTCTCATAATATTATCTCATTTTGACACCTGTCCCTATCGCACGAGCCTGTTTAAGCCAGATAGGATGGCTTTAGTGAGCATCAGTTCTACTCTGCCACCTGGCAGCCTCGTTTAATACTCGAAGAAACCCTGGAGAGCAGCTCCTGCGGTGCGACGACAGACTGACGCGACCCAACCAGGACTGTAACACACTGATGCCATCTTTATGTCAGACACTGCAAGCTAATAGACCACGCACTGTAAGCGACGAGGACAGGTAAATCTAAATACATGCTGAAGGAAATCAGCCCCAATCACGGGTTAGTGAATGTGCTGAGAGGGAAGCGGTCATTATCACACTCCACTTGGCTAAAAAAAATCCTACAGGGTTTATTTAACACGTCCACAGTTAAATTGACTGGCATCCCTGGAGAGCAGCTCCTTTTCAGTAAGCAGAGATTGGAATGACATGGCCTGAGTGGGAATTTTACACACTATTAATGCATATTTCATGGCAACTTTATATCGTTGTCGTAGGATTACACTGAATGTTATCTTGAGCGACATGCCAATTTTAGAAAACCATAGTCTGAAGATGGCTCGGATTTTCAGATACATGGTTCATAGATGGGGAGGATTTTCTCATGTCAGTGTTGCTGTGAAATGACTGCACATATTCTAATGCTGCAAAAAATAATTTAATGACTATTACATAGAAGCAATCATTTGCACTGTGCTCTAATTTGTCCTGATGTTAAAAGCCATAATATTCTGTTCCCAGAGAAATCCCTTCTGGTCATTTTAACTGCCTGAAATTCAGGCTTTTGTCTTTTGCATTCAGTGAACTCAAAGATAGCATTTGATTCGCTCCGTGCAGAATAGAAGGAAAAGGTATCAACTACTCACCTTTCCGATAATGCTTCCTACTTCCTGTGGAGAAAATACAAACAGAATATGTTACTATTGTCATCTTCAGAGGACAGACAGACACATGAAGTAAGAAAAACATACACTTTTTTCTAAACAGCCAATCAGAAACTCTTTGTGCACATTTGCACAGGATGGTGATGCTGGCTGAAAATACATGCTGTCAACATTCAGTTTTCCCCCTTTGAAACATACACTGAAAATCTAATCTTTCTTCTTTGTTTTACGGCTTTTCTATTTTAAGTCACACAGTTTTACCAAATTATTTGGTTTTTGTCATCTCGTATGCTCTATCTTTGTGACAGCAGAAAGACTGTAAGTGGATGTAAGTATAATGTTTTATATATAAATATATGGCAGTAAATTCACTGATTGACTCCTCCGTTATACAAAAATTCACTTAGGATAAGGCTGGCGCTATTTTGTATTTTTCTTTCTGTCAACAGATCCCATGAATAAACCAACAACATGTGAGTCTCTCAGGACTTTCTGACTTCCTGTCTGTGGCTCTCAGCTTAAGCCCAGTGGTTCCTATTGAAGACATAAATTTCATTTTTTAAGAAAGCTAAGTAGTGTCTGAAAAAAGCTGCTCACTGTGGTTTGAGTAACATTTATTTAAACAGGAGGGAACAGAGCATCTGTTGGGGACTATTTCCAGCGGCGGATGAATCCACGTGTGGTGCTGTAGTGAGTGTTTGGGGCAGCAGGACGGTGTGTGTGGGACTGAGTCAGAATAAACTACAGTGTGTGTGTTCACGGTGATGAAGGAACATGTCACCCGGTGCAGCAGAGCGGCTCGCTGATGTGTTTTAACAGTTTCTGGATGACGACGGAGGAAGAAGATCCATCAGGCTCTAGCTACACCTGCATTGTTGGTTTTGGTCTTTTCATGAGATTTGTTAAAATATAGAATATTCTGCAGCCTTATCCTTTAAGTCAGTATGAACAGGTAATTTGTACACGTCTCTCCTCACCTTTCCGTGCATGAGGAGGCGCAGTGTGAGTGTCACTCCCATGGCCCCGTCTCCAAACTCCTGCTCACAGTTCATGGTGGTGGTGGTGGTGGTGTGGTGGGTGGAGGTGTGGGTGGACTCTGCCGCTGGGAGACGCATGAAGGTCCAAGGCCCCGAGGCGTATGGCGCTTTCCAGAACACCGCAGAGAACCCTTTGGAGAACCCGGGGAGGAACCCTTGGAGAGCCCTGGAGCTGTGGTAGGGGTGAGGGGAGGTGGGGTCAGGGGGTGGACGGAGGGATGGTACTAGGAGCTGGTGTCAGGACTGGGACTTATCCTTGTTCCCGTTTCTTTCAACTCTGTGGAAAGGAGAAAGATGATAATTGTGATTATTTAACATTTACAGGTCACTATGTTACAGATGAATGTCATATTTCTAAATAAAAAGGTTTATATGATGAATGTGTCAGTTATGGGTTTTTTTTTTTATAAGCTTCAACAGATGTATCAACAGCACCACATCCAACATAAAATTATACAAGACATTTAAGTTTGTAAGAAGAACTGTGCAGTAAGTGTTGACTAATATGACTCAGCAGACACAGATTCAGAAACTACAAGAAGAAATAGGTCGAAACACAGCAGCACTAATGGAGGAACTTCAAACCTGAGAGACAATGTCAACCATTTTTTCCACAATACATTGACTTCAAATGTTTGTGACCTAAACAAGACTAACGGTGTGTCTGTACAGAAAGTCGCCCGTCTGATGGAGCAGGTACGGCTTGAATGTAATCAGTCCAGCTGTCTACAACACAGGCAGCGTAACGGCTCGCGTTTCACTCGCACTAGACGAGCCTTAACGTGACCTGAAGCGTATTTCACAGATGGGCACAGGATGTAGGAGTCTACAGCCGTGCTGGCAGCGTTGGCACAGTGGTGCTTTGAGCTAAATGCTAACATGCTCAAAATGACAATGCTAAGTTTAGCAGGTACAATGTTTATCTCGTTTACCCTCAAGTACACTAACAAACTCTGGTGTGTGTGTGTGCTCACTTGCACTAGTGGGTGTGCATAGTCAAGTGTTGCCAAGTGTGTGTGTGAGTGATTTGCAGTTAGAAATTCTCTTCGTTGTAAACCACCAGCATGTTTGGCTCTATAGCCACGAGGCCTACAAGGCATTTCATTGATTCAACATCCTGAGCGGCAGCAGCAGCGGCAGCCGACTCCGGAGCAATAAGAAGTGTGGAAATTAACATAATTTCTCAAGTGTCAGAAGATAGTCAACAAGTCAGCACGGTAATTTAAAAATTAATTGGGAACTCTGTTTAAAAAGCTTCAGGGGCTGAATTAAATAAGCTTTTGGCCATGGAAATGCCACTCAAGCGTGATGATACTTAAGCATTTCCTTTTACCCCGAACCCCGAAAACAGAGAGGAAAACAGCGAAAGAGAGCCGACTTCAGCTGTCAGGCATACTAAAGAGGCGTCCTCGCCCTGCCGTCGTGTGTTTCTTTGTTGAAGTGTACGAATACGTCTGTGTCACGCACATCATTGCAGGTAAATATTTTACTTTGATTATTTTAAGGTGTAAGCTTGTGAGATTTCCTTGAGCATCTGTGTGTCTTTATGTTTGTGTGTGTGTGTCTTTATGTTTGTGTGTGTGTGTGTGTGTGTGTGTGTGTGTGTGTGTGTGTGTGTCTTTATGTTTGTGTGTGTGTGCTGTCTGGAGAGCAGTTCAGGCATCTGTCTCTATGCCAGCCATGATCCTTAGTGACATAAGGTATGCAGATAAATAAATTAAAGATGTGTATGAATAGGTGCCGCTTCATATAAAAACATCCGCGTATGTGTGTGTTGTTGTATGCTCTAAAATGTGTGTGTTTCTGTGTGTGTGTACGGACCCTCATGTATGCATCTCCATTTGCACGGAGAGCGTCTGCATCTCGCCGACTCATAAAAAATACACACTGTGAACCAAAGTAGGTCACGAATGTGATGCAGGCTGTCTGGCACGCTAGACGAGCAGCATCTCATGACAACGTAACGCACGCAGAAACACACACACACACACAGGGAGGCGGCTTTAACTTCAGAGAGAGACCACCTGAGAAACGGAAAACTGATGAGAGGTGGGCGGAGAGTAAAAAAAATCAAGCGTACAGGGATAGAAAGAGAGGAAGGAGGACAGAAGATGCTTTATAGGACCACCTGGGAAGTGGCTGAAAACGGTTGTCAAAACGAGCGTTTCGTGGTTTTCAGATACATTCGTCACAGCGTAGGTCAAGTGTTTGTGTATCTGTGTGTACTTTAAAACCATGTCACCGTATGGGAAGGTATCGTGTGTGTATTCTTGTGTAGTGTGTTGGACCACTTCAGTAGTTGTGTGCATTGGAGTGTGTATGTGCTCGGTTGCATGAGTGCATGTATTTGAAAGGGTGCATTTACTCTCTAGTGTGTGTGTGTGTGTGTGTGTGTGTGTGTGTGTGTGTGTGAGTGAGACAGGGATGCAAGTACAGAACATATGAATTATTGAAACTCTTTCAGATGCTTCAGCACAGGGTTAAAAACCTGGCGTTCCCATCCCCCTTTGAGTCATATATGATCGAACACACACACACACACACACACACACACACACACACACACGCAGTTAACATCCCTATGGACCTGCATGAGGTCAGCACAGAGTGTGTGTGGATTCTTGTATTACCCATGTTGTGGGGACAAAGTCAGTCACTTTATGGGGACTCATCTCTCAAAGAAGCTGAACCCCCTTCAATTTCAGGGTCAGGACCTGGTATTTAGAGTCAGGTGCGGGGTCAGACAAAAGATCTGCACTGATTCGAGACGTCATCGGGCACGGATTCAGTAAAATGAATCACATTAATCATCAAGTAAAGTATTATCATAGAAACTTCTACATAGTACTAAAAAAGCAAATAACAATGATAATAAGTTACTCGCCCTAAAGGGTTTGACAAAAGCAAGAATGAACTAGCCTAAATTTGTATAAATACCTACAACGGGGAAATAAATAAACAAAAGAAACTGAAAAAAAAGAGACGCATAAACAGATATTAACTCCTGGGAGAGACGATCAAAATATATCCGTATTAAAATCAATAAAAGGAAGAGTAAGATGTTCCAGCTATAAACATTTACAAAAAAGCTTTTAGATCCAAATCTAGGTTTTCACGGGTTTAATGTGTTTTGAGTTATTCCCAATAAAGGAGCAGAAGAAGAAGAAGATGGATTTAATGACTGTGAAAGCAGAACTTGCAGGCTGCATGGAGCCACATCAAAAGCTGTAAATTATGTAAATATTACAGATGTGCGAGAGCGATGATGATCGAAATGAAGATAATGATGATGATGGTGGTGATGATAGTGATGATGATAAGTCACACAAAACACACACTCGCATGGACAAACATCACATGCTTTCTCACAAATACTGTCCTCCGGTGAAGTCTACAGAAGGTTGGCCTTCTCCTCCTTTTTTATTTATTTATGTATTTATTTTAAATCAGTTGCAGAGAAACAGCCTCGGCCTTCGAGGTCAGCACTGCGTTTTCTCTGAAATTACAACATTTTATAAAGAGACGGTTTGTTTTGTTACTGCTAAAAACTAACAGCAGCAGTAATAACTGCAAGGCTGAAGCTCCACAACCACAGAAAAAGAAATCATTTGGATTATTTTGTTGGTTATTGTGAAATTGATCATTAACAAGAAGAAACTGGTGGTTTAGGACACATATATAAAGGACATGTAAGAAGTTATAACATAATTAAATCTTTACTAATGCTGTTTTTGCACTTTGAACAGGAAGAAATGTGATTTGTATTTTTTAAATTGTGCCTGTGTGTGGTGTACATGTGCTGTCATTAACATGAATGAGATAAATGTTTGAATTATTGGATGTGTTTGCAGTAACAGAATAAAAACTGAGCTGTGTGTTCGTAGAAACGTGGATGTTCTGATTGAATAACGCAGTGTTTGTCCACACTTAATAAGTCCAAAAGAGCTTTACTTTATTCTAGTGCTGTAACAGTTGTGTTTCACAAAATAAACCTGATAATACTTATGAATACAGAAATGCAGTAATTCAATCCAGTTCCTACTTCACACTGCATGTTAAAATTATGTTTAAATTATCTCAGAAAAAGCATTGAAACACCAGGAAGTTCTGTTGCTTTTCTTTTGTAATATATAAGTATATATATCTGCCAGACTGTGTGCTTTCCCACAGACACTCTCCTCTATAAACACAACATGATACTGGGATTTTGTTCTATACTACTACTGTACTCGCCAGTAAGGTTTGAGCACTATTTACTAAGCCTGTCACAAATAACCGTCAGGGCCCCAACATTTAGCATCTCTTAGATATTTACGACTGTTCAGAAGCATGTTGTGCATGTCTGGAAAGTAATGCAAAAGTACATGTTTTCTGCTGCTGCAAATGTGTTTTGATCCTGCAATATGTGAGGAACTATTAGTTAAATAGATCACTTCCTCTGCTGCAGTGGTCAGTCTGTGGCGATCAATCAAATGCTGCGGCTATTTGTATGAATTTACATTCTCTCTTCCCATATTTGGCGCCTCTAAACAGGAACGCCTCAAAATACATATTACACGAAACCTCAGTGTGGCCCTTTAGCAAGTAAGGACGAACACAATTTGACTGTTTAGCGCCTAAAAAAAAAAAAAAGGGCTGCAGATCTTTAGTAAATACCGCCCTCTTATGAACGTTACGTAACTTACGTAGGAGAATTAAAAAGAAGTCAACAGAAGTGAACTGGCTGTTTATTTGACTGTTTATTTTATTGTTTTTCTGTATTTCATGTGTTTTATTTCTTTATATTTCGTCATTCACTGTGTTATTTTATTTTTCTTGTTGTGAAGCACTTTGTACTTTGTTTTGATAAGTGCTCTATAAATAAAGTTTTATTATTATTATTATTATTATTATTATTATTATTATTATAAGTCAACACTGACTAATGGTTTCGCACGGAAACGGACAGCAGTCTCCTGGGTGAAAGTCTGGTGTTTGACCCATTCAACCACCCCGACCGCCTCCCTATGTGGACATTTCGCGCTCTTTACGCCACGTCAATTGACTTTGACGGCACATCGACACATTACACTAGAGGGGTACCACAGTTTGAAGCGTACGGCCACTGACCAAGCTACCTACCAGTATATGAGTAAGCGGAGCTGTAATTGTTGAATGTAGACAAAAAAAAACACAGTAATCATGTTTTTTTCCTTTTAGAAAGAGACATTTACGACATAGTTTGTGGTAAAATACATTAATAACCAAAAGCTTGTAAGAGAAGCTAGTAAAAGAAGCTAACCCTGCTCTCAAGCAATGCAAAAAAACACCTTGATAATTATAACTGCAACTGTGTGTTCGCTCTTCATTAGTATTGTGGTCATGTTTGCCATGTTTTACCCCTCAGGTGCACTCCCTCCCTGCTGGGTGTCATCACAATAATGTTTCAGGACAATGCAGTTATTCCAGCAGTTGATGGCCATGGACAAAATCCAGGACTCGTCTTCTAAATTATTCTCCGATACCTCAACACGCTGTCTTCCCTCTTAATGATTATCAGTTTCCCCACTGGACTCATCAGCCAAAGCAGCCTTTCATATCGGTGTCTCCAAAAAAAGAAAAAGTGAAGGAAATTGTTGTGAAAGACGTGACCCGATCGAAAGAGGGATTCTGCGTGTATGTGAATACAAAACAGAGGAGGAGAGAGCGACGAAGAGGTAGGAAACACAAAGAGAGGCAGATGAAGAAGTTCTAGACAAGAAGGAACAGAGAGAGGGAGGAAGCCGGAGAACAAAACAACGAGGCCGAACACAGTCTGAATATATTTCACGGCCATACGGTAAATCACTGTATTGGATTTGATTACCAGGTGGGCAGGCCTGATTGATTCTGGCCGGCAACAACTCATTTCTAAAAGCTGATTGGATTAAACGCTGAAGCAACAACTCATTCCTTAAAGCGGGCTGGATTAAAACGGCAGCCGGCTGATTTAAATCACGTCACTGGTTAACGGTCAGCAGCGATGTCAAGGACAACGCGCTTGTAAAAAAAAAAAAAAAAAATTAAATGTCCTTTTTTTTTGTGTTACCAATTTAAGGCCCTGTTGGGAGACGTGTGTGTGTGTGTGTGTGTGTGTGTACACTTGTACTTGCTACATAGTGAGGACATATTTGGAAAGTGGGGACATTTTGGCCGGTCCTCACAAATTCAACGGGCTGTTTGAAGGTTAAGACTTGGTTTTAAGGGTTAGGTTAGAGTTAGGTTAGGGTTAGGGTGAGGCATTTAGTTGTGATGGTTAAGGTTAGGTAAGGGGCTAGGGAATGCATTATGTCAATGACTGTCCTCATAAAGATAGAAGTACAAGTGTGTGTGTGAAATGTTTGTCATTTTCCATGTTATGATATACAGTATTTGTGCAACAGTGGTGTCTTGGATGGACATGGTGAACTTGTCTTCCTCTCCCATTAATCATCTCACGACCCCTCAGATTTATCTGGTGACACTTTGGAGGGGCCCGACCCCTAGGTTGGGAACCACTGGACTAAACTGCTAACTGTGTATAAAGCAGTTAAAACTAGCTAACTGTGTATAAAGTAGTTAAAACTAGCTAACTGTGTATAAAGCAGTTAAAACTAGCTAACTGTGTATAAAGCAGTTAAAACTAGCTAACTGTATATAAAGCAGTTAAAACCAGCTAACTGTATATAAAGCAGTTAAAACTAGCTAACTGTATATAAAGCAGTTAAAACTAGCTAACTGTGTATAAAGCAGTTAAAACTAGCTAACTGTATATAAAGCAGTTAAAACTAGCTCCACCTCGAGCAGCTACAGCAGTAAAACGCTGCTCTAACGTTGATGCATCTGTATTAATCTAATAATGTCAGACTGAATCAGATATCAGTCACAGGAGACATTTTTACTGCAGAACATGAACTTTTACTTTTGATACTTTAAATACATTTTGCAGCAAATACTTCTGTACCTTTTACTATGACTATTACTATTATGAATGCATGACTTTTACTTGTAACAGAGCACTTTTACATTGTCGTATTGGTACTTGTACTGAAGTAAAGGACCCGTGTTGACGCACCACTACACCTCTGGTGTGCTGCACGTGACTGTGATTGTAAGAGTGTGTGTCAGTATGAGTGTGTGTGTGTGTCTATATGCTGTTTAATTATGAGAGCGTGGGTTGGTCAACAATGTGTATGTGTGTGTCTCTTAGCGAAAAAGGTTAATAGTGAGTTCGCATGCCCGCGATTAAGTAGTGTGTGCGTGTGGTTCGTGCGTGTTGCATCAGACGATGATGTCATGGTACGGGATGGTGGGATAGAGAGATAGTGACATCATTGCCTGTGTGTGTGTGTGTGTGTGTGTGTGTGTGTGTGTGTGTGTGTGAGGCAGAGAGAAGCTTACATCACTGCATATTTATGTGTGTGTGCATGTCTGGGTGAGGGTGACATCAGTCTCTATTTAAAGACAACAGAATCTAGCAAGAGGAAGAGGAAGAGGAGGGGCGAGAGACAGAGTGTGTGTGTGTGTGTGAGAGAGAGAGAGGAGGAGGAAGAGGAGAAAATATAAAAAAGGGGATTTAAATTTGAAATTCCTCCTCACTTAAACTCTGGTTGGATCAGAGAGAGTGGGCGAGAGACAAAGGGAGAGAGAGAGAGGGAGGGAGGTCATCTTCCGCCCGGCCGCTGCTGTTGATAATCACTGTAATTACAAGGATGGGCTAATGCTAGGATGCTACGGCTAGCACTGTAATAAGAAGGTGAAGCCAGGATGCTAACGCTAAAGATGGAAAGCCAAAATGTCGGTCTGGTAACACAAACCTTAAAATAGAAGCTATCTGTAGACAGCTGACACAAGAAAGATAAAGCCCCCCTCCCGCCCCGCCGCCATCATTCAGGGCATTCAGCATCTGTGATTCACTTTTGGTTCAAATAGTTGTCAGGGTTAGCGGTTACACACTGTGCGCCGTCCTGGCGCTGCACTGTTCCACATAACGTTATTAACGATGTACAGAAATCGACTTTTTGGAATCTGGAACCCCGATTCTTACGCGGGTCAATTTGTTTTCTCATCCAAATGAGAGTTAAAGTCTTTTAAAAGTTAGAAGCTCAGTCACCGTGTCCGAGTCAAAACCGCCGTCTTGTAGTTGGGTTATTTTTAAAAAGGTGTGCTTGCTCCCATCGTCGTCACACAGGTGGTTACTGGAAGCAGGTACGCGGGTGACATTGCTGCAAAGTGTCCAGGCTGAGCCCACGTTCGCCCTATCGTACACACCTGCACGTTTCTGTTCAAGTGCACGTGCGACCGGCCGTCCGCAAACACGCACTGATTTGAGTGACAAATGTTCAGGGTCGTGGACGGGTTTGTCCAATCAGGTTCCTTGTGGGGAAGGAAGGACGTCCTGCAAACCAATCCATTCTGAGGCCAAGCTATTTACATAGTGTGTTTAACATTTACATGCTGTCAGTGTGTGTGTGTGTGTGTGTGTGTGTGTGTGTGTGTGTGAGAGAGAGTGTGTGTGTGTGTGTGTGTGTGAAGGAGAGAGACAAAGAGAACTGAAAAGGACATGTCACCTTTTGAAGTATCTGCTTGAGTACTGATAAGTGGAGAGTAGATGTGTGTCTCAATACGCTACTTTGCATCAGTCGTGTGTGTGTGTGTGTGTGTGTGTGTGTGTGTGAATATACTTGCATGCTTTTACATGTTTGCACATGCCATCCTGGTGTGTGTGTGTGTGTGTGTGTGTGTGTGGCAGGTAAATGTGACCTTGTCATATTTAGTCATTACTGACCAGGAGCACACACACACACACACACACACACACACACACACACGATCCTTGGATACATAAACACAACACACTGCACGTGCATTACCAGAAGCACAGAGCGAATTATGTGAGCACACACACACACACACACACACACTGGCATGCATACACAGGCAAATACACAAACTCAGACACAAATAGAGCAGAAAACATGTGCTGCCTGCATACACAGACAGGCCTGCCAAAACCACTTACACACAGCTAGGCTTACAGGACACACACACACACACACACACACACACACACACACACACACACACGCTCTCAGAAAAGGCTGACGCCGTCTGGCTCATACACGGTCACAAATGTAGCTTGGACACGAGCATATAAAAGGATATACATTCACATGACTGACCCGAGTGTCCGGACAGAGACAGATGCGGATAAAAGCTTAAGCATAAAGACACACACACACACACACGCACACACACACACACACACACACACACACACACACACACACACAGCATCCAAACTGATTTGATTCCAAGTGGAGAGAAAACAACAGAAGCTTCAGTGAATTAGGAACGGATGGTGATGAGAATGGATTGTGTCTTAAGCTCAGTGACGCTCCAATCCGTCCACACACACACACACACACACACACACACACACACACACACACACACACACACACACCCCCAGATACAAAATGTCAGTCTGATGATTTACATTTGGAAAGAAAGAAGAAAAACAAAGAAAATTAAATGAGGTTAGACAGGAGTTAAGTGTTTACACAGATGTTTCTGAGCTGCATGAAAAACCCTGTAATTGTACATTTTAAAGTCTGTCCTGGAATCAGACGTTTAAATAATCCCGGACATGTTTCGGTAACTTCCGCGACCCTCTCGGACCACGAAAGCCGATCTAAATCCTCCGAGCGACTGCGAACGAGCCTCGCCACTCGGTCGAGATCGATGCCGTTTCCTTCCGCTGCTTTAAGACGGGAGATACGAGGTTTCCCCCCCCCCGGCCAGCGGTGTCACATTACAAAGGCTTGCAGCAGGCTTAGTCATAAATCGCGGACCCAACACAACCGTGAGGACGCATACATTTCCTCCACCCTGTAATTGTGCGCTGAGAGCAGCGTGGCATTGTTGTGTTGTGATGTACACTGCGGCTGCAGGAAGAGAGAGGGAGGGAGGGATTCGGGTCAGGGGCAAAGGAAAGGAAAGAACGAAAGCGATGCTTCTGACTCGTATTGTTCAGGTATTTTCAGTGCTGCCGTTAAACAGGAAAAATATTTTAAATTCAGCCGAGCTGCCACAATGAGAGTTTGAGTTGCTTTTAAAAAAAAAAAAAAAAGGTCTGCAGCAACTCCGTGACAATGAAGCCGAGGCGAGTGACGGCACTCGCCGAAACAACCGTGCGGTGTGCTCTGAAAAGAAGACTTTCCCCTGATAGACAGGAAGACGCATCAGAGACGCATCGCAGACTGAACGACAGAAACACATATATAGCAGCAGATGTGCAGCCTGTACTCTGTGGTGCACCAGATACATATTTTCAGAATTTGATCCCTTGTTATGTTGCACATGGAATATTTTTTGGGATATATTTCTAAGTGTATTTATATATCAGAGCATTCATTCTCTCTTTATTATTGATAATATTGTAATTTGTCTCTTCATTCATTAAGTCTACTTTAAAATGTTTAAGAAGATTAAAAAATAAATAAATAAAAGAGAAGACTTTATGGATCCCTGTGGGGACATTCACAGAGACGGGCTATAAGTGGTTAAGAAAACAAAGAAGTATTTTAATGAATAAAATTAAAAAAGACATTAAAAAAAAGCTATATACGGTATATTCATTACAATACATTAAGTGAACTGTGCGAAAGTAAGAAAGAAAATCCTGTAGTGCAACTCTGGCAGTCATGACGTGTTGAGTATCTATAAAGTATAGATACATACATATGAAAGTAGATATGAATCATACTATATATATTGAAGTGTATAGTTTTATATATATATGTGCAGTTTATGTAATATACACACACACAATACAGTAATAATTCAAATCTATGAATATATATGTAAGAATATAATGTAATACCATAAAATACCATTATAAAATATGGCAGTAATATAGTATTTTATAAAGTGATATACTGCAATGTAAAATAAAAGTGTTATATATGTTACTACTACTCCTACAATAGTAATAATAATACTGGTAATATAGTAGGGGCAAGGTGCAGGTCTACAGGTATTGTTGTCCACATGCAGTGGTCCAGCTGTAGACCTCCTGGTGGACTTTTAGGTGTTCAGTGTGTTGCATGTCACATTTAATCAGTTCCTATTTGAATCCTTAGCAATGACCCCGTTTCCCCAAAGGCTATGATTCAAGTTCCATGTGCATGTTCTGTAATTATATGTATTGTAAGCTATTTGCACATATGTATATGTCCTGTGTAGGGACTTTATGACGCTTGTAGAGAGACACCTAGAAGACAGCACAAAGACGCGTTGCTATACTGATAACGAGCAACCGGCACAGTCGGTGGAAAGATGCCTCGGGCTGCAGTGTTGAGCCTTGCGGCGAAATTCACATCCGGACCAAAATAAAACACAACTAGTGCAGTATAAGTACAGTGAAAGAGTTGGAATACAATGTGGTATTTATGCATTATTCCATAAATGTATTCTTTTCTTCTTTTATAATAATGATTCACATAAAGTTGTGTTTTGAGCACGGAAAGACAGACACAAAAGGCGGTAAGATACAGGAAAAGAAAACAATCTTTGAAAAGATGATAAAAGATGCAGCTGTGACATTTTTACTGTCTCTCAGGCCACCGAATGAGAAAAGACAGACAGACAGACAGAGAGTCAGAGCTCAGACTATTCAAATGTCACTCTCTGCCTACCAGGGAATATTTGAATACCATAACAGGATATGCATATCACCTGCTGTGAACTAAAGCACGACCACGAGATGGATTAGACCTTCGGATCACATCTGGTATCGACTCGCACATAACACAATGGCAATCCTGGTGGTAGACCATCTTTAATTACTTTTCATCATCTGCTGTACGCTGCAAAGCACCGGCGTCGGGACTTTCTTCATTGTTGTCTCAGGTGTCGCAGCCAGTATGTTCCTAATCTACCACATTTACGTATTTACTGAAATGGATGATTGTTAAAAAGAGAGCAAAAGTTTAATTTCCCCAACAAACTGCTACTGTGCAGGTTCATCTGATCGTTTGTTTGATCACAAATGATAATTATTATTATTATTATTATTTCTAATCCATTCATTTCTTTAGATTACATTTTTACTTTTTTGTGGTGGGGAAACACAGCTGCGTGGATTTTATTTAGCCCCAAAATTGCTGGCATTAGATGTGATCATTGAAATGCAAAACGCACACTTTGTGTTCCTTTGTGGCTGATGGACGGAGATGGCGAGGAGGTTTAACTCTCCCTGGACGAAATGTGTGGCGGGCTTTGAAAAGATGTCCTACCAGTAATCATACCTGACACCAAGATTTAATTTGGGAAAATGGAGCAAATCTGCAAGGTCTCATTAAAAGGGGAAATAGGCATTCATCTTGATTGCAGACTATATTTAGGTTTATCTCCATTCTCTCTTTCCAAATGACTCACTGTCAGTTCTCCACGTAGCGTACACAACATGACACCCCTGTCATTACCGAACCCACCGGTGCCTCCTCAGAGACTCGTGGCTTTGCCAGCTGCAGAGCCGGCTGCCGCTATAGGCGACGATGGGGGCGTCGGGGTCAGAGACAGAGAGGGGGAAAAACAAACAAAGCAAAGTGTAATGATACATGCAAACTACAGAGGCAAGCGCCCGCGCCATGTTGTTTCTGGATAGAAGTTTAACGTCAGTTTCTGTCGGCTCAAAAGACAAACAAACAAATGATAATGATATATATGACTGATTCTTACAAATAATGTCAATCGCAACTGTTTGTACAATTTGTAAAGTTGTTTTTTTCCTTCGGTTAAATACCTGTAGCCATCAGCAGCAGGAATATGTGCATTTCACGTGCAGCCTTCAGTTTTTCGATGCAGCATTCATCATTTGCAGTCCAACTGAAATTAAATTCCATGTTTTTTTATTTTCTGCAACAGCACACACATATCTGCTCTTTAAATGTCACGTTCTATGTTCTCCTTTCATTAATCAGTCAGAATGCCATTAGCTCTCTGTCTACGTAGATGGAGAACTTGTTTCCACACAGCCAATCAAATCACTTAATTTTTGTATAAAGCAGTAACGTCAGCACTCTGTCAAAGGCAGACGGTCAAACTGACTAACAGCCAGACCAGACAGCGGTCTGCCACGCAACACGAGAGCCACACAACAACAACCCACATCAGCTTCCATGCTGAAGTCTCCTCGTTATCTACCTTACAAACATGAACGCACGTCTTGTCCTGCACCTTTGCTTGTTGAACGAGCGACAAAAACAAAGCAAAACATTCACCGGGGAAAAGCGCGCTGCTAACGTCAGTCTGCAGGCTAATTAGCTAATTAGCTGCCCAGCTGCAGCACATTAAACAGCACGTAAACATACCTGCAAATGTCAGTTGGGTCCCTTCAGATGCTGGTGTGGTCTTTACTCTTCTATACTAGACTAACAACACGCTGTCTGCCCACGATGACATGTAGCTACAGCGCAGGTTTGTTTACTTTGCCTCTCGCTCCCCTGCCGGAGCTTAGCCTGTCAGCTGCTGTCAATCAGACGCCGACACACCCAATCAGCCGGCTGAAACAGAAAATCACTTAAAAAACTATTGACAATACATGTAAGATATTTGATATGATATTTCATGATATTTCTGCCTCCCAGAGAAGAGCAGAAAGCCGGCTCTCCTCTCGGTTCATTAAATTGTTAAACTGTCTGCTTTTAAAGGGGCTGAGAGGAGATGGTGCGACATAATTGGCTATAATTGTTGGTCACTCGAACTCTAACTGCTACTGCAAGTGAGATTTTAAGTAGCGGGCGCATTTTCAGATCTTGCCTCCGAGGCTAGAGCCGGCACTAGCTCGCTGCCTCTCTTCACCAAACAGCAAAGGGGTTATCAGTCCAGACGTGAACGCACCAGACAACCAAGGATCTGGTTTTTATGGGCTTGCCCACTGCTTAAATTAGCCTTGACTACTACTGGCCAGGCTTAGTGAGTGTGTGTGTGTGTGTGTGTGTGTGTGTGTGGGTAGTCAGACCGACTGAGAGGTAAAGAGGGAATACATGATGGTTTATGAAAAACAGAGTTTTACACGACATGAGACAGTATACATTCGAGTGTTTGTGATATTTGTGTGTGTGTGTGTGTGTGTGTGTGTGTGTGTGTGTGTGCGACAGTTGGGCGTTACATGCCAGGTCACCATGTGATCTCCTCTCACCGCTCCGGCCTTCGCTGAAAGAGCTCTCATTTCACGACACCAAAATATTTATTCTGCTGCCATATATAAATCATGATGCTTCTGCTTGGAAGACGTGATGAGAGTGTGTGTGTGTGTGTGAAGGTCACAAGACCAAAACATCATGATTTTATTATCGTCCAATAAATATTTTCATATTTGTGAAAAGGTTTGAGGTCTCTCCATGCAATCAAACTTTTATCTCTACACAAAATTAAACTTTCTTCTCTATTTATGAAGATATTTTGCCAAATTTACCATAACTATTTTTTTTTTTGAGGTTTTAAAGTTCTTTGAAATCGGCCGGAGCAATTTTCACGTATCAAAAGTTTGAAACGGTTTTGTTTTGGGTGGAGCGGAGCTGGAGCCGGGCTCCTGTAGCTGCTTCCTTTACGGATCAGATTAACCTCCGAGCATAACAAATCTCTTCGATTCAGATTTAGCTGACGAAAACGAAAACAAAACAAAAACAGAGAGAATAGATAAATAGCTCATTTGTAATCCATCTGGCAAAAGTTAAGTTTTAGTTCTTTGAGTATCACTCTTTGAATTGCATTTAATGCCACTGTGTGTAAAAGGTTTATCTGAATCACAGCATATTTCAAGTTTTTGTTTGAATAAAAATGAGACTGTCTATGTGTTGCTTTGAGCGAGGGCCGCCGTCTGCCACTCCGGGCAGTTTTCACATTCTACACATAGTGGCTTTAAAATGTCTTTTTTTTTTTAAACGGCTCACACTTACTTGGTGGTGTTTTATTCAACATGTTATTAACGATGCGTCTGTTCGCCGTTAACTGTTGATACTGTAGGTGTTCATCCCGTTTGTCCTCAGAATCAGCAGCTGTCAGTGCTTTCTCGGTGCAGAGCGCTTGTTTTTATCTCCTTACCTCCACAGGGTGATAGTGGGTTAGTTGCTGCTCTGTTTACAGGATGAAAGCCGGCAGGCAGCAGAAGAAAATGCTCCTGTGGGTGTTCAGATAACACGCAGCCTCCATCTCACTACTGGACACTTTGTCCCTTTTTCCCCCCGTAGAGCCTATTTTTTTGTTGGCTTTAGACTATTCAAAGTTAAGAAATATATTTTTTCTGCGCCATTAATTTGCTACGGCCAGTTATGTTGAGCAGCTCGTCTGAACCTTTAGCTGAGGTGACGTCAGGCATCAGGATACTGAGGTAGAAAACAAGATATATATGTTTATCCTTCAAACTTTCCACATTTTTCACACGTGAACCACAACAGAATAATGCATCAACAACCACTCAAACAGAAACTGTTAAAGTAATCTTTTAACAGACATGATTTAAAAAAGGCAAAATGATATTTTATTATATATAGTATATATGCTAGTAAGCAGGTCTAATACTGGACTCAGACTTGATAAAAAGATAATGAATCTCAAACCTAAAGTATGAAGGCCGACACGCAGCAGTGGCATCGTGACGCATTTCAGCTCTTCAGAAAAGCTGCAAATATATTACAAAAATCTTGGTTTGTCTACACACACACACACCCACACACCAAACTCCATTCTCTCTCTATAGTTGTGTTGTTTACTCTACATCCGTCTCCCCCTCTTCCTCTCTCATAACCGCCCTCCCCCATTCTCCCTCTCTGCATGAAAATCAAGCACTCATTCAGCCATATTTGCTGTGTCTGCTGAGGGAGAGTTGCTTTCAATTGGCTCCTTCGCCCAAGAGCCACTTCTCTCATCTCTGAGTGCGCATGGATATCATCTCTCTATTTCACTATCTTTATGAGGCCACCGGCTGCTGGGAAACGTAGAGCGTATTACAGCGAAGAAGAGGCGGGGGGTGGGGCAGGTATGAATGGGAAGAGACAGAGCAAACAACAAGAGAAAGGACGACAGGCAGTAATATAGAGAATGAACAGCATGTGCGAGCAAAAGAGCGACAGCAAACAGAGAGAGGAGGCTGCGTGAAAAAGAAACAGGAACATACTTTAAGATGAAAGTGGCTTTGAACTAAGTTTGTCTACTCCAGCTAATGACAATATAAGGCAAGAGAGGCACAAACGTGTCTTTTTTACTGATGTGTAGACACTGAGGCAAACAATCAAAACTACAGTGAAACTTAATTGTTTTGACACCAGCCCCTGAGAATCAAACTGTCTTACTAACCCAGGGGCCCAAAGCCTGATACTGTAAAAATACAGTACACTGAAAAACGTGATGTTTCTCAGGCAAGTTCTGCAGTTATAATGAGACATTTCCTACGATTTCTAAGCGGACTTGTGGACGTTGCGTTGCGATTCACAACATCAGAGACAATGATATCCTCGGAAAGCGTCGGTCAAATCTGTGCATCGTGTCAGATGTTCAGATTTGAGTTATGACTCAGAGATGTGTGAGTTTTTAATGCAAATTTCAGCAATATGTCTTTAAAAGTGTTTAAAAAGTACCTTAGTTGTGCGTCACAGCCACTGCTGCAGCTCTCCAACTGCTGACTGCGTTGGTGAGCGGCACAGATCAGCGGGACAAACTACGATAACCCCGTTGTTTTCAGAATCCCT
Organism: Siniperca chuatsi; assembly: GCF_020085105.1. Lineage (NCBI taxonomy): Eukaryota > Metazoa > Chordata > Actinopteri > Centrarchiformes > Sinipercidae > Siniperca > Siniperca chuatsi. Next base: position 1,890,164 of record NC_058043.1, on the reverse strand, counting down.
TTCACCTCACACAGTATCTTTACCTCACGTCTCTCCCTCCATGCCTCACTTCAACTCTCCCACGCCCCCCTGGGAAGGCGTGCCTCAGTTTGAAAACCTCTGTACTAACCACTTTGCACTGATGTTCAACACTCAGGGGGAGAAATTCACTATAGATGAAAAGAAAGACCAATTTATTCACCAACAGCAGCCTCAGTGGACCAAAATGCAATGCAGCCGCAAGACATATTAAGACATAAATACAAGACGACTTTAAAGTAAGGGGAAACGCACTGGACTGACTGCAAAAACTGTGATTATGTTGTTATTTCTGTTATATGTGCTGAATCATTTTCTACAGGCATTCTGGGAAATAAAGGAAAACATCAAGAGAAGCAGAGGAAGAGGGTGCAGGTTAATGAAGGGTGGACACGCCCAAACAATAAATTACATTTCAACATAGCAGTCACTGCCATGTGGCAGATCATTTCTTCCCTCTTACTCCAGCTCTTTCATATTGTATCTGATCGCAGTAAGGTTTTTTTTTGCCTTAATTGGAGAGACAGGAAACATGGGGAGAGAGAGGGGTATAACAGGTTATGTGGTATACCATTAGGCTATCGGATGGGGTTTTAAATGTATACACTGAACTAGTTGCTTTTCCACTTTGTGTTTAGGTAATTGTAGTTAATTTCCTTATTAACACTCACACCAATAAAGTAATTTAATTTGAAGAAGTGACCGCAAAGTGGCCAAAATATACAGAAAGTTGATGTGATGGAAGAGAAACACAGAGGTCGGGAGCAGAGGATTCTGGGGACTAACAGGCAGGAAGTAATGGACTCTTTATTGAATTAGATGCTCCACGAAACCAGAGCAGTCATTATTATCCAGCTGAGATCCTGACACAACCACTGATAACTGGATCCATTAACCCGATTGGCTGCACGGCCATTAATCACAGGACATTTCAAAATGTTTAATTCGTTTCCCTTGGTATTTATGCTTGCTATCATTTGTAGCTGGGGGTTTGGTTGTGTTGTGTCTGAGGAATATTCATTTATTGTTTGAGGTTTTTTTAGCATTTGATATTGTCAGCTTCATCACTGATGCTTTTACAAATTTACATAAAAAACAAGAAGCTACATTTTACAAGTGTGTTTAACTACAAATTCACAAGACTGATTCAGGAATAGCCAGAAATAGAGACTTCAAAAGTGGTGATAGGCAAGGTGGGGAAAAAGTCTTTGTCTTTTCTGAATGAACGAGTCACACAACATGACAGTGAACAGACAATGAACAGTGTCTTGGAAACAATATCCTCAACAAAGGATGAAGCCCAGTCATGACAAAAAACTCCAACACTGGTGTGCCAATGCACACAACCACAAGTTTTGTGTGACAATCTGCTAATTAACCAAATTGCTAAGCATATATAATGCAGTACTGTATTGATCAGATTTCCATTGAGGGCATGGATTGGAGTAGGAACATCAAAAGGTTCGTGCTCCTCTGAAATGCATCCAATTTGTATTTTTTGAGTTGGAAACAAGATTTAAAGTAATAAAAGAGCACTAGGGGTCATTGCAGTAGAGCTGATGGCAAACAAGATGGTATTGTCAGCATAAAAATGGACATTGCAATGCTTAGTTGGGATATGCATATTAGTAAATAGTAGGGGGCCCCAATATTGATCCTTGTGGGACAGATTTATCAGCCATCTGGAGACTTAGTTTGAAGCCAGCAGCAACAGTCTGAACTCTGCCAGAACGATATGATTTAAACCAGCTGTAAGCAGGATCATCACAACCCAGTGGAAAGCGCATTATTTAACTGAATATTGATCAACACTATCGAAAGCATTGGACAGAACTATCAGAATCAGAATCAGAAATACTTTATTGATCCCCGTAGGGAAACTCTTTGTTCCAGTAGCTCTTCTTTACGTCAGTGCACACAGGAGAAAACGATAATTTAAACTATAAACAGGTCCGAAATAAATTAAGTAACATGTTGGTATAAGTATAAGATAAACTAAGTGTCGAGTACCAAGTGGGTTTACTGGTAGATGGTGAAGTACAGTATAAATACAATGTCACTAATTATGTAATAAATAATAGTAAAAGCGGAAAACAATGTTTCGTTTTATCAACAATGTTATAAACCAACCTGTTCTCATTCCCGGGGCGTCAAATAACGACGTTTTGTCACGCCCCTCAGTGTCGTATACAGACACACATGGTACCCTTTGGCGTCTGTAGGAGACGCCTTCAGAAACTATTTGGTTAGTCACGTGACGTAAGTAAGTTAAGTAAAACTTTAAATAAGTCAACGTTAGCTTTTGGTTTCACATGGGACACGAACCCCGGTCTCCTGGGTGAAAGTCCCGTGTTTGTTTGACCCATACATCCACCGCACCGCCTCCACAGGCGGACTTTCTCGCTCTTTATGTCGCTGGTTATACTACGTCACCTGACATCCTTCGGGCTTTCTGGCAGCGCTGTGCGTCCCATCCAATGGCTAAAGGGTACCTTGTGTGTCTGTATATAACGCAGAGGGTCGTGACAAAACGTTAGTATTTGTCGCCCTGGAAATGAGAACGGGCTGCATAAACAACAGCAGTTGCAGCAGTTATTGTACTATGAGCAGGTCTAATACCTGACTGCTGTGGCTGGAGGAGATTACCGGTGACTGTTCTCACACAAAGATTCAGTTCACGTCACGTTCAAGTGACCAAGCCCTCTAGCAACTGTAGTGATTACAATGGGAGTAAAGGAGGAAGTCAGGCGACGTTGTTAGAGAGGTCGGGGGTGTTTGGATGGGTCAACACAATGTCAACTTTAACACGGGAGACTGCAGCTTATTTCCATTTTCCAAACGACACTCAGTGTTGTTTTAATTTAAGGCATTACCACGATCGTTCCATAACCTTAACCATGTGATTATTATTGTAACCATGACGACGAAGGTCCCCTAACTTAAGTACTTATTTTAACCCAAACAGTGATCTTCTCCTAACCACGTACTTTTTGTGCATAAACCTAACCAAACCTTAACCGTCATAAAAACAGATTCATTTTTCAATAATGATTTGTGATGGTTTTGGAAGGTGCAGGCAAATGATGTCGTCCTGCTGTCATTTAAGTTGGAGGACTCGTTGGATCCAGAAAGACAAATACTTTCTGGATAGACAGGAAAAGCTTAGCCGATAGTTATTTAGGTCCCAAATGTGAATCAAATTGAGGTGAAACAGTAAAACAAAGGCTTAAAAACATATGGCACGCTCTTCTTATGTCAGGCTGATGCAAAAGGCAGTTCCTTGATTCCACCGAGTCACACTGCACGAGATGAGAGGACCAATTGACGCTGAATTTCATTGCAAACGCTGAATTTCGGTCTTGGTGCAACACTTCTGTTGAATATCAGGCTAATGCCATACAGTCTGTGGGACTTTTTACAGGCCAACTGATGGTCAGTAAAGGTTACAACCACAGGCAGTGCAGGCATGGCAGTTCAACAAGGAGCTTATAAAACTCTCCCTCCCACATCAGCACATTCCTTCTGGCAAGCAGAAAACATTCAAAGGACGTGATTCATGCTTAAGATTTGGAAAACCAACACAACCTCTTGCCAGACAGAAGATGTGAACAGATTTTTCTCAACATCACCTCCTTCTGCGACAGACTTTCCACTTGATGAACTGAGGATGTAACAGCACCTACACTGAGAAGTCAGTCTGGTGAAGCCTTTATGGCAATCATAAAAACACGATTAGCTCACTGGATGTGTGATGTATGGATTTTTTAACATGGTTGGCCTCAGTGGGAATCAAGCCCCTCAGACCAGGCAGGGTTAAAGTCTTGCTCTGCCTACACAGACTGACACTGGACCACTTTCAGTTTGCCCTAACAACATGTTTTAGCAGACTTCTGCTATTGCACCAATTCTTTTCAGCACTCGAAACCAAGTGAAACGAGGTGTGGAGAAAGAGACGGCTGTGCGAGATTACGTGTCAGGCAAATTGCTTGCACATCAGCTACTCTCTGCTCAGTCCACTTGGACACAACAACAGAGTCCTCCTATTTTTTTTAACCCGTCCTATCCTATTCTTTCCTTTAACAGTGCAGTTGAGTCAGAGCAAGAAACAGAAAGAGATGCACAAAAAGAGGGATACAGATGGATGGATGGATGGATGGATATACCTGTACCAAGTTGGGAAAACAGCAGCTTATAAAAAAAAGTCTCATTTATGATGCATGGCTTATCAAATGCAGAGCTAGAAGTCCCACACTGCACTGCCCTTTGAAAAGCTAATCCCATCCAGGATGTCCCCAATACGCCCTTTAGCTTTAAGTGTAAAGAGGTTTAAGTGGAGCAGAGCAGATTTGTTTTTTTCTTTTTTTGTATTTGGGAATCTGTCCAAAGTAATAACTCCAAGAATAACATCACATGTATTAATTCAATCTGTAAAAGATTGGCAATCGTTGTACAAAAGGCAGTTTTGATGGGTAGTGTAAAATCTGGCAAAATAAAGTTTAGGCATTAAATATAAAGCCAGGATGAGAAACACAACACTTTCTGTGGCCGAGTGAACGCTGCGCACTGATGACCCAAATCCACTTGGTTTCTGCTTCCGCTTTTTCCTTTATATGAAGACATGCACGGCTTTTTGAGGTTTTGCATTTTACACACTAATTGGCAGCTCAGCAGAGAGATGGGAGAGAGAACGAGAGAGAGAGAGGGGGGGAGATGAATAAAAAGGAGTAGTAAAGAGGAAAGGAGAGAGAGAACAAGACAGTAAAGTTGATTTAAAAGAAAGAGAGAGACGGACGGGGATCGGAGAGAGATAAAAAGAGATGCAGTGGGACAGAGAGAGGGAGGACAGGCTACAAGACGGTGAGAGATAAAAGCAGAGAGAGGGAAACCGAAAGAAAATAAAATGGATGAACATGAAAGTGAGAAAGTATAGAAATGGAGGAAGAGTGATCTGGCCAAAACAAAAAACCTAAACAAACAGACCACATAAAACTGAAACACAGTTAAACACCATATGCAAGTCTCACAGACTATTTCCAAATATCATTTTAAAATGAGCCAAGTTAAAAAAAAAATAAAAAATCCATCTACCCTCTGTTGAAAAATGCAACAAAGCTTCATTTCTCACTGTAATTACAGCAGAAATACAAGGCTCCCTTATGTTTCTGAGAGTGTGTGTGTGTGTGTGTGTGTGTGTGTGTGTGTGTGTGTGTGTGTGTGTGTGGGTTGGTTACTGACGGACCCGCGAGCCGCTGACTTCAGACGGTTAAAGCAGCAGAAACAAGCCTCACGCACATACATACACACACACGCCCGTTTATGCTTATATACTAGTGAGGGCCCTCATTGACATAATTCATTCACTAGCCCCTAAAGAGTAACTTAACACCTAAATCCACTTGTTTTTAGTTTAGTAAATTACACGTACAGTTATTTTATTACACTAACAACTGATCCTGGTCCCAGTCTGTAGAAAGGTATTTTCGTTTTTTGCTCTAGATCTAGACCCCCAAAAATCTATGACATACCCTGTGACACCCCCGACCCCATACTACGAGTCTGTGTCACGTTCAGTCGTAAGTCTCGCTACGCTAACGTTAAGCTAACAGTGCAAACGGCCCTGAACCACCATGTTTGGCCATCAGTGAAGGTGGAGACTGAAGTCGCTGCCGATAAGAAAGACGCTTCGGGTCGTGCGAGTGAAACGCACGCCGGTAAAGACCTTAAAACAAGAGTTAGGTGCGAACGATAGCTGTGAACTGAGCATTAAAATGGCTGAAAACGGCTGCTTGACCTTTAACCACCAGAACGACTGTACGTGCCTAACCTCAGCTGCAACCACAACCTCAACCTAAAACCCAGTTCTAACCTAAACCAAGTCTAAACAGCCCTGTGAGGACGCGAGGACCGGTCTGGCTTTCCCAAAGTGTCCTCAGTCTCAAGGGCAAAGGTCTTAAATTGCTCCTCACAAAAGATGGAAGTACAGGGGCACACACACACACACACACACACACACACACACACACACAGCCAGACACAGGGTCAGTAAACTGACAGAGGCGTTTGAACATGGCTAAAGGGGAACTTGGTAGAGAACAGTGTGAACAGAATAAAGGCAGATTACTGTTTCCATCATGTTCAGTGTTTCTCAGGGCTAAATGTTTCACTCAAGTCATATGAGAAAGTTGGCCGCAGCTCCGCTGTAGGCGTGTTGAACTGAGAAAACTCGCCTGCTGCAGTAAAGCTGAAGCCAAACACTTTCAGGCAAGTCGACGGGGTGGAATTTCTCCAAACAGAGAAATATTTACCGAGTATTTGTATTTGCGGCATGTAATGCAGATCGACGATCAGCAGATAAAGTTTATGAAAGTATAATTCAGCAAAGACGACAGTGGTGTTACCCCAAAACCTTCTGCAAGAAGTTTAAATATTAATACAGTGTTAAGGGGACGTGAATAACACAGAACTAATGTCAAAGCACGAGTTTAAAGTCTTTGCAAGCAAAGCAAGGACACATTAAATGTGAATGTGTGGAAGGGTTATGGCTTTCTTCTCCACAGGGCTGCACAATTAATCACGCGATTATGTATTCATCTCAGTTTCCACAATTTGGGCAATGTTAAATTAATTCATTTGGAGCAGCCTCTTGTTGTTTAAAATACCCACAATCCTTACGCAAGATGAAAAGTAATTTGGCCCCCCAAAATCACTCAGACAGCGATTAATCATCTTTGTCACAAAACTGAGGAAAACAACAGGAAATGATGTATTTATGTGGAAGAGGAGAAGCAGTGAAGCACATGGTGACCGGCCTCCACAGGTGACTGACGGGCCGAGCTTAACCCGCGGCTGTGTGTCGTCACTAACGTACGTCACCCATCTAACGCTTATGTTCTTTATCGATGGTTAGGCTGAGTGCGGGGGGGGGCGTAGGTTAGGTAATAGTAAAACACAGGTGGTGGCAGAGTGGCTCGACACACAACAAGATTCAAGTATCAGAACGTTTTACTCACCAACCTGAAAATCGCTCAGATCTGTGGACGTGGCGACATCACTGGGACAGTCCTGCAGGGCGAGAAACAAGAGTGGTCAGAAGATCACAAATAGCACTACGAAGCAACTCCATTTGGAAACAATACCAAAAGTCAATTAGTCGCGTCAGTTTTATCTATACAGCCCAGTATCACAAATCACATGTTGCCTCGAGGGGCTTCGCGGCCTGTCCAGCAAACAACACCCTCCGTGCTTAGAGCCTCGATTCGAATGGGGAAAAAGTCCCCAAAAAAAGGGAATAAATGGAAGAAAGCTCTGGAAGAGCAGCAGAGGAGGGGTCCCTCTCCCAGGACGGACAGACAGGAAATGGATGTCGTGCGTACAGAATAGACTCACGACATAAAATCACCCACTCCGTCATATTACTCAGAAAAGTCTTAAAATGGTCGGTCAAACTGAAGTCTGAAAGAAACTCCTCAAATCAGCAACATGTAAAAGAACAGATAGCGTTGTAATTTATAACATTATGCCTTTGTTTTCTCTCTCTGAGTAAAATGTTATTACGACCAATAGGAATGATGCTAAAACTACACGTATGAGATAATAAGAAAGAGCCTAAAAAGAAATATGAATTTTTCCTTTAAAGGAGCATTTTGGGAAATACATTTATCTGCTTTCGAGAGTTAGATGAGATCGATACCACTCTCATATCGGTCCATTATCATAAAGCTAATCCTAACCCAGCAGCACTTTAGCTTAGCTTAGCACAAAGACTGGAAACAGGGGGAAACAGCTAGCCTGACTGTCCAAAGGTAACAGAATCCACCTACCAGCACCTCTAAAGCTCACTGATTAACACGTTATATATCTCATTTGTTTAATCTGCACCAAAACTGAAGTGTAAAAACAAGTTTCCTGTCTTTGTGCTAAGCTAAGCTGCTACAACCGGCTGCTGGCTGTAGCTTCATATTAAACAGACAGTTAGACGAGCGGTGTCGATCTTCTCATTTCCGTGACTCTCTGCCACAGAGCGAATAAGTGTATTTCCCAAAATGCTGACCTACTGCTCTACTCTGCCGTCCATCCTGTCACGACCGTTAGAGCTTATATGTGTCCACCATAACGCTAAAGTACCTTTTAGGTTAATTTAGGTCATTCACATTATAATATATACGTTTATTGCGCGACTCTGTTTAACTTCTGTATGATCTGCTTTATTGTCAAGTCAAATGAGCCACAGCTGTGACAACACACACACACACACACACACACACAGCCTATTTCCATACTTTACATGAGAACCAAATTGAGATGAACTTTTTGTACTTTCCCGTTCCATATGGAGTGTCTGTCTGTCAGCAGTGAAATGATAAAGATTAGTGACTCTATAATACCAACAGGCATGCTGAGAGACTGGTAGGAGCGTAAGCTGCTCTTCCCAAGTTCCTTTGATTTATCTCAGGCAAAGCAAACGATAGGTTCACTTCTGAAGCTGTTTGCGCGGCTCTGAACTTCAAACCTCTCGAGTGATCACAACCTTTTATGTATTTTGCCCCAAGAGGAAGGGTCCGAGTACGCGGGAAGGTCGGGCTGCAGTAACAGCGGGAGCGTATGGAGAGGCTCGGCTCCGAGACGTTTGGAAGCAGGTTTTTTTTTTTTTTTTTTTTTTTACACTTATTACAAATATGTGCAATATTTCTTAGCATGTTTTATTTATTTATTTATTCAGTTTTTTCCATCATTGTTTTGTAAAAAAACAAAAAACAAGTCAAACAGAGGTGACATAAAATCACCCACTCCGTCATATTAGTCTTAAAATGGTCGGTCAAACTGAAGTCTGAAAGAAACTCCTCAAATCAGCAACATGTAAAAGAACAGATAGCGTTGTAATTTATAACATTATGCCTTTGTTTTCTCTCTCTGAGTAAAATGTTATTACGACCAATAGGAATGATGCTAAAACTACACGTATGAGATAATAAGAGCCTAAAAAAAAATATGAATTTTTCCTTTAAAGGAGCATTTTGGGAAATACATTTATCTGCTTTCGAGAGTTAGATGAGATCGATACCACTCTCATATCGGTCCATTATCATAAAGCTAATCCTAACCCAGCAGCACTTTAGCTTAGCTTAGCACAAAGACTGGAAACAGGGGGAAACAGCTAGCCTGACTGTCCAAAGGTAACAGAATCCACCTGTCTTATCTCAGAGTGCCCCCCCTCCCATTAATCGCATGTGGTGAGTTTAAAGAGCTGCTTATCTTCAGGAAGGAAAAAGGTTTCTGCGTTCCTGTTTTAATGGTGTTACTGCGATGAAATTGTTGTGTAGCTGTGTAATTTATGCTTTCCAGACTTAGCAATTGCAGTTTTTTTTATTTTATTTGCGTTATTTTTTGCAAGGTTTATTCTTCGTTCCACCTTCCTCTGTTCGGGGACGACAGCGCAGTCGATGTCGTTATATGACGTGCTCTCGTCCTTGTTATCATCAAGTGTCAAATGAAATTAACTAAATCTTTTGGAGTTCATGATATAAAAAAATCGGTGCATTTAAACTTTATATAATCCACAAATACAGTAGCGTCTCGCAGACAGTTTTATTGTGTTTCATAGAGTATTATAGCCTGGACCAAATAAAGCTTTAAAGGTATTCAAACAGGCCCAAAACACAGGAGAGCACAGTGTTGAATCCTAGTGAAATTAGGAGTATAGCTGAAGCAGCAGCAGTTGTAATAGTGTACAGTAATACAACATTAAACGTAGTAGTTATAATGGTTTTACAGACAAACACTGTCAGTAGGATGTAACAGGGCAGGTCTATGAAATGTTAAAAATGCCTGTTAAAACTCCCTAAAGCCCAGCGTAACAGCCTCAGATCCTGTCAGCAGTCTAAACTAAAAGGTATTCTGTTTACAATGACAGAGAAAATCAGGAAATCGCCACATCGGAGAAGCTGGAACCAGAGGAGCTTAGCCGAAAAACTGACTCAAACCATCGAGTGGTTATCAAAATAGTTGCTGAATAATTTTCTGTCAATTGACTAATCCGGTTATTTGGCTCTAGAACGTAATGCTAATTATAGTCAAAACAGCTGTCAAAGTACGATTTACAGCGGCTGTGGTTTTTACAGTATCACACCCACAGCCCTCTTCATCCTCAAGCCAAAAAATAAATAAATAAAAACCTGAAATGTCCACAATTCTCTTCGGTCAAACTTGTAGACAACTTTGTCCATTTTCAGCTCCCTTTTGTCATTCTCCACGCTGCGACGACTAATAAACAGACAAATTGCTTTTCCGGTTCCCTCGAAAGCCCAAAGCAAAACCAAGAAGCATTCTGCGCCGTGATATTCACAAACTCCACAGAGTAATTACTCGAATGGAACTGATGTCTGTCCGACATTTTGTGTGTGTGTGTGTGTGTGTGTGTGTGTGTGTGTGTGTGTGTTCATCCTGGGAATGAACCCGCTGACGACCTTTTTCTCCTCTCAGAGCTATAATGAAGTCTTGGGGGACTGCAGGCCTTCTGTCTGTCTCTCTGACCAACATCACACACACACTGTCTGGATCCTGACCCTTACCACACACACACACACACACACACACACACACACACACACACACACACACGCACACACACACACACACACACACACACACACACGCTGGTAATGCACTTCTTCATTTCAGTGTCAAAGCGCAGGGCAGCATTAGAGAGTCTGATTAGGTGGCGAGCTCTGAAAAGCTCGGTGTTTTTACTGCAACACGAGAGCAAACGACGGGACGGCCTGAAGGACGGAGAGAGAACCACCACCACCACCCGCTCCGCCTTCGGATGATGTCCGCTTATATTCTAACATCCAAAAGTTTTATCCACACCCTCAAATGCCGAGGAAAATATCATTCATTGTAAAAACAAAAACTTCAAGCCGCCACGAAGAACGGTCCCGTTATCGCCGGATACAATTCCTGCTGAAAAACAGCGTGAGGCTGGGAATCGAACATCAACATTTATTTGTTACAGACCGAAATGTGCCCCCAGAAGAAAGTATTGGAATTGATTCCCAGTTTGTAGGCAAAGTTCAGCGGCTTTCACTTAACATTTAAGAACTTTGGGTTCTTTTGTTAAACGTTCAAAAAAGGGTCGAAGAACACATTTTTGTTTCGTTTTTTGCACCGAAACTCAGGTGAAACGTCCATAAACAGTAACTTAACACTAAATACTCGTTCTGGAGCTAGTTCGTCACGTGTACAGTCACTTTATTACGCTACCAACTGATTCTGGTCCCTGTCTATAAGTTTTCATCGCAACAGAAGGTTTTTCCCCCCCCAGAGAAAGTCCAGCGATTCTGTTTGGTAGACCGGAACTAAAAGACAAAACAGATCTGCGAATAAACGACGACGCTGCCTGAAACTGCACGGCACATTCAAACTACAGCGCACCGTCCAAAAACTTCCTAACCTCATATCCCACATGTTCGCACTAATCTCGGGATGAACTGGGTTCTTTCCCTCCCCGTGGATATTTGACAGATTATGTGATGTTACTCTTGTAACAGCGTTTTTAATTCTTTTTTTTTTTTTTTTGCGCCGTGATTGTTATATTTGTGTAGCTGCGGTCGTGGTTTCTCGCACCGTCGGCCGTTCGTGTGGTCGCACAGCGCGTTCTCACATCTCAGAGAGATCACTAAACGGGACATCTGTATGTGAGAGAATATATTTCAGAGAACGGATTTTACAGCTGGCGTTTACGACTGAAAACTTTAACCAGCTGAAAAAAACATCCTCAAACCGGGAAAAATAAATAAATAAACCCATTTTTTTATGTCTCAGAAGTGGAGAATAAGTAAGAATCCACACTCTTCATAGTGTGAATACAGTAGCGGCCATTTGAGCGTTATAAAAACCGTATTTGGATATTAGCAAAGAAACTGAATCATGATTTCATATTCAAGGTCAGTACAATAAAATACTACCAACGCCTGCAGAGCGACTTCCAGATAAGCCGTATTTTGGTCAATGTTTCAGCTCCCTCTCATCTTTCACAGGAAATAATAACAATAATAATAATAATAATAATAACTATATTTACATGGCACTTTCAAGGTTAATGAAGCAGAAAAAAGGAACAATCTCAGTAATCAGCTTAAATAAAAAGGAGGCTTTGTGCTGCTGACACCGATAACACCCGCAACAGCTGACTCGGAAAACATATTGGGCTCCCAGCAAACAAATTAACAATGCTCCTGCTGCATAATGAGAGAAATAATAAGGTGTCAGTTAAATACGCGCCCATGCTAAATGAGTTTTCAGCTGTGGCTGATAAGATTAATGTACATGAATAGCTTGCCGAACGTTTACAAGGGCAGGCTGATGAGGACTCGCAGCTGACTTAACAGGAAGATTTTATTGTTATTAAATACTTCTCACAGTCAAAGTCTTGAAATAATGAAGCACATTGTTAAAGGAGCACTTAATAACAAGTGAGGCTAACGTCTACGCTTCCAGACGACGATGCCGAGTCAGTCACCATGATGTTTATTGATATTGATATTTGATATTTATTGATATTGATATTATATACCTCCATTACTGCTGTGCAATATCTTAATAATCTCAATAAGCTGCACTTAACTCGACAGTACATGCACCACTACTTACTACTTATATTATTACATTGTATTATTATACTGTATTATCATCATCAACCGGTAAACCCACTTGGTACCTCACACTTATTTTATCTTATACTTATACCCACCTGGTACTTAATGTATTATCTGACCTGTTTTATAGTGTATTATAGTGTATCATATTGTTTGCTAGTACTTTCTCCTGTGTGCACTGACGTAAAGGCGAGCTGCTGTAACAAAGAGTTTCCCTTCAGGGATCAATAAAGTATTTCTGATTCTGAGTCTGATATCCGTCTGTCATTGAGAGCATTTTAGCTGGACTGTTTTTTACTAGTCAACGCTTTTATAAATGCAGACGATTACGTTCCTTTAAAACATCCGTGTTAAAAAACATGACAGCTTGCAGGAACCAAGAGTGAACACTTTCGAAACTTTTAAAAAGTAGCAGCGAATATCAAAGCTAATTCAGAAAACTATTCTAAGCGATATTCACAGACTATTTCATAAAAAGCGACTTTAACTCTGAAGTAATGAAATCACCTTTCCAAAAAAAAAAAAACTGCTGCACAGTTGGACTGAATCAGGCTGAATTCCAATTAGCAGTGTTGGTCAGCTAACACCGTTAGCGAAACGCCGTGGTAGCTGGTAATATTGGGTCTGCTACCCTGGTGTATACCGCCAGGTGTGCTTATTTTACATTAATGTGATGGTAAACTCCGCCCAGCCGATGCGACGCCGGCGCGCGCCGGGACAGTAATCAAGTGGACCCGACTCGCTTTGAGTCGCAGACAGTTTGTGACAGCGTGGTAACGGGTTTTGCGATAGATTAAAAAAAATAAATAAAATGAAGCGTCGCCAGTAACAGCAAGTTTGAAGAATTGATCTCTGTCTGTTATTGATTAATTGATGTCTTTTACCATCTCAAAATGAAGTGAAATACATGAAGGTGAGAAGGATTATGTTCCTATATAAGCTATTAAATTCAAGACAATGAGATGGTGGCTATTTTATTTTTATTAATATATATATTTTTTAAAAGGGAGTAAAAAACGCAAGTATTTTGAGTTACAGTGAGGAGGTGTAATCAGAGTGTACTCCTCCATAATAAAGGAGTACCAGACAACAAAAGCTAACACATTCATCTACAGTGTGTGTAATATATATATATATATATATTCTGCCAGAATGATTAAACTAAGCATGACAGCCATCTTAAAAGGGACAGTTCAGCATGTGGACGGATAAACAGCGCTACAGGTAAGAGGAAAAATATGTATTTTTGATTCTGGGGTGAACTGTCCCTTTAATCACCTTGATCACGTGTTGCTTTTAAGTGGCTGGGAATCTGATAGAAGCATGTAGAAATGCAGAAAATGGCGCACACACACACACACACACACACACACACACACACACACACACACACACACACACACACACACACACACACACACACACACACACACACACACAGCACCACACACAGAGCAGCACACACACACACACACAGTCAGCGCTATAAGAATCAATAAGTGCTGAGAGGGTCAATGATGAATTTGCATGTGTGTGAGCATGTTGGAGACAGCTGGCCTGGTAAAGTTTACAGACTGTGTGTGTGTGTGTGTGTGTGTGTGTGTGTGTGTGTGTGTGTGTGTGAGTGTGTGTGTAACTCTTCCCTTAGGCAGCTTAAAATGAGAGAGAGAGAGTGTGTGTGTCCTTGTACTGCTATCTTTGTGAGGACCAGTTTTAGCTGCAGAGAGTCAGGATGTTTTGGCTTTTCCTCACTTTTCCAAAGCGCTCGCTAACGCTTCTGCTTTGTTGACATTGGCTTCACTTCCTCATTCGCTGTATCCGTAAAATATTATAGTAACAATAGAAAAGCCCTTATAGCCAAATAGCCATTTCTTTTCCTCTGACCTTCTTAAAGCTCGCACGTTTGATGAAGGTGAAAAATACAGAAATGACCATAAAGCATTGTTATTATAACAAAAAGGACATTTTTCATGTTTTATATGTTATATGGGCTCTGAATGAACAAATATACGTTCAAAACATCAAACGTACAGCATGTTACCCAACGTAGCAACGTTACTGATATTTGGGGTCAGTTTCACTCCAGAGAGGTCGAACTCCCCGTTTGACCTCTTATGAGCAAACTGTTACAAAAGTCCAATAAAAGAAACACAAATAGGCTTATTCGTGATTGGAGACAGGCAGTGCTGTGTACAAACTAAAAAAATCCGTCGGTTAGGTTTTTAAAGCTCTCTTTTTAAAGTCTCTGAGAGCCCAAACACACTGATACGTTTCTGATACGTGCAATCAGTTCAAGGGTCCGGTTTATAAGCAATTCTCATGAAATTAGTTAAAGTAATGGAGTATCAAGCTGATAAAACAAAGTTAAGTACGTTTTATTGAGCTTTAAAGACAGAACATCAAGGTTTTAAGGATGAGACATGGAGAATGCATTGACACAGTGAGGGTCCCCACAAGTATAGTGTTTAATGTGATGACACACAGACTGGTTTGGCTCCTGGGGGGACAGCAGTGGCTCCATCAGTCAGCCTGTCAGCCTCAGAAAGGACTGCAGCTCTATTCAAACTCCTCAGACTCATTTTCCTGCAACATCCTCTGCTATGAATAACACACCTGACAGCTATTAATACGACGCTGAAGAAAACTTTAATCTGGCTTCATGTGTTTGCTAACACGGCCGTTACATCATTTGCAGGAGATGGGGTTGGCGGAGATGCTCGAAGACAGACAAAAGCGGGGTTCAGAGAGTTCACACGCTAAAGTCGGAATTTGAGAAATCGTCAACCTCAAAAAAGTACTTTTTAAAATGCGTTTTGACCGCGTTTCTGTTTTCTGTGGCGACGAATCTAAACCATCGATTTCATCCAGCTCATTGTTCAGACTTTAATTCCAGAGCCGAACCCGGTCGTTTAATGATCGGACACGGACGCAGCAGTACGTTATTTTGAGTGACGTCTCACTTGCGATCGCATTGAAGCATTCCCTCCACTGCTGCCTCGCTGACGACGGATCGCTGCCTTCGTCGTTTTCTGTTTGTTTTCCCATCAAAGTTAATGATGTTACTCCAAGGTCAGCAGCACGTTTAACCCACCAGAAGGAAGCAGCAGATTGTCTTTGCTCAGATCAATAGTTCGATCAAAAGCCTCGTCCCTCCATCTCGCGCTCACACCTCGGTGTCTTCATCTTTTATAGCTCACACTCAGTGATGTCGTGCTAAATAAAAAAAGGTAAGCCAACTTCCACCTTCAGTCAGCAATCATGAAAGGACAAACAAAAACCATCGTCATTACAGAAAGCCTAAACTATTTATTCCTAATTTACATCTGTTTGATTATTATAATTCCTTTTCATTTCGCCGTTCCCTCTCTTTACCCCCCTGCCCTCTTTTCTTTCACTCTACTGTATCATCCCCATCCCTCATCCAATTTGCCCTCTTATCTCGTTTTGTTCTCCTGTGCGTTCACATGCATACAGATAAACTGATTACAGTGGATTCCCAGATTAAGGTAATCAGGAGCGTTCAGATCACAAAAGCATCAGAAAGTAAGGAAAATGGAGTGACTTCGCTGTTTTTAATACTTTTTCTTATTGTTGATTTTTAGAGGATCCTAATGCAATCTCTATTGCTCGCAGTGTTGGACGTAACATGAATTAGTAACATGAAAGCTGCTTTGCTGAGCCTTTTCCCCACCTGCACCACCCAACTCTTTCTTCAAAGGCACAGTGTTGCATCCGGTTCACTGTCTGAAGTGCAGCTCGTTCGCTGAATCAAAACACCAAAAGAAACCTCGACTCATCAATATGTTGCATATAAAAACAATTATTTCAGTTTATCACATGACTGAATAACGTGAAAGGGGTTGTGATGAATTATCACCCAGTATTGTGGTTTCCCGTCAGCTCTACGCAGCTTTTAAGCCTCTTTTAGCTGTTTTTAGTTTAACGACCCCCAAACGTACAGTTTGGTTCAGTCTCACGGCTCTCAACCCCAGCGTCAGCAGCTTGTTTTCGGTGAAATAAACCCACTGTACACTACCTGTTCAGCGCCAGACGGCAGACAGACAAAGAGTGCTTTTCCATCTACCTGTTTTAATGCGCGTCTTCAATTTGTGTCCAGAAATGAGAAGAAATTTTTTTTTAAAAATCGATAAAAACAAAATGCGGCAAAGTGCAGCGGAAACAGACTCAATGAATAAATGATGACGCACGTGAAGCATGAAGAGCTGAAAACATACAGATCTGTGTGGAGCGATGAGGAGGCTGTACCCTTCCTCACGTCAACACAGAAACGTCATGTTTTCCCACATGGTTTTCCATCGTCTGAGCTTCGACTGGAGCTCTTTTCCTCTGCAACGGTTCGATGGCACCAGCCTGGAGAATTAGCTCCATCGTGATGCGCCCAACTCCTAATATTCACAAAAAAACAGTAGCGGATGGAAACGTGCATCACATCGCATTATCTTTTGCGACTTTCTGGTTAATTCAGTTAAACTTTGTGATACATTTGGAAGGAAACTTGACTACAGCTGGCGACTAGCTGGCGAAGGAAGCGGAGCATCTAGCCGATAAATATATTCTTCTCTGGAGTTGGGGGAAACTAAGACAGAGCTGAGAGGGCCGTAAATCAATGTTAATGCTGCTTTATGTATAATAGGCAATTTTCATTTAAGACTATACATCTTTACAACTTTATAAAGTGATGATATATTAAAGGCCGTGTTTTTCAGGAGTTGTTCTTCAGAGGAAGCAGAACATGCCAGGAATAATTACGTTACTGAGCACAAGCTGAAAGTGAGTAACGCAGTTAAGATGTTTACGGTGGCAGCTGATTTTTATCAAAGTAGCCATTTGCTCACACTGCGGCTATAATCAGGTATTTATCTTTACTTCTTCCTCCTCTTTCACGCCATTGGCTTCAACTCCATATATTCCCCCTCTTCCGTGTGTCTGTTGCTTGCGCGTTCATAATATACTGTAAATAAATCACTGGGTTACCTTCCTCTCACTGCGTTCGTGGCCATTTCGTCTGCAGAGAGAGTTTTGTGCTCCAGCTGTGGAAGCTTTTAGTGGGCACTTCAACCGAGTGACTGGAGACATTTTATTTTTATATGTACATGTCACACATCCCATCTTTTCCCCATCTCTTCCTCCCTACCCATCCATCCACTGCGTACAGTCACTTCTTCTTTTCTCTGTCGGACTGCGCCTTACTCACTCTTCTCCTGTTGTACTTCCTCTTTTATTACCAGACTTGTCTAGCAGTGTTTCTGTGCGTCTATAATGTTTCTACTTCTCTCTCTCTCTCTCTCTTTATCCTTCGGTAATATGTCTGAGTGACTTCTCATGTCTTCAGATTTGATCAAAGAGGAATGCGGTGGTTTTCGTCCCGAAGCACATGACCGGTCAGCTTGCAGCCAAAACAGCAACAAAACAGTACACAAACCTGTCAACATCACAGGATCGCTCTATTAATACATGCTAGGCTTGTTATGTATTCAGAGGAAAACTTATTTTCAGGGCATGAAATTAAGCTCACTCTCGCTGGAGGCTGGTGGTTTTGGGAGCCTGGTGATCGAGATCTGGAGACAGCTTCTCAAAGTCATGCATGAACTTTATTTTCTCTTTTCAGTTTCTACCTTTAAATTCAAGAACCTCACAGCATCACAGACACCTTCAGGGACTACTCTTCTGGCAGCTGAAGCCATTCATCACGACGAACAACTCAACATAAAGTTATAAACTTTTACTATTCTAACAGAAGTTCCGGTCTCCATTTTGTATCACCGTTTGAGGGCTGGATGCGTCAGGCAGATGTGGGAAGTAGAAACTGGCTCTTACACTTGGAATCTGGAAGCCACCACTTCAGGGTCGCTGTGCGTCAGATTTCAGCATTTACTTCTGAAATTAACTGTCAGTCATCGATGCAAATAATTCAGGATTCAAGTTCTGTCAATCATCACAGTCAAGCCGTCGTGCAAACAGACATTTCTGTTAGATTTTTTAATTGTTAACGCTTCTGTTTTGTTGACATTGGCTTCACTTCCTCATTAGTTGGGGTCCCACAGGCCCCAATGCTGTATCTGTAAAATATAATAGCAACAATAGAAAAATCAACTATTTGTTTTCTTCTAAATATGTTTTTTTTTCTTCTGACCATTTTTTTTAAGATTTGGCCAGAATTTTATTTTAAAACATAAAAAAATGAACTAACCTTATAAAGTGAATGTAAAGATGTAACAGTTTTGACGTTATGTCAGTGACGTCCATGTATTGTGTTACAGAGATAGCTACTGAAATTAGCATGCTAGCATGCTAGCGCTGATAGTACAGCTCAGGTAGTTCCAGCTGGGAGCCAGCGTTACACAAGCTCTCTTCGCTTTTTTAGTCTAATAAATAAACAAAATAAACTCCCAAAATGTATTCTTACGCCTATTTTCCCTATCAAACTGAAAAATACTCAGTTGCACGGCTAACTGAGCTAACTAGCTAACAGCAGTTAGCAGCAGTTGTGACCTGATATGTGATATGCTGCCCCCTATTTTGGAGTATGAATTAAACAGGTGGAGAGTAGTCTCAGTTCTTACATATTGCCCCTTTAAAACCCAAATATGTATAAAAGTATTCAAGTATTTATCATCATCATCATCATCTCATCATTTAAACAATCAAACTATTTTACAGTTGAAGAAATAAGTAAATATTCTAAAATTAGAGCTAGGCCATATGATGTAAAATCAAAATGCTAATAAAAATATTTATCCAATATTTATATATCGATGTGTGTATGCAAAAATCACATAAAAGATAATACAATTAAAGTTCTGTGTGATTAGTTGACTTCCACTGTTTATGAATTACATCAGACAAAACTCATTACATGTGTAAATCATTTATAATTGAAACAATAAATCCATAATTAATTAATCAGCAAGTCGGCAATTTTGATAATCGACTAATCGTTTAGAGTTATTTTTCCTTGAAAAAATGTCAAACATTCATTGTTTCCAGCTTCTTACTAATGGGACTTTCTGCTTTTCTTTGTCCTGTGAGATCAGAAACTGAACACGTTTGGGTTTAAGACAGTCGGTCGGAAAAATGATTAAAAGGATGAATCTTGAAAATAATTGGCCGATTAATTGATAATGAAAGTTAGTGCTAATAACTGAAGAACCTCAACTGCTGCTGGTGTTAGTTTTTAATGACGCTTTGCTTGGAATCAATAAAATACTGCCCAAAATGTTGTTACAAGCTCTGGGAAACAACCCAAAAAGAGAAACGAGAGATCTTTGCGTTAAAAAACTACGATCAGCTGTGTTTTTGTTGTTTTAATGTTGAGAAATTGAAAACGTATTTGTCACAATGCTGCCACAGCAGCAGCAAAATGTGTGCTAGCATTTCCACTTCATTTTGTAATTTGGTGATGGCAGCCCGAGAGGTGCATCGTCTGAACAGGATTTGGAGATGACAGGCTCGACTGCTCCCCTCGGCAGAGATTACACTTTATGATCAGTAGCGAGGGAATCTGAAGTGCGCACACACACACACACACACACACAGACCAAAAATGACATGTCACATCTAATAATTCAGACTGAGGTGAAGTGTTGATGACAATGTAATGGCTGGGTTGAGTAATACAGTTTAACGAGCACTTAAACATGTCCTTCAATTAGACATCTGCAACTGCAAATCCATCCATTGTTGCTGGTTGAAATCACTTCCTGCCTCACTGCTTCTGTGCGTGCACCTCTAACTGTTTGTTTATGCGTGCTGATTTGAACCATTTTGTGTTCAGGTTCCCGGTTTGTGCGCTGACGCAGGTTTTGCTTTCCCCCTGTTCATGCAGGATCAGCTAAAAAACGGCAAAAATTCACAGGGTCGAGCTTCTCGAATGTGAATATTTTCTGGTTTAAGTACTCTTCAGTGATCGTTAAGTGAATCTCTTTTGGTTGTGTTAGAGAAAACAAGACATTTTAAGTCAACGTGAGTTTTGTGAACTTGTGATGTACATATTTTGCACGATTTGCTAACATTTTACACTCCAAACAACTAATCGAGAAAATAAATCGGATCAAATGAATCAATAAGGAAAGTAATCATTAGTTGCAGTCTTCTTCCAATGGAAGTGAAGGGGCACAAAGTCTTCTTACTACAGAACTCCCTCTTTTTGTTTTTCCGTGCAGTGTTTCCGTGCTGAGTAGAGGGATAGTAACACAAAGAGGGATTTTGTACTTACAGCACTGTAACTTGTCTACAAGACGAGTATGAAATGTATTTTTGCACAGAACGAACCTTTCCTTTAATATGAGGTCAAAGGTTAAGTTTAAGCATGGAGCACTTAAAGTCAAGGCTAGGTTGATTGTCATTGACCTCACAAGTATAGCTGAAGGACAATGGCAGGGTCCCTCCCGACCCCCAGTCGAGCTTTAGTGTTAAATTACTCCCATCAGCACCTGCATCCTCCTGTCAGTTCCCATCATCCACCTCCCCACTCTGTACATCTTCCGTCTCCTCTTTCTTATAACCTCTCTGACTTTTGCCTCACGTGTTTTTTCTCTCCTCCTCCTTCATTTTAATCTCCATCCATCCAGTCTCCTCCCTTCTCTCTCTCTCTCTCTCTCTTTTTTATCCGTCAAGCTCTTCATACCCTTTTGCTCGGTCATATGACCCGACTTTCGCTTCTCCATGTCCTTCCTCGATCACTCCGTCGCCTCTGGTGGGTCATATGATCCTCGTCTACCTCCCTCCATCCTTCTGTCTCCATACAGTAATGATTCAGAGAACCCGAGACCACCCCAGAGAGAGAGAGGGGGAGCGAGAGACATAGACTTAAAGAGGGAGAGGATAGCGGAGAGAGACTGAGATGGGACGGGGGTTGGAGAGAAGGAATGGCCGGATCAATACCTTTTAACGGGAAGGTGCTCTCAGTTCAGGTTATAGATCTCTGATACACACACTCCTACGTACACTACGTGTTTCACTAGACAGTCATTGACATAATGCTTTCCCTAGCCCCTTACCTAAATGCCTCACCCTAACCTAATTGTAACCTGTACCCTAAAACCAAGTCTTTACCCTCATAAAGCCGTCTCTACACACACAAGACAAGGGACGCTGTGATGTCTGCAGCCAATTTAATTTCCTTACTTCCAAAATTCACTCCCTTGTTTCTCGACCAGACTTCAAAATAAGCCACATTGTTTCCACCAACCTCTGTTTATATATATATATATATATATATATATATATATATATATAATGTTCATAATCAGCCACATACTTTTGTCCAAACACTTCGTCTTACCTGGCAGATTTGAGTTCTCTACATATACTCAGCGTTGGGGAAGATGTTTTGAAAAAAAATGTTTTATTAAGTTTAATTAAGTTCAGTTTCAGTACTTCCAGGTTGGTGAAATTGCTGATTTGTTGAGTTCCAAGTCAGACAGATCTTTTGTCTTTTATGTTTAACCGTGCTAGTGTCATGGCTCCCTGTATTTTTGCATAATTTAGTCATAAAATGTGGTCCGATATTCTTCAAAGTCACAATAATGGACGAGCTACATCTGCCTGAAATAGTAACATAAAACCAGTTGCATGTTTTAGTGTATTTATTGATTTTTTTGCTTGAACATTCAAAGTCAGGTTGGAAAAAGAAAGTGAACCATTAGTTTTAGTATCTAGTTAAACCTTATTTTACAGCGGTGACCTCAACCAAATGTTTCCTGCATGTGTTGCTCACATCTCCACTTTGGCCAGGAGGAATTTTCCCCGTAACAAAACTGTTTAATCATATGGACATTTCAGGAATGTCTTTCATGAATGGCTCTCTTCAGTTCATGTCACAGGATCTCAGTCGATATGAGGCCAGGACTGAGTTGAACTATTCTGAAACATTACTTTTCTTATGTCTACGCCATTTTGTAGTTGAATATTCAGTGTTTAGGGGCATCTCCCAACTAATCTTCTTTCAGAGCTGATGTATGCTTTTAAAACTCACAACATGCTCTGACTGTTCAGTCATCTGACAGTTGTGAACACGACAAAAATCCAAACTGAGCCAGCAGCTAGCGGGTGTGTCCTGACAGCTGAGTAGAGACGCAGTTAAATATATCTGTTTTTTAGAATTCGTCTCCAGATAAACATCGAACCCTTTTACATCTCACTTTGTCTGTATTTTCTGTTTTACAGCAGCACCTCAAGCCTTGATTTCTTCTTCCTTCGTGCTATCATTTCTGTTAGTTATGGCTCATTATTTTGCAGAGTTGTGCAATTTTGTAAGTTGAGAATGAAATCAACCAAGGGGCAAATTACTCTGAACAGTATTGACTTGATGACATGCACTTAATGGCGGATTCTCGCAAAGTCCTCATCGCTGTGCTTGGCCGCAAGCCTTTTGTCCTTTAACAGATTTGTGTGTTTGTGTGAGTGACTGTGTATCTAAGACTGTTTGTAAATTTCTGTAGCTTTCTGCTCATGCCACTGAGTGGGAGGTAAGCGGAGGGCGGAATATGTATGAATTACTGAGACAGATCTGCATCAAGCTTGACTGGTCTGCAGAAAAAACTGAAATACAGAAATTTTAAAACAGGGGGAAAATAGAGGTCAAAGACAAACACAAGAAAGACAAACAAGGAAAAGACAGAAGAGAAAGAAGAGATGAAAGTAAGACAGAAAACAGCTTACAAATGCTAACTCAGTAGAGAGAGAGCATATGTGCTGACTCTCAGTCCCTAAATGCAAACAGCCTGCAGGAAACGGAAACTGTCACAGAAATGCTGCTCTTTATTTTATTTTTTTTCAGGTTTTTGTCTCTGCAGGCAGCGGGACACAAACTGTCACTGACCAGCCGTTTGTTTCCCTGCGACACTGCACAGCGCCATGGATTTATATTAAACAAAGACGTGAACAACAAAGACCATCAAGTTGAAATCAACTTTCGGGCAAAACAGATCAGCTTCGACCTTGAGGGCGAGATCCGTAGAGGGAAG
This sequence comes from Siniperca chuatsi, assembly GCF_020085105.1. NCBI lineage: Eukaryota > Metazoa > Chordata > Actinopteri > Centrarchiformes > Sinipercidae > Siniperca > Siniperca chuatsi. The sequence goes on along the minus strand of NC_058043.1, from coordinate 1,866,505 downwards.
AGAAATCCATCGCGCACGAGTCAATACGTTTGTCCCAATTGAGCAAACAGATAGTGCCGTCTTGACAGAGCAAATATAGAACTCACCTTAGGCCTTTTCTGCACAGTGTCATCTGTACCCGTGTGTGAGCGTGCTCATTTCCACTTCACATTTTTACATTATCATTACTCAAACATCCAAATGCACAAGCTGATGCACATAAACAAACATGGCGAGCTGATAGACTTGTTTAAAAATATAGCTGCAGGCAGCAACGGGCAGGTTCAAACCTTTTATTCGCTCAACGAAGGAAGCAGCTCGATCGGCCAAAATTAAAGCCGCGGGCAGCGACGCGCAAAGTCCTTTCAGCTTACTTTATTCAGTTTGAAAGATGGAGTGAGACCAATCACACACACACTTGTTCCATCATCACAAAGCCTGCAGCGTTTCAATAACTGCGCACTCAAACTTCCGCCATTCGTCCCCCCTTCATCGGATTTGAACGAAACTTGGTGTGTATGTTCAGGAGATGGCGGAGGAGGTCTACGGTAAGTTTAATCAGGATTGCTCAAAGAGATCTTGAGTTATGGAATGGACTGTATGTAATATGAAACTTCAGATTTTGGTTAATACTTGCCCCCAGAGCATGCACACCAAACTTGGTTCAAGATTCTGTCCACCGGCTTTTGAGGTGCAGTTTTTTGGCATTTGTGGCGCCCCCTATGAGTCGAGCTCAAAATGCTTTGGCACGTCTATTCCCAAACACAGCCTGAAGATAAAGGACAAATCGTTACGGCCAGTTTCGTACTAAGCCCCTCCCTTTGTGAAGGTATTTTGGTTGGTTTTATAATAGAAACATGTATCTCAGTCCTGCAGTGCTGTATAAAAATGTTGGTGTTGATAGAGTCAAAATTCAAAAACTTCTATTAATTTGACTGTTTTTCACACTATTCAAATTAGCAAAAAAATCCATCATGGCGGACTTTAATGGTCCCAGAGGCTTTTTTTGTAGAACACATTGAGCTGGACTGTGAGAAATTTCAAGTCAATCGGAGTCACGGTGTGAGGGGCGCTTAATTACAGCGCCACCATGTGGCCGATTGGGCTCTAATTTCTGTGGAAGTATTTTCACATAATTTCCAGTTATTGGGCCAAGTTTCATGTTTCTAGCTCATTCCAGCTCCTGGAGCCGAAGCGGCAGACAAATAATAATAATAATAATGATAATAATAACAATAATAATAAACCAGCACAAACTCAATAGGGTTCTACCACTTCACGGTTTTAACCCTAATAAACATCATTCCCTCTCTCACACATGAAGACTCTGCAAAGACACATACATGTCACACACAAATCTAAATCTGCGGATCAAACCAACACTCACGCTGAGCCACATCGGGCTATATCTGTTTTTCTAATCTTATTTATGAGCCTTTCATAATCCATGTTATTATAAACAAGCAGTAATCAAACCAGCCCGGGTCCCCCTCCCACCCAAACCCACCTCCCCGACTGGGCTGTGAGCCTAATACCAGACAGGATGAGGTGTTTGTAATGAATACAAACCGTGATGAAGAGAATGAGAGACAGAGAGGGTGAAAAGACAAAAAAAGACCGAGCTAAAAGGAGAAAACAGAGAGTGGAAGCGAGTCAGTATCTCACCGTGCTCTGAACTTTAATTTGAGATCCAAAGACGCGACCGACGCTGCCGTCTGTCAGTGCGACTGACGGCTGGATCAGCTGCTGTGCACACAAAGATGCTACTCATGTGTATATGTGCTGCTATCCGGTGCCTCAGCGAGCATTTCTGAACACATTTGTTTCTCTTTTTTCCTCCCTCCAAATTCCTCTCAGACAGATCCAAAGGGGAAAAAAACAAAACGCTGCTATAACAAATAGCAGAACAGAGTAGGAAAAGAAAATTAAATGGAACAAGACTTGGCTCACCACACTGTGATTTACTGCACAGATCATTTATGGTCTTCTGAATCACTAGGGTCAACCGCAACAGTCGTAGCCACTGTGTCAAGAGGCACAGCTCAATACTGGTGGGAGAGTTTTTAAAAGCATGAAGTGCCAGTAATGATAAATACTTGATGTTTGGACCCAAATGGCAGAAAGAGATTCACTATTCAAATAGCTGAAGTTCTTAATGTTTCGTGTAACTTGGTTTCAGTTAACTGTGGGCTTCTCCAACCTGACAGAATTTATCCTTGACGGAGCTGGAGTCAGAACCAGTTTCCAGTCATTTATGACCGCGTTTTATGCATTGCTCGAAAAGGCTCTACCCAGCAGTGTGTTTCAGTGCAGTTTACGTTGTAAATTTTCAAATACCGCATGAGCTTTTTGTCTTCGTCTGTGGAGGCTCAGTATTAGAGGGTATTACTAGTAAACCCTGTCTCCTAGAAATTAGGTCTATATGCTAATTATTTGCATAACAGCAAATATGTTTTGAGGGAAACATAATAGTGCCCGGATTACTTTTATTAACAAAATGATGAGGAAGCACTTTAATGAACGTATCTGCCAAGTCAACATATCGTAAAAATCCTCTGACAGTGTATTTCATTAGTTTTTCCTACAATATCTTCGCAACTAAATCACGATTAAACTTTCCTCTTGTTATAGGCAAAGATCGTGGGTCTGGTTAAACACTGAAATAGCCAAAAGCACGGGACAGGACGCGTTCGCTGGATTTACATTTCATAAAAATCAAAACCAGTACCTTTCTCGAACCTTAATCAAAATGCTTTTGTTGCCTGAACCTCACCACATGCAGGATTCAGGACGGGGCTCGGCTGGGAACGAAAAATGGCCCTGGACGTTTTGACTCAGACCACCCACCGATGCCGACTGGTATCGCTGGGCTCACTGGGCTGCTCTCTCTTCTCTCTGCTGCCTTCAGACTCACCGGGCTGAGGTGATTGACAGGTAACGGCGCCAAATGAATAACTAGTTATTTTAAAAACATCTGGCTGCATCAGCCTCAAGGGACTTCAACCTCTTCTCTCTCTCTCAGCTGTTCAGCACCACCTTTATGTTATTTTCTCTTTTTACTTGTCCGTCTTGCTCCACTCCTAGTTATCCATGTGATGTCACCCCATAACAGAGACGGGAAAGGGGCGGGGTCCAGGTAAAGAATCAACTGGACCAAAAAGTAATTGGCTGGGGGAGAGAGGCTGACAGATATAATACCCAACCACAGTGGGCCGGCAGCCCACTCGCCTGGGCCAGTCAGCCACACTGGTGCGTAATCAAAGACGCATCTCCCTCGCTCTTGTTTCTGTATAATGTTGGCACTCTGTATTTGCAGATGCATGTTTAATGGAGGCGCCGAGCCCAAAGGCCGGTCAGACAAAAAAAGTAAATACATTTTAAAAAAGACAGTTGTGTCGGCCCAAAAGGCACGTCGTCCCACCGGTAAGGTGCCCGGTCTGCCAGATGGCCCTGATTCAGGATTTGAACCCTGGTCGCTTTATAAGCCCCCCATCCGCCTCCCTACCACTAGCATGCAGTACATAAATGTAGCACTGGAACCAAATTCAGGCAGCAATTACATTTCTCCTCCAAACATAAGTGAAGAAAATACATTAGTTGTACAAATAATTTCTATAGGAGCGTTCTACTACTAAGACAAAACACCAGAGAGGAGGCTTTAGCAAACTGGTCAAACTGGACAAACCTGCAAAATGCATTATTTGCGGTAATGTAACTTTTATTCCGGACTGGTCTTCTGAGCGCAAAGCCCGAGGACACGTGACGTGCATCTCACTACGAGAGAACTGTTGAAAATATGACAAATAAGCATTTTTGCATTTAAAATGTTTCAATGAAATGTGTTGCGAGGCAAAAGCTTTTGTTGTGGAACAGGATCCAGAATTTTTTTTAAGTTTCTTAACACATTCTGGGTATTTTCTCAACTACTTGAATTAACGGGCTGGTTTACCATGATTGTCTTGTCGCTATGTATTTTGTATCAGATTATTAAAATGTTTCTTTTCATCTAATTTTCTTCTTCTACGTGTTTGCAGGGTTGTGCAGCTTTGGCGGAGGTACGCACCGATTTAAAGTTTACTAACGACACGTTTTATTGCCAACATAAGTAAGTCATGGGCACTGGTTGTAAAATGAAATGATTGATTAAGGAACAAGTGGATCAACTGAACGATTGCCTGCAGTCAAAACTATTTTGATTAATTAACTTCAAAAGCAGTGTGAATACAATCACAACTCACCCCCTTTATTTGCATGTTTTAAATATTGAAGCATTACTCATAAAGCTGTAACCGATATGACTGAACGCATCTTGAGAGTAATGTGATTTACATCAGTGCTTCATATTCATCTTTATGTCATATCATTTATCTTATATCTACATCTAATTTACTAATGTTTAAGGCTGCGGATTTATTAAGCTATTTACAATACTTATGCAGGGAACTTTCAAATTGAGTCTCCACTCATTTGTTTTATTTTTATGACATAATATGCCGGATATGCCATTAGCCAAGCTGATGAGTCATTCTCAGTCGGCGCTGTGACTCATCAGTTGTAATCCTGCTCTATATTTTCTCTCCGCTCACATCAGCCCAGGATTAGACTCTATTTCTCACAGAATTATTTTACCCTGTTTGAGGAAACAGAAGAGCGTCAAGTAATTTGTCCAACAGAAAAATGTGTTTTATAGTCCTTTAAATAGGTTTTCTTCATTCTTGTTGTTTTTTCAAACCCAACCTACTGAGTACTCAGTAGGTAAAAAATGACAAGTACTGTTTGCAAAGGCCGTTTGACAGGAAAATGAGCCTGGTGCTCTAGAATAAATCAGAGATCCAGTGACGTACTGTCATTGTTCAAAGCCTTAGCTTACTGACAAACAAAAGAGGGAAAAGGGCAGTTTAATTATTTTCTGATCCAGTGCACGAGAGTGACTGACATATTAAGGCTAAATGAAAAATGTATTACAGATTGTTGCTAAAATCAAAAATAGGATGCACTATGGGCAGATTATCGATTACTGACAACACTGAGATATTGGCTCCATCAGTGCAGCCCAGAATTTCTATTGATAACCAGATGGGGATATTCTGACCTGGAAGTCCTTTAATATTGGGTCCAATCTGATACTTCTATTCACCTTAAAAGTACCTCTCCACTTACAAATGTGTTTTGCTTGTGTGTAAGTCCTCTAAAATGTCCGGCCTCGACTTTACTGACTTGTATCTGTCCCCGGTTTGTCACTAGAGAGGCGTTTTCACATTCCTCTCCTGAAGGGGGAGATGTCTGTACACGCTTCTAAAACCTGAGACTCCGGGGAAGCTAGATTTGGGACGTCACAAATCCCAAAGCCAATCGCAACGCCGCCGGCAGAGAAACCCGAGACCTCCGGCGCAGAGCGGACTTGGCAGTACAGAGACGAGAGTTTGCACTAAGTTAGCGTAGCGAAAGTTTTGACAGCAAACGTGGTAGAGTGCAGTTTCTGGATGTAAACCGGACCCTGGAGCCTCCTTCAACTGTCTGCTAACGTTACATAATAACACCGAACACGCTAACATCGTAGCAGATGTTATTGTATGTTTCACCACCACTAACGCTGTGTTAGCCGCTGCCAGTTACAAGCTAACACGCTAACAAACAACATAAACAAATAAAGATGCTAACTACACTTGCCATTCTGATACGTCTGCTAGTCGCCGATTTTGGCTCACAACAGAGTCCTCCTCTGGTCTGACTGAGGCTCAGACATGTACGGCTGAGTCTCTCCGATGTTTCCTCTAACTCTCGCCATCTTGACGCGCACCGCTCTCTCACCATGGATGTATGTCTCTCACCCACATCACTGCTCTCACCGGTCAACCTGACATGCAGGTGTGGTGGGCGGGGCATTCAGAGATCCAGAATTTCTACACGAGGGAGAAAGTAGATGTGCTTCCAGCCCCTTTTCAGAGTTTTTTATTTTTATTTTTTACTTTTTATCTGGGATAACCACGTTAAACAAGATATTAATCATAGCAGAGCATTTTTACATACTTTAAAACGTGTCTGGAGGGGAACTTGAATCTTGATTAGGCTCTGGTTCGAAACAGTTACGTTATAATAAGCTTAAATTATTGATATGATATGAATGAAAGTTTAGCTGGGAGAATGTGACTCCTGAAACTGAAGTGAAAGAAGACATCTCACTCTGTTGGAGTTGTTGGAGCTACAGAAACACTTGTGGTTGTACAGCGATGTTACAGAGTGGAGCTTCTTCCTTCATAAATGATCTGTGGCTGAAGACGCCGGCTGCAGAGAGCACACAAACCCAAAAACAGGCAGGTTTCATTTTGGTCCGTCATCAAGTGACTCTCGGGAATTAGTTTAACATTTATCAGCAACAGCTGATTTGCCGGCGACATTTGTTATTTTAACCGATGAAAGTGACGTTCAGCGCTGGCTAAAAATGAAAACTAAAGCTACCTGAATGTTTTGTACGCTTAGCTTTGCTAATAAGAAAGAGAGAAGAGAGATAACGGATATGTTGGTG